>NC_082663.1:74644821-74950714 GCF_025265405.1 Mesoplodon densirostris | reverse complement strand
ATATTTTTACGGACATGAAGACAGGTGGAAAATGTCACACACTCTGCTATTCATGTGGCTGAATTCAGGAAAGTGAAAATAGAAAGACATGAGAAAATCATTCACTTTTCCTTTACATCCTTAGATTGTTGTATCTGGTACCAATAAGACTATTTTGGAAATTTTTTTTGAAGTTAAAGGAAAAAATATTACATATAATTACTTTCAATATAGCGCAGAGATGACCTTATATGAATTTAGATAATATTTTTTTCAATGTTAAAAACTCATCATTAACTCAGGTAAGAAAAGATGATGATCTAAACTAACATAATACCAGAAATAAAAGAAACCAATTCAAAGGATACCTTGCATGCTAGGTAATCCTTTAATGTGGGTAATGAGAAAGGAAAAAAAAAAACGGCAATGATCTCAAATTTACTAGGTTAACTACATGGAGTATGTAGGGATTATAGTAATTAAAATAGAGAGCAAGGGATAGAGAGCACGTCTGGAAGTGGTATATATGAGAAGAGAATTTTAACTTGAACATATTAAGGTGTTAGGAAATAAACTGACACCATCAGCATGCAAGGGATGGTTAAAGCTGTAGAAATAAATGGGATTATCCAGGAAGAGCACAAGGATGATGAAGAAAGGAAAGACCAAAATTTAAACAGGTAGAACATCAAACATTACAATGATAGGTAACTAAAGACCATTCCATTAGAAATCCCTTATGTGTTAATATTTCCAAAGAAAATGATAAGGCTAAGGAGGTAATAAAGAAGGTGGTATCCGATATGTATAAGTTCTACAAGAGAATGGACTTGGAAAATCATGTAAGCAGAGAATATGTTTTAAAAGGTTGGGATGGGAGGAGAGAGAGTATCAACATTGTTAAATGCTGAGATGTCCAAAGAACGCAGACAGAAAATTTTGCCATTGACCCAAGCAGTAAATGCACAGGGAGTCCACATGGGGCTTGATAGCTTAGCACTCCTTCCAGCCTTCTCCCTGAGAGCCTTGTCAACAGAGTGACATTAGCAAGCTTTTGCATTTTTGCCAATCTTATGTGTGAGAAAAATGACATCTCACTGTAGTTTTAATTTAGATTATTCTCAGTATGAATGAAGTTTAATATTTCTCCATGTATTGAAGGTCCTCACACTTTTTAAAAAGTTGTCTCTTCATGTATTTTTGCCCATTTTCCTATAGGATTTTTGTCTTTTTTCTCTCAATTTTTGAAGGTTCTTTATGTTTTAGGGATTTTAGACTTTTTGCTTACAGTACTATTTTTGACACAAAAAATAAATTTTTATATAGTCAAATATATCAAATTTTTTTCTTTAATTCATCTGGATTTGAAATCATATTTAGGAAATCTTTCCTTAAACCCAGATTTCAGCAGCATTCACTTGTTTTCTTCTAGGTCTTATACGGATTCACTTTTTTTTTTTTTTATAAATAAATTTATTCACTTATTTATTTATTTATTTATTTATGGCTGCACTGGGTCTTTGTTGCTGCACGCGGGCTTTCTCTAGTTGCGGTGAGCAGGGGTTACTCTTCTTTGCAGTGCATGGGCTTCTCGTTGCGGTGGCTTCTCTTGTTGTGGAGCACGGGCTCTAGGCGCGTGGGCTTCAGTAGCTGTGGCATGTGAGCTCAGTAGTTGTGGCTCGCTGGCTCTAGAGTGCAGACTCAGTTGTGGTGCACGGACTTAGTTGCTCTGCGGCACGTGGGACCTTCCAGGACCAGGGATCGAACCCATGTCCCCTGCATTGGCAGGCAGATAAAGAAACCACTGCACCACCAGGGAAGTTCCTGGATTCACTTTTTACTTTGAGATACAATCCATTTTAATTTTATTTTTGTTTATTGGTATAAGAAAAGGATATAATTTTATCTTTTTTCCAAATAACTATCCTGTTGTCTCAACATCATTTATTAAATAGTCAATCCTTTCTCCAATGATTTGACACTTTTTTCATATACTAAAATTCCACATATAGTTGGGACTATTTCTAGATGTTTCAGTCTGTTCCACTGATCTGTCTACCTATCCATGCACCAGACCCACACCATTTTAACTACAGAGGCTTTTGTGGGGTGTTTTAAAATATGGTAGAGCTACTCCACCTCATAGTTTTTCCTTCTCAGTGTTATCCTACTTATTCTTGCATGTTATTTTCAGTATGAACTTTGCTATGAACTTGTCTAACTCCACAAAAGGACACTTGTGGGTATATTTATTACCTTATATGACAAAGGGACTTCGCGGATGCAACTAAGTTAAGGACCTTGAGATGGGAAGATTATTTTGCATTATTTTGCATCCTGGTGAATCCAATGTATTCACAATCTCCTTTAGAGTCAGAAAAAGAGCTGTGACCATGACATCAAAGTCAGGTGATGTGATCACTGGCTTTAAAGATGGAGGGAGAGGCCACAAGCCAGGGAATGCAGACAGACTCTAGAATCTGAAAAAAGCAAGGGAACAGATTCTCCCCTGGAGTCTCCAGAAGGAACATAATCCTGCCAATAACTTAATCTGAGCCCAGTGAAACCTATTTAGATTTCTGAGTTCCAGAATTGTAAGATAATAAATTTGTGGGGTTTTTTAAGCCACTAAGTTTGTGGTAATTTGTTTGCAGAAACCATAGGAAACTAATCTAGAATTAAATGGGAAAATAGATGAAAAATGTTAGTATAATGCTTGACACATTGAAGTATTCAATAAATGTTGTTAACATGAAGATGAATATTTTTGTTCTGATAATAATTTTCAGAAATTTTGACTGTTAGGTTAAATTCATGAAACTGCCAATATTTGATCTTTTTTTACCTATATAAATGATCATTTCATATGGTCCAACCTAACGTTTCTAAGCCCACGGCTGATTCACAGGAATTAAGAAGCAAAGCAGGGCTTCCCTGGTGGCGCAGTGGTTGAGAGTCCACCTGCCGATGCAGGGGACACAGGTTCGTGCCCTGGTCTGGGAGGATCCCACATGCCGCGGAGCGGCTGGGCCCGTGAGCCATGGCCTCTGAGCCTGCGCGTCCGGAGCCTGTGCTCCGCAACGGGAAAAGCCACAGCAGTGAGAGGCCCGTGTACCGCAAAAAAAAAAAAAAAAAAAAAAAAAAAAAGAAGCAAAGCAAAACAAAATTTAAAGAGGGTGCCAATCTCCTCAAAGTTTATCTTACTATTCCCTCGTCAACTCCAACCACCTCATGAGATTGTTATAAAGGATTAAAAGAGGTAATGTACATAAAATAGTAACAAGAGGACTAATAGTGAGCCTGAATACATGTTAGCCATTATTATGCTCTTTAATGTAAGTTTAATGTAAGGCACTTCATTTGTTTTATTCACTGCTGTAACTTCTACTCGAACAATATTGCAATTTCATATAACTTACTTACTAAAAAATTCAAACCAAAAAATAATTTCTATGCAGTTTCTTGTAGTGCCTGACCAATATGCCTTTTTGTTAGCACTGTCATGCTTTTAAAAGCTTTTTGTTGAATTAAAAACTATCACTTGGGTTTCATTTTGTCAAGTATTCTGTTTCTCTTTCATATCATGATTTTTCTCCTATATCGTATACATTATTTGTATTTTTCAGAGGGGTTTAAGAAAAATTGTGTTCACAGATGCACAGATACAAGTAACAATGTCTTTTTAGCAAAGGCGTCTTCTTTCTGCCTCCTTCCTGGTTAAATGAAATACACTAACCCACATCTGCTTTGTTCATGACAAGCAGCATGGAACCGAACCGGAAATTTAAAGGTACCAAAGGTATGGCAAGAGTGTAACTGCCCACCGAAGACACAAGCACTCCCCCACCTTTTCCTGCCCCCTTGTTATTAGGTAAAGCCAGGTGACTAGTTATGGCCCATGGTCTATGGGAGGAAATGGTACATGTCTCTTCTAGACCAAAGCATTTACAAGTCCAAGTGGGACCCTTCAACTCTCAAACCTTGTCCAAGAGGTACGAGTCTCAGCGCAGCCACAAAACACAGAGGCTTCTTGAGCTCCCATTCCTTTGTGACTGTGAAGAGCAGAACCCCACACACTCATGCTAGACTAGAAGCCTAAGGGAGAAATAAATTTCATGTGCGGTAAGTTACTGAGATTTTGAAATTATTTGTTACCACAACTCAGCCTCTCTTACCCTGACCAATAAAAAGAAAAAATATATATTTAATAATTTAATGATCCTGATTACAGATTGATTAGCAATTAGTTGTCTTCACCCTTACAAAAACAATTTCCAGAAGAACTGTAACGAAATTGGTTTGGCGAGAAGATTAGGGACATAATAAAATAACAGGAAACAAAAAAACTAAAGCATTGGGTATGATAAATGAAATAGTAGCCATCAAAAATAAAGTTAGACAACAATTAAGATTTATGCCACTGGTTCATAACACACACAGAAAGAAAAGCAATTTTGTAGGTTTCGTAGTGCCAGAGAACAGACACACTTGTTCAACATTAATGGATATTGTATGTTATTAAGCACTATTATTGTGTATTAGAATTCCAGACAGATGTTCACCAGCTGACAATATAACTCTTTGAGAATTTCAAATAGAGAGAGACCATCTGAGATACTAGACTGTGAAAATGACCTTCTGCATCAGTGCTTCTCAAACTTTAATGTGAATAAGAATCACATAGGGATTTGGTGGAAAACGCAGATTCTTGAGCTCTACCTCCAGCTATTCGTATACTCTATGTCTAAGAAATTCCCACCTGCTGGCAGTTTTAGCAAACATCCCAGGTGGCTCTGATGCAAGTGGTCTATGTGCCATCCTTTGGGGGAAAAGGTATGTGTCCATTATTAGGAGCCTGGTAGTAACCGGCTCCAACATGAATGCAAAACACCCTCCCCACACATACTCCAATGCTTGCCTTTCCCTTTAAATTTGTCTTATCAGAGTTAATTTTATTGTATTGGAAATTTTTTCTCCCTTTATACAATATATATGTATGTTTTCTTACACTTATACTGATATTTACATAATTCTTCCAGGAGCTTGAATGTATATTTGGTTGCAATAATCGAAAATATTTTTCTAACAAGTATGTATTTCTATAAGGATGTGTTATTTTAATTTTTAGTATCAGTGATGTCATATTTTAAAGTCATATTACCTTTTCAGTTAGAACAATCTATGAGGATTGTTGTAAGGATTAGATGAGGTATATAATATGTACAGTAATTAGAAGGGTGCTTAGAATACAGTAAGCTTCAATACTATTAGCTATTCTTCACTAGACCATAAGTCTCATGAGACCGGAGACTTCCTGTGTTTTATTCATTGCTGTAATTTTTGCTCCAACACATAGAGGACACTTGAGAAATATTTGTTGGATGGATGGATGGAGGGATGAGCGGGACTATGAAAACTGTTGTTATCACTATCACCTACTTAGGTTTACACCATTCAAAAGCTCGACAGTTAAAACTTCACACCTGTTGATATTTTTAGATAGTTTTACCATCTTTCTTGCCTTCTTTGCCCTCCTTACCCTCACCCTCACATTTTCACCACCCCCAGCCAAAACATATAGTCCTTCTGGTTTGTAATTCTGAAAGGATGGTATTCAGAGTTGCCTCCATCTAGAGTTCCCTAAGTGGCAAGACTGTTGCTTGAACCCGACTGATTGCTCAGCAGTGCAGGATCTGGGAAGCGAGGCTGAGAATTAGTGGGACCAGTTGGGCAGCCTCAGGTTTGTCGGGAATATGTCAGGTCATCTGATCTTTACATTCCAGCCATTGTGTGGAATTTAACAGTCTCTTGTAGTAACCGGGTGATTTTTAAACTTGAAGTTGGGACACACAAGATACTCAAACCATGAGTGAACAGATACCTGGCAGAGTGGTGGGCTGCCACAACCCAATCTGACAACAGCATGTGGCAACAAGTATCTCTGTGCTTATGAGAGGACAATAAAGTTGTGAGGAAGAGAAAACATTTGCTTAAGTCTTTTCCAATCTGCTAAAGATGCCAGGCAGTTGGATTAAAAACAGATTTTGGTGAAAAAAATATAAACCCTTCAAAAATCCTATCAAAGGCATGCTATCAAACAGTGCAACACATTGTCCTGATGAAGAAATTTTGACTTGCAACACAAGTTACAACACATCTGCTAGTGATTATTAGGATGATTTTATTCCCTAATTTTGAATAATGGTTGTGTTCCTACCTTTTAAACCACACAGAAATACATTGTACATGACATTAATGTTACATTTGTTTCTCATTATATGCGTTTCTCATTAACAACTAATTAGTCTTGATTTTTCTCCTTAAATTATGTAGTATTAAAAGAAATAGACCTTAAAAAATGTCAACAGCAGTCAAAGTTAAGTCAATATTAAAGAAACAAACAGTGCTGGCCTATAGTTAACCTTGCAAGCAAGAGTAAAAACTGACCAAATTGCATGCTTAAATTAACCAAAAAAAGAGTGTGAAAAAAAATTCCATGTTGCACATTACATTTTCTTTTGTGGAGGGGGGAAAAAAAAGACTAGGTATGCTGCGTTTTAGGTGAAACTGGCTTATATTAGATTTGAATCACCGAAGTGTTTTTATCCCTCTTTCTTCTCACAGTTGGAGATCTGGATAATGTATATTTCTTGAACAAAAAAAAGAAAAAGAAAAAGAAAAGAAGTTGCTTTCAATAAACTATGCTACATTGAAAAAAATTCTTTAAATACTTAAAATATTATTGTTAAAATCTAAAACATCAACCGCCAAACATCCTAATGAAGTTTAAGACAATTCTAAACAACATGCCAGTATGAAAAAATTGGAGAAAAAAATTATTTTCTTTTTTTCTTTGTTATAAATTCTAAAATGTTACATGTCACCTGTTAGAAATAAAGATTATAATATTCATCCCATCCTTAACTCCAATACCTGACTGCACTGAAGTTTAAAATAGCAGGGGATCCCAATAATGCCATGTCTAGTCCACTAATAATTTTAAATAAGTTTTAAAATTGTCCTAATTATTTGACTAGAAGCAGAATAGTTCTAATTGCTTACCCAGCCAGCAGCACCACATCATGGGAAGAGACGCCTATAGTTGTACGGCTTCCTGCAGTGTGACAAGGGAGAAGTTCAGCTCGGCCGCAGATTTACCCTACGCGTCAAGAGTTCACGGTGAAATAGTCCTGACATTGACATAGCCAAGACCCAACAGCTGAAACCACCTTAACAGGGTATTAACACTGCAACGTGCTTCATAAACTGTTACCAGCTGGAACCGGGGTGGGGGGGCGGGGGCGGTGAGCAAGGTGAGGCCTGGGAGAAAGAAACTGGAGAAAAGAAAGAATGTCATTTCACAGCTGAAAGGGGCAGGGGAGACAATCGAAAATTAATATAAACGTAGTGGGGCTTTGTGTAAAATCGCTTTATTTGGGGACAAAGGATGACACAGAGCAAAGTTGAAGTCATATAGCTCCTCAAACCACTGGAGCTATTTTACATTTTCTCTTGCACAGAATCTCAGTTAGAAGTTGGAAAAAGTTGAAGCGTGGTCTTTTTTCTGATGTCTCAAAAAATTTTGAAACTTCTTTCTTTAACAATATTCTCCCAAATGGTTTATGAAAATGAAGAAAAAGGAGGAGGAAGAGTGGGAGAGAGAAGGAGAGATGACAAGAGGGGGGGAGGGGGGAGGGGAGGGGGCACTCAAAGCCTGAAGCAGCTGAACTAAAACAGACAAAGCAGTCTTCATTCTAATCATGACGCAATCAGTATTTGTCACACTATAACGTTCATGCCAATCACCTGTAGATCCTGCCAAAATGCAACTTCTGATTCAGTAGGTCAAGAATGGGGCCTGAGAGTCCATACTTCTAAAAAGATCCTCGTGGATGCTGATGGTGCTGGTCCATGGACCACAATGAGTAGCAATGATCTAGATTCCCCTGCATAGCAACAGAAGTTCCTACCAGATGGATTCATTCAAACAAAAGTTGTAACTGGTCTGTGCTGCTCTCAGATGTTTAAAGTAGACTTAACATTAGGGTTAACTTTGTGACATCTCAGTTATTTCTCTTTTGTGTACTATTGGTCATATTCTCCATGTTTCCTAACTGCATTCCACAGGAACAATTTGATCATTGGTATTTGGTTATTGGTTCCCTTATGCCCTGTATATCCTGCATATTGGTTACCTAATTATTGATGAAACATTCAAACCTATCTCCTCCTAATGTAGAAGGAAGAAAACAGTTTCAGGCTGGCTGCAACAAGCCAGTACTGGCCACACCTAAGAAAAGCTGGGTGCAAGGTGAGATGAGGTCTCCAGGACTGGGAAGAACAGTGTATCCCTATGTGGCAAAGATCAGGTTCTAAAGAAAGTGGAGTTTTGATAAAAGGGAGGAGTTAACCTATACCTAGCTCCCAGATGTACTGGTTTCGTCCTATGCTTGCTTGCACGATAGAAAAAAAACTATTTGATAGTGGGCCTTGAGAAACGTAAGCCCTGTTCTCATGTCCTGTGTAATTCCAAAGATTCAGAACTGTAAGGAAGAAACTCAATTAAAGGCAGTAGGAAATAGTTGGATGAAATTGGGGAGTAACAGTGAAAAATTGAGGAACTGTGGGAAATGGAAACAAAGGCTAATTCCCTATGAATCCAAATATCCAGTCTTTTCACTGGGAATAAATATCAATCCAAGTAAGTGTTTGATTGGAAGTTGTAAAAACTAGCCGCTGGTCCTCTAAATTGGTTTCTCAACCAGTTGCTTTGGTGTCATGTAGTCACGAAAATGATGAGAAAGGTAAATTGGGGGAAATAAACTATTGCTATTTTCATCTTCTTTACTGTTATCTAAGGTTAATGAAAGATGCTAAGAAAGAAAGCTGGTAAGAAAAGGATAAGACTACATAAAAAGTAAATTCATAAGAGTAAATAAAATAAGGAAAAGGAAGCACTCATGCACCATGAATGCCGTAGAGAGGCCCTTGTGATGGACTTGCTCTGCTAGGGAGCCAGAGAGGAAGAACAGAGAAAGAATCTCAGGCAAAGGAAGGGAGGAAAAAGAGATTCATGTGTCAGAGCTGGGATGAGATATAATAAAACCATTAGAATAAAGGAAATGATCATAAAACAATATTAACACTCTGAAATATTAAAAAGTGAAATCAGAAGTCCAAAATCCTAAATATTTTACCCGAAATAAAATCTGCATATTAAGGCAAGGACTACAACAGCAGAGGGAAAAAATAAAATCTTCCTCCTTTTGAAAAATCTTCATCACATAATTTAGGCGATAAAATTCTATGAATTTTAACCAAGCTAGATATCTTTGAGTCAAATGGCATTCATAAAAGGTGCTGAGCTACCTTCTGTTAAACTCACTGAGGCTGTAGAGTCAAAAAAACATCTCCCCAACACCATATCATTCTGAAGATATACTGTTTTCATAAATGTGGTTAGCAATAGTCACAGGACACTGTCTTATGTCTGCTTTCTTTTTATTAAAACCACAATTTAAAATACCATCACACACGGACAACCCAAAGTCTAGGTCTAAAGCTCTACCTAGGTTTGAGTTAATGAGTATATTTTCAAACCAAAACTAATTAAAATATTAACTCTAAACAGATACCTATTGTGAATTACTTCATTTTTCTGCAAGTGATACAATGTTCTCCAAAAGGTAATGCACTAGAATAAAAAATAATATTTAGGATAAAAGCATTCTTTTTTTAAGCCCTCTCGCCTTAAAGTGTACGCCTTCTTTTTACTTCTTAATCCACTTTTTCAGTGAAAAACCAATGGGTGGGGTGCCGTGGGGGAGCTTTGGAGTTTAAAAAGTCATTTAACTTTAGTCTCATGGTGCCATCTACTGGTGATAAGTGGTAACACTAGCTAATCTATTCCAATTTACTTATACAAATAGAAATTGCTACATTGAAAACGAGAGGTTATTTCAATGAGTATCTCCCATTTCTCTGGAAGCACACAAAGACCTTACCACTTTGTGTGTTCTTTAGGAGACTTAATTGTATACTGCCTTTAGCTCCCGATTACTGGCTTGGCTCTCTTGCCTGCATGAGACAAAAAAAAACAAGATCAAGGCTGTGTTTGTTCTACTCAGGTTCTTTACTCATACCTATGTTATGAATATACAACGTAGATGATTCAAAGCAAGTATTCAATAAGTGAACAAAATTTTTAAAAACACACACAAGCACAAAACCTGCCCAGTAGCGATCTCATTTTGCCTTCTCACTCTTCATGCGCGACTGAGCAAACCTACGGGCAGGCTCTCCAGCCTGTCTCTTCCCTGCCTTCTTATCCTCAGCTTCACCATACTGAAGAAGTTAAGAACATGAAAACTGAAGTCAAACAGACCTGGATTTTATTCCTATGTCTTAAATATTATCTATGTAGCCAGGAAACATTATTTAACCACTGGAAGTTTCAGCTTCTTCATTGATAAAATGAGCTAGTCCCTACCTCATAGGGGTTTTATGGGATTAAATTAAATGATACATGAAAAGCACCATAGAGTTTGGTCTGTAGAAAGTGTTTAATGTGTTTGGTAACTTTTTTTTTTTTTTTTTTTTTTTTTTTTTTTTTTTTTGCTGTGGTAACTTTCTTCCACTAGATTCACAACCAGTGAAATATCCTACCAGTTCCCAAATATCCCAAGTATATTCTAAGTCCTGTAACTTTACTCACACTGTTCCCTTTGCTTGGAGCACCCTTCCTTCAAGGCTTGACTAAGTCCATCCTCCATCATGACAACTTTCTTAACACTGCTTTCCACCCAATTTCTCCTTTCTCTGGTTCGGAGCAGTCAGTGGGTTCCCGACTCACACCTTGGTCACTAATATCCACCCCCGTCTCGACTGGATTTAAGCTCCTTTAGGACACGACTCCATAACCAGAGTACAGCACTGAGATGTTTCCTCAAGGAGGTACTCAGTAATCACCTGCAGTTTACAACCCTGACGGTAGCTGGGAAGTGGAGATGTTCAGATGTACGCTGTCTAGCCTTAAGCAGAAGTATAAATGGCAGCCTTTACTCCAAAGACAACCCACAGATCTACTTTATTTGAGGAAAACAGGGTTTTCAAATATTTGAAAGTAAATACAGAATAGGTGCTTTCAAGTCATTATTAGTGGCAACTTTTCTTTCTGACTCCTTGTTTCCAGACAAAGAGAACCTCTGGTAGCACCCCTCACCTCTTGCCCCATTTTCCTTCTGTGAATTACCAGAGATTGCCTTGATTGGCAGGTGGTGCTTATTTACTAATCTAAAAGGAATGAAGAGCAGGGATTTTCTTTCCTGCTGCCCTGAACCAGTATAAACCAGGCAGCCAGGCAAATGGAAGGAACTCCTCTAAACACCTGACCTTCCCTCGCTTCAGGTGTGCCGTCCCCAGTGTTATAGCCAATGGGTAAGGAGGAGGTCAGTGGATCGTTATGAAACCACTTTCTCCAAAAGCTTTATCAGGAAAAAAAAAAAAAAGGTAATGTTTTAAAATGTTGGGGGTTCCCTGGTGGTGTAGTGGTTAGGGTTCTGGGCTTTTACTACCATAGCCCAGGTTCAATCCTTGATCAGGGAACTGAGATCCTGCAAGCTGTGCAGTGCAGCAAAAAAAAAAAAAGAGAGAAAAGAAAAGAAAAGGAAAATAGATTATCCTGTAGGACAGGAGGAAAATAAACAAAACCTAAAAAAAAAATGTTATCTGCCTAACATGATAGGTATGTGTGGGTCTCTCATCTAAGCTCAGGCAGAGGAAAAGAGTATCAAATTAGCCTTTTTAAACCCTAACAAGCTGCTTCTGTGACTCTTACACCTTACATTTTATGTTTTTCCACAAAGACTTTTGAACAAAATATCACAGTTTTAAACAAAGATGGACTCTGACCCTGCACTCACATGACCCTACCTCACAGGTCCACCCCCATCTCAGCCCTGATTCCAATAAGACTTTATGAACCAAAACAGGCAGGCAATCCTTAAGGCATAGGTGGCTGGTTTGACTTTTTTTAAACATTGCATTAAAAACATTATTTCTCTTGATTTCTGAATTGTTAGATGTCATCTTATATCTTGCATCTGAAATGAGTACCTCACTCTCCTCACCTTAGTCCTGGCCCCTCTGACTTATAACCTTCTTCTCAGGGTGTTTGCTACCAATAGGTAAGTGGAAGGCTCAAGGAAACATGGGCCAGGACGGTCAAATCATGGTGCCCCATCTTTCTGGCGAGAGAGATTTGTTGGCGAGCATTTGGCACAGGATGTAAGACCAGAGTCCTTCCATAGAACTGGACTGGCAGAAAGGAGTTCTCACTCTGCTGAGGCTGCTGAGCTAAGTCTGGGAGGCAGGACTGGGGCTCAGCAGGCATCTTCTCCATCATTTGAAAGGGCTTGTGTGCAGTACAAAGCCAATCAGAGGCCAGCAGAGATAAAAGCAGGATAGAGAGAGACCGTGAGCACAGTGGTACTGAGACCCCTTCTAGGATCTGAGGTCCTGGTTCCTCTAGCAGTTCCTTCAGGCATGTGAGCTATTCCCGCTACAAAAACCATCACATTTCCTTTCTGCTCAAGGTAATTTGAACTGGATTTTTTCACATGTGTCCAAAAGAATCTTGAGCAATTTCAGGATCTCATCATTCAAGGTTTTTGAGGTCAATTATTATTTTTTCCTGAATTCTTTTGGCTGGTCTGAGCCTTAGAACCTTCAATTCCAGGATGGCAAATCCTCCCGCATAGAAAGCTAAGAACTGTCTTATGACAAATAGAATGTTTAATAACACAACATATTTCTTGTGGTCCAAGTCACCAGCTGTTCCTTAACACATCTGATTTTAGGAGAGGCTGTGGAATAAGAAAATGACTGCAAGCCATCTAGAATTCTTCCCCCAAATGTCCAGGAAGCTTAATAAAGCTAATAGCAGAGAAATTCTACTTTGAGTGAACCCTATTGAGAAAATTTGTCTTCATAAAATGTCAGACACTTCACTGTACTTTCTCCAGGGAACCTGGAACTCAGAATTAATGAGGTTACAGAAACTCTTCCTCTAAAGGTCCCGGCCAGATTTGGGATCTCTGAGTAGCTGATTCCTTGGGCCTACACAGATGACAGCGCACTCAGCCCTGTCTTCATCACACAAGATGAAGCCCCATATATTGTTTTTTACTTACTATAAAATAAGATTTCTTGTAATGACTCTTAATCATCTTAAGTAGCTAGAGATCTGTATACTTTTAATTTAAGATGCTTAAACTTTGTCTGAAGAGAGGGTATGGTCTTGTGTTTCCACCCACAGGTGCCGGTAGAACAGGGTCCTGAGGGTTTACTCTGTGCTCAGCGCTAAGCTAAGCCCTAGGGAGCCTCGTAAGACACAGATCGCCCTTTGGTGGTTCAAAGTGTGAAGCCAAGTTAAGGCAGAGGCTCGAAGCATGGGACTCAGTCTAGAGAAATTATAAGTGAAGAAGGAGGGCTGCTGTGTATAGGATGTACCCTGCTGAGATGGTGCAGTAATCTGTCCTTTAATTTCTAACCAATCTGTGCATCCTGGCACCTTGCTAACTGCCCCACCTCGTGGTGGGGGTCATTGGAGGGGAGGTCCCTTTAGCAATTTGTCTGGGAAGAAGCAGGATACACTAGAGGACATCCGAGCAAATGACAGACCTAGGGTCTAAAGTTTCTGCTCTCAACAGTACAACCAAAGCAAGACGGGTAGAGCCATGGAGCTTTCTGTCCAAGTGAGAACCACTCAGGATTCCAGTTGGGAATGAGATAGCAAAGAGCAGCAAATAACTCTGATCACAAAATGAATTGATTTCTGATAATTAAATGAAGCTCATAAGTAAGTCATGTGTGGTAGACAGAATAATACTCTCTCACACACATCCCAATTCCCAGAACCTGTAAATAAGGCAAGTTACATGGCAAAGGGGCATTAAAGTTGCAGGTGGAAGTAAGTTTGTTCATCACCTGACCTTAAAATAGGGAGAGTCTCCTGAATTATCCAGGTGAGTCAATGTAATCACAAGTCCTTTAGAACAGCCCTGGTAAAAAAGGATCCTACAGTTAAACAGTCAAGGGAGAAAAAAGGAAATAAGTTATGCAAGAATAGGTAAAGTCGGGCTTCCCTGGTGGTGCAGTGGTTGCAAGTCCGCCTGCCGATGCAGGGGACACGGGTTCGTGCCCAGGTCCGCAAAGAACCCACATGCCGTGGAGTGGCTGGGCCCATGAGCCATGGCTGCTGAGCCTGTGTGTCTGGAGCCTGTGCACCACAACGGAGAGGCCACAACAGTGAGAGGCCCGCGCACCATAAAAAAAAGAATAGGTAAAGTCATTATAAAACTTACATCTAGAAAATCCCAACAATTATGACATTTATTTATAAAAAGAAATTAGAAAAGCATATGTATTTTATACTTTGTGGAAACTTCACAGGCATGCACCAGTTTTAGAAAGGTTTTATCCTGTGTTAATAATAAAAAAGAGAGTTTAGATTTGCAATGGCTACAGTCTTGCCATACGTTAGCCAATTTTTATGGTTAGGAAAAGTTGACAAATTTATAAACCAGGGTCTTGTTTATACTGCTTATAGAGAAGGATAAGCATGTATTTGATGAAAACAAAATATATATATGCTGAATCTGAGTAGTAGAAATCTAAAGTACATGAACTTAACTTATAGAACTGTATGCATATTTTTCTATACTTATAGCCACTAATGTCTTCAATAGGCTTATAGATTTAGGGCAAACACAGACACCATTACACTGCATCATATTTAGCCTCTTGTACCACATTTTGTGGGTGGAGCTTAGTCTGTCGACTGGGTCACAGTAGTATAATGTAGCATATCCTCTACCTATCGTGAAGAGACCACAGTAATGCACTGAAGGCTCTGAAATAATTCAGAGCAGTGCTTCCTCCTCCTTCTCCCAGCCCAGCCCAGGCTTGTTGCATTATCACAAAAGCAATATTCCTGTACTTATCTCAGGCCCTGACTTCAGAGAAGTACAATGTGGCCTGGAGGAACTAAAAGATTAAAATCATTAAAGATGGGACTTGACGGAAAAAGGCTTTAGCAGCCTAGGGAAACACTTACAAAACTAAACATGTACCTATGCTACAGCCAGGAGTTCTACCCTAAAGTATGTACCCAAGAGAAATGAAAACATTTGGCCACATAAAGACTTGTAGTGGCTCTACTCACAATGGTCAAAAACTTGAAACAGGCATCAACAGATGAATGGATAAAGAAATTACAGTCACTACATTTAAGGTAATACCACTTGACAATAAAAAGTAATGAACTCTGATACTCATAATGATACAGCTGAATTTTAAAAACCTGTTCAGTGAATATCTTACAAGCAGTGTGGATATGAATGATTCCATTTATATGAAGTTCTAGAACAGCAAAACTAATCTGCCCTGAAAAAAATCACAACAGTAGGATGGGAGTAGGGATTGACTGGGAAGGGGTGCAAGGACACTTTCTGGGTGACAGGAAGTGGTTTGGGTTACACAGGAGTATTCATTTGCCAAGACTGTACACTTAAGACTTGAGAATTTCACCGTATACAAATCTTACCTCAAAAAGAACACAGATACTGAATTCTAATGTTCATTGTGTTGAAGTGCTTAGGGAGAAAGACTACTGATTGGTATCTGCAACTTATTTCTGATATATGTCAAAAAATATAGGATGGATTGACAGATGGAAAGGTAGAATAGATATGTGATAACACAAACAGCAAAAATTAAGCTTCAAAACAATCTCAGTTTTAAAAAGCAACAATTAGGGGCTTCCCTGGTGGCGTGGTGGTTAATAATCTACCTGCCAATGCAGGGGACACGGTTTGATCCACGGTTCGATGTGTATCCAGTAGGATCCCACAGGCCGCGGAGCAACTAAGCCCACGTGCCACAGCTACTGAGCCTGTGCTCTAGAGCCCGTGGGCCACAACTACTGAACCTGCTCACCCTAGAGCCCGCGCGCCACAACTACTGAAGCCCGCACGCTCTAGGGCCTGTGCTCCGCAACAAGAGACGCCACCACAATGAGAAGCCCACGCGCCACAACTAGAGAAAGCCCACGTGCAGCAACGAAGACCCAACGCAGCCATAAATACATAAATAAATTAATTAATAATAATAATAAATAAAAAGCGATATCAAACATTCACAATTAAGTAGCTAATTAAAGGACCAATTTTTAGTTAGAATTTCAATATTCACCAATCCTATTTGCTCTTGTGCTGCTGCCCGATGGTCCTGTGGCAGGTCTATAATCATGGCCCACATCTTGTGTGGACACCAACAGCACTCAGGGGAGCTTTATGACTTTTTATTCGCTCTAAGTCAGTCTCCCAAGACTCAAGAATAGCCCTAGGTAAAGAAGGGTGAAAATTCACTCAGCTAATACAGAATAAGAATTTATCCAACTAGAATCTAGAAACATTTTCAAACTCTGAAGTTCTATGAAACTAGGATAGCCCAAGTCCCTGCGCCCCATTGAACTAATTCTTAAAACAGAGGGTCTGGCTCATAAAGAATTATGAAAGTGATCTTGTCTCCTCAGTAGGGGTTTGGATTTCCCTCACAAAGTCCTGAGCCATGGGGAGGACAACTTTAAGTTTTCCTTCAGCTGATACATTTCAACATTTGAAATGCTTTTTTTGTTCTCAACACATGATATAAAGTTTACCTATTTACAGGATCTTCATCACTTTTATTCTTTCTTTTCACACAAATAAGAACTCCAAACTTTCTTGACCTTGCCTTTGTTTTGTTTTGTTCCAGAATTTAGACAAAAACTGCTGTGTCGTACACAATCCAAACACCCCAACTGGCACAATGAGTAAAGTAATTTGAGAGCGGTCAGAATTTGTCCTTGTGTGTGCCCTTACCCTGAAATATTTCCACTCCTCCAACATAGCACTGTATGGAAATTGCTGGGTTCCTCTCTTTCCTAAGCCTGATCCCTTAATAATGTCTGATAAACCATCACAATTCTCAGAAGTCCTTTTGAAGTAAATTTAAACTAGGAAATTTAAACACTTTCTTAGCAAAGGGAACCCACCTCTCCAATACAGACCACAATTCAAAATTAGTCCAAAACTAAGGATTTGTCTTTATAACTCCTAAGATAAAACCCAGATGAAGATCAGAAATAGCATTCTTTCTTTGCTATATGCTATTTTGGAGAATTATTTATTATGGCCTTGAAGGATTTATCTCGAGGGAATAATAAAACTTAAAGTTAAAACAAAATTGAGTGACGGATGTAACTTTGACAGCCAGCCCTTCCTGTTGTTCTTTCACAGAGATGGCTAAAATTGAAGAAATGTCCCTGAATTCAACTAATTGTTCTCCTTCTATGAAACAGCCTGCTCAATGGACATGTCATATTTCCCAGAGCCTTCTTTTAAGTTTAGATTTATTCAAAATAATCTTTAGCCTTTGATAGTCGAGAAAATGACACTGATACTGAATGTTCCACATAAATTATTACAGGGTCAGAGAACTTAGCTTCATACTAACCTTCCTTATCCTTGAATCAGAAAATGTTCCAAATGTAAAAGCTTTCTCACTTTTAATCCATGAATTTAAGCAACTGTGGGGACCTAATTGTAAATTAGTTGGATGCTGTCAGTGCCCCATTGTCCATGCAATTTTGAACCCCAAATGCTAGCCTTGTGCAATGAATTTTCCAGGACCAATTTTGATGGATATAAAACCTCCTTAATCAGCTGACAAGGCTAAGAACTCCTTTATCTGAGTGTGTATATGAGTGTGTGTATGTATGGTACACCAAGGAGAAAGTGTTAATAAAATAGATTAGGGAGGGTTAGTTTTTTCACTTCATTTTTTACTATACCCCCTCTTTTAACTATTTATAATTAACCAGCTCTGCAAGCCTTAAGAAGCTCATGATCACAGTATAGGATCAGCTGGTAGAGCAAAAAGAGGGACTTTATTTTTATTATGAAATTCTTCATAATAAAAATAATTGGGGGGATTTCACTGGTGGCTCAGTGGTTAAGAATCCACCTGCCAATGCAGGGGACACGGGCTCAATCCCTGGTCTGGGAAGATCCCACATGCCGTGGAGCAACTAAGCCCGTGCACCACAACTACTGAGCCTGCGTGCCACGACTACTGAAGCCTAGAGCCCGTGCTCTGCAACAAGAGAAGCCACCGCAATGAGAAGCCTGCGCACTGCAACGAAGAGCAGCCCCCGCTCGCTGCAACTAGAGAAAGCCTGTGTGCAGCAACGAAGATGCAATGCAGCCAAAAATAAATTAAAAATAAAATAAATAAATTTATTAAAAAAAATAATAAATAAATAGGAGAGCATTTTGGCAAGACATCTCCAAGTTCTCTTGTAGAGCTAAAATTCTGTGATCGTATGACTTCATTATACTTTCTTAGATGTGTTAGACTTTTTGAAGTTGGAAGAAGACTGAGAAGCCCAGTTTAATATGGTTAAAGTTACTTTCCTGTATGGATACCCAGGGAATTGAAGAACAGCTTTCTTCTAGCACCCTAGACCACTTTCACTCCTTAATCACAAGTTTCAATTTCTTTACGGTCCCACTACTTTCTACTTCAGCTCATAAATCATCTACTTCTCTTGTTACTCACTCAGTGACTCTGCTTTTCTTCCTTCACCTTCTGGCTTTTGTATGTGGTGGCCTTGGCAACCTTATGGAGTCTACTAATTGCTTTCTTTCTATGAGTCTCTGTGCTTCCGAGTTGCTTTACCATTTATGTGTCTCTCTTTGAATGCCCTCAGAAGATCTAACCAGGACCAGTCTCCTGTCTCCTGTAGAAGGCATCCTGTTTCCTAGGGTTCTCATGCAAATGACATGCCTCCCCACAGATCACTGGCCAGTATAGTGCTGCCTTCCTTTGACTCAGATGCTAATCCTTGATCCAGTTAGCTATGCTCCCAAGCAAGATTCCCCCTGTGCCCAGGGTAAGGACTGCCCTGTGCCTGTGTTCTTCAGAAACAGGATATGGAGTTAAGTGGCATTAAAATAAATACCTAATGTACTTGGACACCATACCTTTTCTCAGACTATACCTAGACCATCATCAACCTGCATCTCATTTGGTATATACATAAGGATAAAATTTAGAATATTTGGCTAGACTGCGTTTATAGCAAAGGCAAAATAAGGAAGTTCTCATTTCTATACTAAGAATACTACCTCAAAAATTTCATACTTAAAAACAGAAGTTAAGGGACTTCCCTGGTGGTGCAGTGGATAAGACTCCATGCTCCCAATGTAGGGGGCCCAGGTTAGATCCCTGGTCAGGGAACTAGATCCCACATGCATGCCGTAGCCAACAGTCTGCATGCCACAACTAAAGGAGCGGGTGAGCCACAACTAAGGAGCCCACCTGCCACAACTAAGACCCAGTGCAACCAAATAAATAAATAAATATTTTTAAAAAAACAGAAGCTAAAAGGAACAAAATTGTAAAACTCACCTATTACCTTTTCAAATTATCAGCTCAAAGTTATTAACATAATAAAAATGTAGATGTAGTTTCTGATGAAAAATCTAGATGTTAAAAAAAATAATCTAGCCACAAAGATCAGAAACATTTATCAGAGGGACTTATGTTTCTGATAAATATTTAAGTGTGTAAGACAGAAACACTGAGAACAATAAATACTTTATAGCTGGCACTTTGTCAAACCTGTAAGTGGCTCTGCCTTAGAATTTTACATCATCACTGAATTTACAGTCACTTGATAAGTGGAACAGGACAAGAATTACTTCTTTCTAAATCTAAACCAGGTAATAAATCTAACATCAGGATTCTTCTTATTGTCTATTATCATCTGATGACAATGCCTTTTACCTTCATTGTCTTGGCAGAAATATGCTATATAAAATTATAATGTCATATCACTCAGAGTGATTTAACATTATCCAGCCCATACCATTTTAATCAATCAAAATTGTCGCTTTTTAGTGTAATGATTTTGTGGTGAATTCCTTGTGTTTAATATGATATATGGTTCTATCCACCCGTTGATTTACTATTCTATTCTCTTCCAAAGTTGAACAGCCCAGAAGGCTGTTCTTGCTTTTGGACATCTCTGGAATTAGTAAACAAGAATAATTTGTGCTAATAAAAATGTTAATTTCCATCGCACAATGAAAGCTGAAAAAATATCTTAAGTGACAGTAGCTACAGCTACTTTTAAGCGGAATTAAAAGATGCTTTTGTGAATTAAAGTCACAGAAGACCCAGAGCTTCTTCCTCTGTATCCACATATGATCAAGCATCTGTAATGCTATAACCAGGTACTTAAGTACACGGTTTTTTCTTCAATACTATCAAGAAAAACTGGGAACATACAAAGTATTCCCCTTTATTAAATTCAGACATACATCATACAAATTTCTTTGTTCTTTAAAAAACTTTGCAAAATAGTTTAAAATGGTTCCTTAAACATTTATAAATCTTTTCTACTAGAGATAAGCTAATAAAAATCAACCTCAGTTCCTATTTCTCAACTATATTTTGCATTTAGAATCAGCTACAATGCAGTAATAACCAACCACAAAGTCTCAGCGGCCAAACACAATACTTTTTGGTTCATTCTATGTACCCCAAACAGGTCCACAGACAGTCATTTAGGGACTCAGTGGCCCAGGGACCCATTCTACATACTCCACATAGGTCACCAGAGAGTCACTGAGGGAGCCTGGTTTGTGGAGGCCCTACCATCTCATAGCTGCATCATCTGGAGTATAAAACCTCCCGAGACACTGTAGAAGGAGAAGAAAGAGCTGCAGGTCCTGAGACAGTGATTGCATGACTAAATTATAAGTCTTTTGTGCTCATAGCCCATTGGCCAGAACTAGTTACATGGCTTTTCCTAACTGCAAGGTTGGGAGAAAACATAATCCTCCTATGTGCCTGGAAGAAGAAAATAGGATATGGGTGAGCTTAAGAAGTGACAGACTTACATGTTTTTAAAGAATAAAGATTTCCAAGTTTATTACAGGCAACTCTCCCTGTAGAATCTTAAAAAACATGTACTTCCTCTGGAATCTATAATGTTACACATTCAGAAAGAAAATTACCTATATGACACCAGATAAGTTAAGATTAACAACTGATTCCATTATTTAAGCTGCCATATAAATATATATGAGGAAAGCCAATATTCTGCCTATAGTTTAAGTTAATAAAAATAGTTATCTTTAAAATTTTTTAAACTTGTTCCAATTGGCAAAGTAATAAACATAATTTAAAATAAAATTTTTCATTTTGACACTCAGTCATCCCAATTCTGGCTCACTGAATCATAAACACAGATTTTAAGCACAAAAATATTAATAAGAAATTTAAGACTCCAATATTTTTAATTTAACCTTAGAAGAATGAGTTGAACTTCTTTAAACTTGTTAAAGTAGTTTCCTTCCCCATTGTTATCCCTCCCACCAGTCAGCCCAGGTGCTGTCACTGCAGTTCCCAGTAGGCAAAATCAAGAACTCCTGGATAGAGCTGGTTCCCCAAGGCTCACCCAGTGCTGATGGGGGAGAAGAATATGAGTTTATTTATTCACTCAACAAATATTTATTGACTATCTGCTATGCACCAGGCAATCTGCCATACTCTGAACATGTAGCTATATATAACTGAAATAAACAACCAAAAAAAAAAAAAAGAGTTCTTCTCTCTTGGACCTCACATACTAGTGAGAGAGGAGGGCAAACAAGATTAAGAGAAACCATAGATTAAATAAACAAACAAGGAGGATAATCCCATGTAATGATTAACACAATGAAGAAAAACCAAATAAAAGGATAGAGACAGGAGTGGAGTTTGGAGCTACTTTGGGGTGGGTGGTCAGAAAAGTTCTCTGAGGATACGACATTTGATCTGATAGCAGAAGGGTATAAAGAAGCCAAGAAAGAGAAGAAATGCAAAGATTGAATTCGGACTGAAGTCAGGGTTGAAGGAACCCCAAAGACAAAGGTCTTAAGACAGGAAAAAGCTTGGCCTAAGACAGGAAAAACTACCAGGGCCACAGGTAAGAAATGAGGAAAACGGGTAGATGGAGCAGGTCAAGACAGGATCAGGGAAAAATAAGGAAACAGATCAATAGCAGCTCGAGATAAGTCAGTAGTCACCAGAATACCATGCCATTAATGTGGTATAGAACAGAAAATTTCATGTGGTGATTAACAGTTGATAGTAAGCCAGTTCAGTAGGGCTGCTAGGACAACAGAGAGTGTTGTCCATCCAGTTATAAAAAGCAATCTAGAAGAGATTTAGGCAGTTAAAATTATTGAGTGATCAGTGTAAACTTGGGGACTGTGAAGGGGAGGCTGTGAGGAGGAAAATAGGAAAATAGGAGATTGAGTCTGTCTTAAGAAATCTACAACTAAATAGAAAAAGCAGAGGATATACCACTTGAGAATGAATCAAGGACTTTTGAAAACAAAATGTAACTAAGTGCAAATTAAAATGAGACAAATTATATCTCAAGTGCAGAGGAGAGAGTCAGAAACAAGTGAATTACTCAGTAAAGGAGAGAGTAAATTTTATTTAGAGTTTTGAAGTAGAATCCAGATTAAAGGTTTGTTTAACCTTTAATGGAATGGTGTGGAATGCTAGAAAAGTGTCACAGCAAGGTATTCCACGTGGGAAAAGGTGTGAAAGGTGTGCAAGGTGTGGAAAATGGTTACTGTTTTGCTATTGCTATGTAATAAACCAACATAAAATCTAGTGGCTTAAGCATTTTATTACAGCCTTTCATGGTTCTATTGATTGACTGAGCTCTGCTGGGTGGCACTTACTTGGGGTCTTTCATGCAATTGGAGTAAGACAGTGGCTAAGCTCAGCCAGGCTGCTCATCCAAGTTGGCAGTGAGGCTGGCTCGTGGAGGGAGCTCAGCGGGAGTGTTCAACTGGAGTGCCTGCAAGTGGCCTCCCTGTGTCTCTTGGGCTTCTCACAGCAGCAGCGAGTTTCTAAGAGGAGATGTCTCATAAGCAAGCATCACCATAGACCAAGGCAGATGCTGTAAAACTTCTTATCATCCAGCCGCAGAAGTCCCATAACATAATTTCCACCACATTCTATTGGTCAAGCAAGTTACTGAGGTCAGAGCAGATTCAAGGAGAAAGAAATTAAACTCAACCCCTTGACATGAGTAGGAGCATGTATATGTAAAGAGGAATAGAATTCACGAGGGTAATATTTTACTATCTATCACAATCTACCCTTTGGCCACCAAAATCCATGCTCCTCCCACTCACTCTCTTAAGACTCCCAGCATTCTCATCCCTCTGTGGCCTAAGGCTCAGACTTGAGGGCCAAAATCTTGTCATTTAAATCAGATGTGTTGTTTCCTCAGGTTTAGTTCTTCCAGTATAGTTCTTATCAATCTGAAGACCTGTTAACTAAAAGACAAATTATCTGCCACATGCACACCCCACACAATGGTGAGAAGGCATAGGATAACTGAAATAGATACTCCCTGTCACAAAGAGACTAGATGGGAAGGACACAGCAGGTCCACAATAGTTCTGAAATCCATTTGGGCATGGGTCACCAGTTCCTTGATCATGGCACAATCCTATTTCCTGAGAATGATTCACTGGAGCTTTTGGTTGCTCCTTCTGGGATCTTGGTTCTGGCCCTCTGAGTCATCCTTCTTTCCCCATGAGAATAACCATCCTTATAACTAATGTTTTCAGCCTGCCTCCTGCAGGTTAAGAAAACAAAAACTTTTCATTTGTATTACCTCATCCCTTTCATTCCAAGTTTATACAATTCTTTCAAAGCTTTACGGGCTTCCTGTGTGTCAAATCATAATCCACTCCATTCAACAAAAGTCACACCCCAACTTCTTTCCAAAAAATACTTGGCCTATGCACCAAGATCCCATGGGACAGTGACCTTAGCATACTTAGAAGTCTGTCTAGTTGAAAATATCTGAGTCAAACTCTTAAGGTTCCTCACAGGCTCTACTTTCTAGCAGAAAACATATACCAGAATATTCTTAGAAGTTCTATTAAGCACACCCTTAACCTACTGTATAGCACAGAGAACTCTGCTCAATATTCTGTAACAAAAATGGGAAAAGAACTTGAAAAAGAATAGATACATGTATAGGTATGACTGAATCACTTTGCTGTACACCTGAAACTAACACAACATTGCTAATCAACTATACTCCAATATAAAATAAAATTCTTTTAAAAAAAGATTATCTTGGATGTAGATTAGACTTTCTGTCATTTAAAAAATAGCCTCCCAACAGATAGAACTTAATGTCAAACTAAAAAGAAAAAGAAAGTACACCCTTACATTTTTCTATGGTCATAACAAAGAATCTTACAGGCATATTCTTGAGATCTTTATTTGTACCATCCTGGATCTGATCTTTTTCTGATGTCATCACTGACTTTGAGAATTTTTGAAGATGAGACATTGAAGATGAGAAACAATTTTATTTTTCTAACACAGAAAGTCCTGACTTCTTTATATTTCCTCTAATTTTGCTTAAAAACTGTTCCTTAAATTTCTCTAAATTATATTCAAAAAGGTTCCTTCTTGAGTTCATATCTCTCTCCTCATTTTGTTTTATTACAAATACTAAAAAACTATTTGGTAATGTCTAGATCTACTGAGCAATACTCGTAAGTTCATTAGGCACATATATCACAGTGTAATGGCGGCTGCTTCACTTTTGCCTCCAAAATCTCATTCATATTTCTCTTGTGGCAACTCTAACCCAGAACCAAACAGGAAAAAGAACAATGGGAAATATAGACCAAGCTTAGCTGACACAGTACAAAATTATCACAGCTATAGAGGGAGCAAAAATTATGTTCCTCCCTTTGTTATAAGCTTATCCCTCTTTCTCCATAAACACTGCAAAAATGCTTAGAGAAAACAAGTAAAAGCTTCATATTCTACAACAAATTGTGATCTTTTTTCTTAGCATGTCAATTTTTAGATAGGCAAAACTATTAACAGTGGCTGAATTACATAGTGACTTAGTATCTTCTTATGCGAATGTAAAACCCTGCACTTTTCCTCCTCTTATCCCTCAGGTCTGACTGCCCTCCAGTCAGAAAAACTTCGTCAGTTGTTTTTCTGCTTATATAATTGTAAATGTTGTTTATGAATAAAATTTAATCAATACAGAAGAGCATAATGAAGAAGGCAAAAATCATCAGAAATTCCTTAACACTGCAACAACCAACATTAATACTTTAGTGATCATTGCCTCATGGGTCTCTATGCATCTGTACACACACACACTTTTATATCACCCAAGGTATTTTTTTATTGTGAACAACTTTATTTCTTTACTTAGTTGCTTATGTGTTTGTTTTCCTTGTCTTCCCTCTACCTTGCTATGAGTCATCACATTTTCATCAAGATAACCAGTGTTAGAAACCTGGAAGATAGTTTTCTGTGGCTTTCACTGTGTGTGTGTGGTGGAGTGGGTGGGGACTGGCATGGTTTATCTCTACTTTTTGAAAATCTCTCCAAGTCAGCTGGTAGAGGGTAGAGAGTTAATAACTTATTTCAATGAATACATAATATCTAAATCCTTATTCCTGTTGGAATTTATATCTTGTATATGATAAAAGGAATGAAGAGCCCATTTTTACTTTCTTCAAAATATATAACCAGCTTTATTAAATGAAACATGTGTTCCCAGAAAACTGCCATATATTAAATCCCTTGTATACTGCCTTGAGCTCTCTATTTTATATATATATATATATATATATATATATATATATATATATATATATATATATATATAAATTCTGATACTATACCAACCCATATTATTTGTTACTAATGGATTAATGTCTTAATATGTATTAAGACAAATTTATTCTCACTGTTCATCTTAACATTTTTGGCTACCTTTTGTGGTTCATTCTTTTACATTCAAATACTTAGTGTCATTTTATCCAATGTATTCTTAAAATATTGAGATTCTAGTTGAAGTTGCATTAAATATATGTATTAATTTGGTATTATTGACAGTTTATGTTATTGAGTCTTCCCATTCAAGAGCACAGTATCTTTCAGATTGGTTAATGGACTTCAACAGATGTTACAGTTTTCTTCATATAGGTATAGTTTCCTTCTTTATAAGTTTATCTCTACTATTTCATAGTTTTCCTACTTAATGTGGTAGTGAAGAGCAGATAAGCCCAACTAAGTTGCAAATTTGTTTTCTGGCTCCTGGATAATTAGCATGGGCCATGACCAAGTTCTCAATCAGAATTATACTAGGGAGCTGAGCTAATGAGATTCCTGCATTACCAAAGTCAAGATCATAAGGCAATCCCAGTTGTAGACCAGTTATAACCCCCAGCTGGCAAAAAGTAGGAGTTAACCACAGCAAATCCCTGGTCACTAATAGACCAAAAAAAGCATTCTATTTATCCTCTGATAAATGTTTGATTGGAATATGTTATAAGAAGTAACTTAAAATACACACACACACACATTGTTTTTCATGGTTAAATGATTTAAAATAAAAAGCTGACTAGAGGCAAAAACAGGAAAACCCCATCTGCAAATTACAAACCACCCTCTGTTTACACTTCACCCAAGCTGTCTCTTCAGCAAACTGCCTCTGTCTTAATTAGAAGTCACAAGTAACATTAGTAATGAAACAAAGTGCTTATTCTCCACTCTGGATATCAACTTCAGAAATTTTTTTTAATTTTATTCTGAAAAGTTATAAATGCAGTCATTTTCATTTGGAAGATTCTACAATCAAAAACTAACACAAATCTTTTGAGAGACAGTACAAAAGGAAGAAGAACAGTGCGTGAATTTTACTGACTCTTCTTTCTGGTAATTGGTCTGTAGCTCTAACCATTTTGTCCTAATTTCAAGAAACATAAGAAGACAGATCAACTGGTTAGCTGAATGGTTTCAGTCAAGATGTTTCTGTGTATCTCTGAATACCAAATTATCTTGTAATTTTCTACTACAGTATTTTAGGGCTGGGATGAACTTAAGAGTCCTGTATCCCAGACATTTAAGCTCCACTTAATTTTATTATGTATCTTTCCAATAATCATGTCATCCAAACAAAGTTGAATTAAGATGTTGGTAAGCTAGACAGCTGCCAGGGTGCCAGGCCATAACAGACACCAAAAATCCCCTAAATAAACTGAGAACATGGCTCCAGTCAACTGAGGTTTAATATATGACTCCATATAAGTGAGTCCTGTCCTCATTTAGTTCCTGGTTTTGAATATACGTATCTCCAGAAAAAAAAAAAAAAAAAAAAAAAAAAAAATATATATATATATATATATATATATATATATATATATAGTTCATAATCCCTACTGCCTTTTATGGAGAATAGATCCTTTCAAGTGAAGAATCTTTCAGTAGCTCTGTTAAAAAAAAAAAAATCTCATAGTTTGGTGGTTGCCAAAGGTGGGGCGTGGGAGGTCAGCAAAAAATCTCATAGTTTGGTGGTTGCCAAAAGTGGGGCGTGGGAGGTCAGCAAAATGGGTGAAGGAGATCAAAAAGTAAAAACTTCCATTTATAAAGTGAATAAGTCATGGGGATGTAATGTACAGCATGATGACTATAGTTAACAATACTGTATTGCATATTTGAACGTAGCTAAGAGAGTAGATCTTAAAAGTTCTCATTACAAGAAAAAATTTTTGTAACTATGTATGGCAATGGATGTTAACTAGACTTATTGTAGTGATCATTTTGCATACTGAATCGTTATGTTGTACATCTGAAACTAATATAATGTTATTTGTCAATTATACCTCAATAAAAAAGAAAAGAAAAAGACTGTCCAGTGGTTAAAAAAATTTTTTTCACTCATTTTAATGGACTTTCTGACACACTTGAGGAAAATATTAATATTTACTAGCCACTATAAAAAGGACACCAGTTAACCAATGCTTCTTTCTCAGAAAGAAAGAAAGAACAAAAAGGAGAGACAAAGAAAAAAGAGAGTGAGAAAGAGAAAAAAAAAAGAGAGAAAGAGAAAGAAAAAAAGGAAAGAAAGAGTCATCTATGTCTTTCTCTCTTTAGACTAAACATTCCCATGACTTTCAGAACTGGCTTCATTATCATGGTTTCCAGTCCTCTCCCAATACTGGTCGTTGTTCTCCTCTCCCAAAGCCACAGCCCTCACCGATGAAGACAACAGCCCATATCCATCCCACCAACAGGAAGTACAGCAACAGCACCACCTCTCCTTCCTTATACCATAGCTTTAAAACAGTTAAAAATTGTACTAGCTTTTTTTGGCAGCTTCATCATCCTACTGCCTTATGAGTTATCTTTCTATAAGTCATCTTTTAATATTACCTTATTACATTCAAAGTTTATGTCAAACTACTTAATTAGAAAAAGACGCCTATTTGATGACTTTAAGAGGGAACCTGCCAAAGTCACTTTTCCTCTACCCCAAAATACATGAATCAGACTCTCCTAATGTGTAATGTATTTATTCTGACTGCTAAAATTAAAAATTCCTCCAGAGAAGTGTCTTTATTCTTACCAATTTAATTAACATTTCCGCGGCTGTGAGAAGCATCTTTTATACCAATGTTTAATTCACACATCAGTAAGTACTAATGATAACTGTACTACCATATCAACTTCTAGCAGTTAGTATGTCAGTGACAGGCATCATAAAGTTAAATAGATCATGATATTCAAAGAGAATGCAATAAAAAATTATTGTGGTAATTACCAATGCCAAAAGTAAAGAGTTTTAATCAAATTACTTTCTTGGGTTCCTATATTTTTATTTAAAAATTAGTTTGAGGGCTTCCCTGGTGGCACAGTGGTTGAGAGTCCACCTGCCGATGCAGGGGACATGGGTTTGTGCCCCGGTCCAGGAAGATTCCACATGCCGCGGAGCGGCTGAGCCCGTGAGCCATGGCCTCTGAGCCTGCGCGTCCGGAGCCTGTGCTCCGCAACGGGAGAGGCCACAACAGTGAGAGGCCCACGTACCACAAAAAAAAAAAAAAAAAAAAATTAGTTTGAGAAGTCACAGAGAAAGTTGCTGCTTTCAACATCAAATGTAAGTCTAATTACTGCCTCTTCGTTGCAATTAATAAGTATGACACTCAGCATTCTTTAAATCAGCATAAATAAATTCTCTCGTGCTTTTCTCACTTCACCTTACTCTCTGCCTGATATGTTTCTTACTAACATTTGGCAACAGAGAAGAGTGTTTGTTTTGCTTGGAAAATATAATTGCCATTCCTACTGTCCTGGAGATTTCCTCATGACTAAACAGAGCAGATATCTGAAGAGATTTCCAGTTCCCTCTATTGCTTATGTTGTGGCTTTTAACAGATTCTGAAAGATGTCATTGGTTTTGTATGACAGTATCTCATAGTGTAAGCTCATACAAAATTTGCTTTCCATCAGTGCCCTATTTATTTGATAACATAAATTTCCTTTTGTGCTTCTACTGAAATTGGATTTTCAGAAACAAATAGTTTTCTTTGAATGGTACTTAATAATTTTCTGGCTGCATTTATATCCTCTGGTATTTGCTAGAGGTGATAATTATTATATGAGTATTAAGTCAACATGCACTAGTTCATTTAATTAACCAAGATGATAAAGAGGAATCCCTACTCATGCCCTGACACCTCAAAATAGTAGAATAATTAGAATAATAGTAAAACGGAAAGAGCCCTGGACTACAAATCAGAAGACTTGAGCTGAAATCCTGATGCCCCCATTTATTTTACTAGCTGTGGGATCATGCCCACATTACTTAAACTCTCTAAGCCATCATTTATTTAGTTACAAAATCATAATGAATGTGTCAGCTAAATTGGATATAGCATGTGATAGAACACATGGGGTCAAGGATAATTAAGAGATTTGAGGCCTAAGCAAAATAAAGGATGATTTTGCTATTTACTGAGATAAAAAAGATGGCAAGAAAATATTAAGGAAAGAATTGAGGGTTTGTTTTTTGGACATGTGAAATTTGAAAGATCTATAATATCTCCAAGCAGAGATACCAAGACAGCAATGGGATATACAAGTCTAGAGTGCAAGAAAAATATCAGAACTGAAGATATAAGCATTACTCATGTAATATGTTAATAACAGTTACTTCCACCACTACCCACCAAACAATGTACTAGATGCTGTAGGTAAGTTATTTATTCCTCAAGACAAACTTTTGAGTTAATAATGAGTATTATTACCATTATTATTATTTTCTAATGCCTCATACAGTGTCTGATTATGTAAGCTACCAAAATATTTTCTGAATGAATTTTTAGCTTATGAATGAAGAAGTCAAAACTCAGAAGAGAAACTTAACCACAACTAGTAAGTAGAATCAGGATTCAAAATTAAATTTCTCTCTCATTCCAAATGGTTATTCTTACCTTTACTGCAGAGATAATATCAACTACAAAGCAACTTCACACTCATTAGTTTATTTAATCTGCACAATAACCATTTCGGGTAGGAGAAGAAGAGAGACTGAGGCTCAGAAAAACAGAGGTGGCTTGACAATATTATGCATCTTGTCACTGTACCAGGACTTTCTATCACCCACAGCTAAGCATAAACTTCCTAACCTAAAGATAATGACTATAGAAAACCTACTCTAGATTGGGTCTTGGTTGCCGCGCACAGGCTTTCTCTAGTTGATGCGAGCAGAGGCTAGTCTTCGTTGCGGTGCGCGGGCTTCTCATAGCAGTGGCTTCTCTTGTTGCAGAGCATGGGGTCTAGGCACGCGGGCTTCAGTAGTTGTGGTTCGCGGGCTCTAGAGCGCAGGCTCAGTAGTTGTGGCACACAGACTTAGTTGCTCTGCAGCACGTGGGATCTTCCCGGACCAGGGCTCAAACTGGTGTCCCCTGCATTGGCACGTGGATTCTCAACCACTGCGCCACCAGGAAAGTCCCCTACTCGATTTTTTGAAGCTTGGTTCTTGGGCCTTAGCAGACATTGTAATCAACCAGACTTCAAAACACTGTATCATGCATAACATGGCAAGATAGTCTATTGCAATAATCATCCATGTTTTCTTCTTGCTTCTTTCAAGACTCAAAAGGATGAGAGATGTTGTCCTCTTCCCCCTACCAGAGAGCAAATGAACCCAGGACTCCTCGAGGGCTGGGAACTCTCTTGTCAAAGGGGAAAGTTAATAGGGCTCCATTTTGAAAATCTTCTACTTGTAAGAGGCCATAGAGTCTGGAGAGGATGGAAAGTGGCCTTATTGAGGACAAAAGGATAACTTTCCCGAGCCTGGAAAAATGGAAGGTATCTGGATATGTGAGCAGCGGCCACCTCTGCTTTTTACACACAATGCCCTGGATGAGGAGGAAGGTTTTAGAGTGGTCCTTGTGCAGTGAGTTAGTGGGCTCTTCACTCTACCTGAATGCTCTTCCCCCAAATATTCATATGGCTGGTTCCACACTTCTTCCAGGCCTCTATCACATGCCGTGAGCTTCTGGAGGCCTTGCCTAACCACTCAGAAATATCCACCTCCGACACCCCACCATCACCTTCTTTCCCCTTATTTGCTTTTTATTACTCTCTAATGCTAATCTTAACCTGAAATGTTATAACATATGTATTGTATCTATCTACTTATATATTTATTCATGCTTATCATTCTTCTCTCCCACTAGAATTTATGTCCTATGAAGGCAGGATTTGGGTGTTTTCAACCTTAAATAACTAAAACCCAGTAGGGAATCAATAACTATTTGTTAAATGGTTAGCTTCCCATATCCCTTTGAAGGACATGAAAGACACAAATGTATTTTTTAGGAACTCCCCAAAGTTTCTTTCTCACTTTTTTGGATTTTCATATTTTTTATTAAATACTGTGTGTGTATAAATAAACTGTAAATCATATATGTTAGGTGAAAAGAATAAAAAGAACAAACACTTATCACTACTTAGCTTAAGAAATGGAACATTTCAAGTAACTTCAAAGCCCTTTGTGAGCCCCTTCCCCACAGGGAATCACTATCATGAATTTTTGTATTTTCCACCTACTTGCTTTTCTTTATAATTTGCATGTTTGTATCCCTTTAAAAATATTGTTGACTTTTGCCTACTTTTAACTTTATATAAATGAACCATATGCTGTATATTTTTCAACTTGTTTCTTTGGCACAATATTATCTGAGACATGAACTCACATGTTGCTTTTAGTCATGGTCCTTTCATTTTCACTTCTTCATAGTGTTCCATTGTATGAAAAGCGAAATATATAGTCATCCAGTATTTTATTGCAGGACATTCAAGTTGTTTCCAATTTTTTTTGTTATTACAGACAACAATGCTACAAAATTCTTGTACATGTCTCCTAGTACACATGTGCAAAAGATGACCTAATACATTTGTGATAGGGAGGAATTTGGGGGTCATAGGATATGTGTATATTGAGTTTCATAGGATAACGTCACATTGTCTTCCAACGTGTGTGTATCCAGGACTAGTGTTCAGCAGGTGCTCACCAGTATGGCTTCACCAGTTTTTTAAATATTGAAATAATTCCACACTTAAGAAACAGCTGCTACCCTGGGTCCGTTGAGGGTCCCCTTGCAGTTAATACGGCCATAGGGTGACTAAACTATTCTGGTTTTCCTGGGACTGAGAGGGTCTGGGGAACACAGGATGTTCAGTTTTAAACCAAAAAAGTTCCCAGCAAACGGGGACAAGTTGGTCACACTACCTGGCCAGCCTCCTAGATGTCAGAGACCTTCCCACAGTTCAGTAACTAAAGGGTCAATGCCTGACCCAGTGGTTAAACATTGTGACTATTGCCTGCGATTGCACCTGTTTATTCTCCCACCAGCAGCTTACGTGTTTCATTTCTCCCTGTCCTCACCATCACTTGTTACAGTCCTCATTTTTAATTTTTGCTATCTAGGAGTGTAAAATGATATCTCATTCTAATATTAATTTTCATTTTCCTAATGTGATTGATCATGTTTCATAGGATTACTGACTATTCATGTGGCTTCACGGAAAAAAATCACTATGCCAGAGAAGGGCTGATACAAGCAGGGTAGGTAAAATGTCTCCAGGCTATTCAAAAATTTCATTTTCCAACATTCTTTTAAAGACCATCACTTGAGAAGATTCCCTCTCCTTTCTTTGCTTAGAATGGGAGCCCTGCACCCCCAAATTGGCCATCAAAGTTTGTACCAAAAGCATCTATCACAATGGCAAAAACAAGTTAAATGGTACCCTAAAGCACTTCCCTCGTGTTTTCAGGTTGGATAGAACACCTGAGCATCCTATTCCATACAAAAAAAGAAGAGAGCAACAAACTATGACTAATATTGATTATCTAGCCAAACTGAGGTGGATAATGAATACATGGACTTTATTTGACCTAGAAACATATATCAGTATGATACTGCTTACACCTTCATCTTGTAGGCCCTATTTATACTCCCTACACTAGACTCCCCTGACCACCAAATTGAACACTGTAAAATCTTCTCTAAATGTACAATCCATGCAATTACACATCTAAAAGGTGGAAAACAATCAGCATAGTCTTGAAAGGTAAAGCACATCCAGAAGCAGTTAGAGACTGAAAATGAAGTGCCATAGCTGGCCATCTCATCTTAAGATGTTTAATTATATCTTGGGAAAAGGGTTGGGCTCAGTGAAGGTAACTGAGAAAGACTCCATGTAATTCCTTCATCAGATGTGTGATCTCTTGAATCAGTGACATTTTCCTAGTTCAAAAAGCTTTTGCCCAAATTCCATGGCTGGGAGGAATAAAGCATGATTTTAACCTTGATCATCAATATTTCTGTGGCTTTTACATTCTATCAAATCATACATTCATGATCTTTCTACAAGTTTAGTGTATAACAAATTCTTTCCTTGCTCTCACAATGTCCTGTTTAAAATAAAAAGAATTTTTCTAGCAATGTTTGTGGTGCATTATTCACAAATATTCTGCTATGTAGGTAGTGAGAGTAGAGGCAGTAGAGCTGGAGTCGGAGAAAAAGTGGCTCGTAAAACCATTTCGAATAAGCTTACTCTTGGGGAACATAATTTAAGAAGTTCAGAAGAGAACCATACAATCCCAAAATATCTCCTAACTCCTTGTTTCAATGCCTAGAATTTGATCATTAGACCCTAATTATTAGGCCCTAAAATTTCTCAACAAGAGAAATTTAGGCCCTACATGTTTCTTTTTTAAAAGCAACTATTTTTAGAATATGTGACTCAAAAATAACACCGTAGATGAGAAGGGAATGGGGGAAGGGGAAGCTGCATCATCTAACACAGGAGTAAGTTCTTGTAATTCTTATAAGTGGCCTTTATGCCCCTACTCAATTGACTGAAGAAGTATGGAGGAAACAAAGGCAAGACTTATCTTCTTTAGAGCCCACCCTGATCAATACTATTGAGTCATTTCCCCACCAGCCACTTGGCCCCTGTCACAGCCTGGTGAGGTCTGTTCTCCACTACCACATCTTAAGATTCCCACTGGAGCCCAACCAGCTTCTGAACATTCATTCCCCAAGCCACAGAGATGGAATATCTGGCCTGCACGTTTCTAGTTTATAGGAAACCATATGCTACTTCATTTATTAAATACAACAAATATTTTTTGTCTAGTGTTGTTATTTTTTAAATGTAAATAATATATCAACAGAAAATGAAATCTAAAAAACTCTTTAAGAATTAGAAAACTGGGCCTCCCTGGTGGCGCAAGTGGTTGAGAGTCCGCCTGCCGATGCAGGGGGTGCGGGTTCGTGCCCCGGTCTGGGAGGATCCCATGTGCCGCGGGGCGGCTGGGCCCGTGGGCCGTGGCCGCTGAGCCTGCGCGTCCGGAGCCTGCGCGTCCGGAGCCTGTGCTCCGCAACGGGGGAGGCCACAGCGGTGAGAGGCCCGCATACCGCAAAAAAAAAAAAAAAAAAAAAAAAGAATTAGAAAACTACTTTTGCATTAAAACCTGAATCACTATTCATGCTAAACATTTGGGGAATTTTAATGGCTAGTGTGTAGGTCATGTATTATTCTGTAGGTTTTATATGTAATACCATTTCATTTTTAGAGTTAAATTCAAAGTCTCATAGAGCAGTAGGAAAAATAAGAGCGAATGGCAAATCTGTACAAACATGTAATCAAATAAACCCATGTCTGGAAATGAAACTCCTTTTCTTTTTAGATGGACTTCATACAAATCAGTCCTGATATTTGGAGGTGGGGCCTTTGGGAGGTAATTAGGTCATGATGAGGATGGGGTCATGAGGGTGGTGCCCTCAAGATAGAATTAATGCTCTTAAAAGAAAAGTAAGAACTCTCTCTCTTTCTCTGTCTCTCCATGTACACATACAAAGGAAAGCCCATATGAGGTCATAACCAGAGGATGGCCATTTGTAAATCAGGAGGAGAGTTCTCACCAGCACTGAATCTGCTGGCACCTTGATCTTGGATTTCCCAGCTTCCAGAATTGTGAGAAATAAATGTTTGTTGTTAAGCCACCCACTCTACTGTATTCTGTTATGGCAGCCTGAGCTGACCAGGACAACATGTCATACAAAGGCAGGAGAATTGTGAAGTTATTAACAGCTATGATTATACACACAGAGACCCTACACATAGACACATAGGAAAATAAATGTCCCTCTATGAAGGGAAGAGATAAATCAAGCAATGTGTATTTTTTAAAGCTGTAAGAATCAACAAAATAACATATGTAGGATGAACACTGAGGAAAAAAAATAAAGGATTTGGCATATACCTAATTAGTCATATCAACAGAGAGAGGTTCAGGTTGGTTTTGGTAAACACCAGGTAGTTTTTGAGTGGAAAGCAAATAAGGGCACTGAGGTACTATACTAATCACATTTGTTCTAACGTTGACCTTATAATAATTAAAAATTGATGCTTGCAACATAATACAGCTGTGCAATCATATTTAAACCTAATCATTTCATAGAGAGAGGAAAGTTGTGCAAAAAGGTCAAAAACACTTTAATTTCATGACAGTAAATTTACTCTTTATTCCCAAAGTGAAAATGTCTAATTTCTAAAAGAGCAAACCAATAATTACTTATTATAAAGCTATTTTAGTCAATACTTAATTTCTCTATATTGATTAGTGTTTAGACATTTAAAAAGTACCCTACAGCAAGAATGTGTGTTTACAATACTATTCTCCCTACTGATGTTTGTAAGTATTACAGGTATCGATTGAAGACATGTCTCAAAAATGCCAAACTTAATAGTAATCATATAAAAAAGAGTTTTACTCTTTTAAAACTGGAATTTGATTTTTAAATATTTGAACACTAGTGTCTTAAAGGTCTCTTTTTTTTTTTTTTTTTTTTTTGTGGTATGCGAGCCTCTCACTGTTGTGGCCTCTCCCGTTGTGGAGCACAGGCTCCGGACACGCAGGCCCAGTGGCCATGGCTCACAGGCCCAGCCGCTCCACGGCATGTGGGATCTTCCCGGACCGGGGCACGAACCCGTGTTCCCTGCATTGGCAGGCAGACTCCAAACCACTGCGCCACGAGGGAAGCCCAAGGTCTCTATCATGATCGCTATTTCTGCCATTGTATACTTTAATGATGAGTGCCTGATTAAACTGTGTATTATAAATTCCTCCCCCTCCCAAAAGTAATGGAAAGAGCTAATATAAAAATGATCGACTCTACCACTCACAACTAAAACAAAATGTTTCCTTTTTATTTTATGTACTTCTGATTGTAAAATAAAGACTGGGATATTATTTCCCCCTTAACTTGCATTCTGTGTAACTTAGAGCTCCTTGCAATAAAACAAAATCATGCTTCATCAGGATGTTACTGGGAGTACCAAGGCAATTTACAAACTTTCTGTCATTAAGTCTAAGAACATCACTGTGAGGCAGGTATTAATAAAACACTTCTCTCCTGAGGAGTTTGATGCACTTTACATAACTTTACTTCATTAACTCTTCCTTGAGCTGGGCAAAAAGGCTAAGATATCTAACCATGCACCTCACTCACAAAACATGTACAAAAATAGGAAAGATTCTATATAGCCACATATTTTAAATTCACTTTTGCTTCTAATCTGAAATGATGACTAAAGATAAGGCCAATTGGGTCACTTAATATTTTTGGCTTTTGTTAATATTGATTTTAAACAGGTTTCAATTTCATAAATTTGAAGTCAGAATTAAACACATAAAAGATTATTAATCTCATTAATTCTTAAGCAATAATTGTTATTATTAAGAGTAACAATCAACTTTTCTCTTTATATAATTTACTAAAAACTACAAAAGCAGATTATGATCATAGGAACAGGCATCACAACATTTTTAAGTAAATCTATGCCTTTCTTAGCAAGAGTGCAAGTATGCACACAGAAAGGCAGCCAGAATGGAGATATAAAGTGAAGGACATAGAAACACTAGTAATACCTAGTAGTGCTCAACCAAGTGTCAGCCACTATTTTAAGGAAACTACATGTATTAACTGATTTAATTCTCACAACAAGTCTGTGAGGTGAGTAATTTTATCGCCATTTTATGGATGAGAAAACTGAGGCTCAGAAAGCTGAGCTTGCCCTAGGTCACAAAGCTACTAGTGGCAGAGCTGGGATACAACCCAGGAAATATGATTCTAGAGACTGGTTCTTAGCCAATGTTCTAGAAGGAAAGAGATGCTGTCCCCATCTGACCTGATCCACGGCATACACCATCATAGAGTTCCAAGTCCATAGTCTTTTTTCATTTTAATTGCAACACTTTCCTACCTGAGTCAACTTCACAATCATTAGAGAAGCACAGCTGCTCAAGTTTGAGTATTGTACTTTCAAAATATGACACAGTATTTAGAAGATGGTCACAGGGAGGCAGTATAGTATAGCTAGGGGTACAGACCTAGGTGTCAAACAGACTTTAAGAAGCTGCCACTAGGCAAGCTACTTCTACCCAAGCTTCATAAAACAGAGATAATGGGACTTACCTCCTTGTGTTGTAGTGAAAAGTAAACAGGTTAATATTGGTGTTTAACACAGAGCCTCACACATAGTAAGCACTCAAATAAGTGGTTGCTACTATAGTAAGTTAATATAAAATTATTTGAGCCATTCTCAAAACTCTGAATCAGAATTAACAGTGGATTTAGCACATCACAATATACTGGTGGGAAATTGAACTGAATCGATTCTTTTATCAAATATATGTTCTAGGCATTATGCATGATCTTGTTTAATCCTCAGAATAAACCTAGAATTAAAGTATGGCTATGCCCACTTTTAGATAGTAAATAAGCTTAGAGAATTTCCTTGTCTGCTATCCTGCCAACAGTAATTAGATGATTAATCAATTAACTAGATGTATCCCACAAAGCAGAATGAAAACCAGTAAGTGAAGAAATTATTTGCAAAACTTTTCTCTCTCTCAAATTGAGGAACTGAAAAGTTCCTGGACTGAAGTTCACTTTGTTTAGTGTTCGCTATAATTAGAGTGAAGCTACACCCAAACAGAGTAGTTAGAATAGAGATGCTAAAGAGGAAAAATACTGCCCCCAAATACATCCCCCATGTCCAGCATGTACCAGGTGCTTCTGCTACTTCCATCAGAGCCACCAAGGAAAACAGCAGGGGCCAGGGTTAGGATAGGAGCTATCGGAGGGGACAGTCCAAGAGAAGAAGCTGGCAAGAACTCTGCCCTCAGGGGCTGGGGTTCCAGCTAGAGGGAGGTGAGACTGTGGTACTTAAAAAGTAGATTTGCCTCCAATAAAGATGTTAAAAAAAAAAAAAAAAAAAAGTAGATTTGCCTCAAGTTAGCCTTACCTTCACCCAAACATCCTGTAGAGGTCAGTTTCTGTTCTAGTCAGAGAAACATACAGAAAAAGAGAAAATACATTTTATTAGTCTTTCAGTGACCTCCTCCCTGAACCTTGACCTACTGCTATTGCTTAAATTGGAAATGCCTTAGTTACGCAAAACAAAAGTACCTCCTGCTGAAGTAGGACACTGCTTCTTCTTTCTCTCTTAATGCAAGTAAAAAGGTTGTCATTTGCTTAATATCCACCGTGTATAGGAAAAAAATTATTTATCAGTCTCATTTAAAGAACATGATTCAGCACTGATTACTTTATTCCACAATGGCTGAAAAAAGAAGCTTTAAGTGAAAGAACAGAATTTCCTATTGCATTGGCCAACATACGAGCCAATATGGACGATGTGGCAGATATAAAGTAATCATATATAAAAGTTGACGCAAGCTCAATGATAAGGGTTCTGCTTACACAAGTGTGGAAAGAAGTGGAAAACAATCGACCCACATGTCAGCAAGAAATATAATTGAAAATATATTTATATTATCCCAAGAACATATATGACATTGTGTTCCACTATCAATGACCGGGCAGCACCCACTCTAACCATTTCTTCCATGTTTAGAATATACGACCTCTCTAGATAACTCGTTCCAACTTTTAACAATTGTCATATAAAGGTAAGCCTTTTTAAACTAACTTCATTCACTCATATGATATGACTGAAACACCCAGAATGATGCGAAGCGCGACCAAGTTACTCCATAGACCCTGTTGATGGGATGGTGATTTCCGCGTATTTCCCTTTTCTCTGACCTTAGTGGAGATAGGAGAAATGCTTAGACAGAAACACTGGCAAAGGGGTTAGAGATGAGAGCAAGCTGATAAGGGACAAATGCAGAGTAGAAATGAGGAAGACAACGTGAAATGACTCACTGTGCCCGAGGACAGTGTGATCTATTTTAGAAGAGAGCCAGCCACCAACAAAATGTGAATTGTAAAGCAGAACTTGCTAAAGCATACACTCAGAAAATCTGCTTCTCTGCTTTCCTACTCAATTTCATTCAAAAAACTCCCAAATCAATCAATCTCTCTTTCTAAAACCCTGACCTCTCTAAGAGTTCCGATTCTACTCATATAACTATATAATTGTATTGGGTGGTGAGATGGAATATTCTTTCCCCATGATTCACTCTGTCCTTTCTTCATGGCTTTCCTGCTAGTATGGAAGGCACCTTTAGTAAGACCTAGTGAAAAGAACCATCGTGGGCTGCCATAGTGATTCCTTGACATTTTAGTGTGGGAACTAATCAATATTAACAAGAAAAAAATGTTTATATGTCTTGCAGATTCTCCAGTGTCTTAGTCCAAGAATGTACAGAAAAGACCTGACATTGCCGGTGCAAGAAGGATTTAAAGAACCCTGGGGGAGAAGGTAGGGAACCCAATGGAAAAAGTAAGGTAGGTTATTGGTTAACAGCAGGACTCTCTGGTAATGGAATAGAATTGCCTGTTAGCTTTGGCAATAAAAAAAACCCAATAAAAGGTTTAAATTTGGATACCCAGGAAGCACCTCAAACTTTACATTTCTAAAATTAAACTTCCCCAAGAACCAGCTTCTGCTGACTTCCTTGTTTGTTAAGGGTACACTTGTTCTCTCAAGCTCCAAACATGAGTCATCTTGCTTCATTCCTCACCCACCCTCATCATATCTAATTAAACACCAAGTTGGAACGGTTTTTTGTTCAGCACTTTTTTGCAGCTCTCTGCTGCTTTCTTTTCCCATTGCTTCATCTCTAATTTGGTTTTGACCTCACACTTGGCTCCCTGACTATAGCCCCTTGACTCTTCCAAACAATCCATCTGGCAGGTAGCTTCAGCTTTGAGTTTGGGCTCTGCCTTGTTTGGGTCACTATTTTTATCAGAAGTATTCTGTGATTTTCCCCTGTCTGGTATACAAAGATATTCCAAGCTACTTCCAAATGCATCCTAAACTGCCTTTTAGTTTTACCTCCTCCTATTTTTCTGGGTACCAGGCATGCTGACTATAATCCTCCTCCTGGTACCACACTCTACTGCCTTAACTCCTGCCACTTCCTTTTCCTGTACTACAATCTCCCCAGCCCCAGCACATTCCAACCACCCCTACACACACACACACACACACACACACACACACACACACACACACACACACACACACACACACACACACACACGTTTTGGCATCAGCTCAGATGTCCTCCACACCTTAAGTCTCACATCACATTTCCACAGATCCCCCATCAGAAGTTTCTCCTGTTCTCTCTTAGAGCCTTTATTTGCTGTAATTTGATAGGAAAACATATTGCTTTGTATTGTAATTGTTGTTTTTATTCAAGGATCTTCTTTCCCTACTAAGGTCTCTGCTCTTGCAAGGAAGGAGTATGTCTAATTTGTCTTCTTATCCCCTCAGTGCCTCAAATGGTCCCCCTCATACCCTCATATACTGAGTGTTCAGGAACTATTTTATGTGAATAAATGCAGAAAAAAATGACTGTTCCAGATAGATTGTTTCTAAAAACAGAGGTTTTCAAGCTTTAGAATGACACAGAATTACCTGTGATGCTTGCTTGTGATATCAGAATCAGATATTCTGATTCAAAAGATATGGTCTGTTATAGAGAACAAACTAGTGGTTACCAGCAGGGAGAGGGAAGTGGGGAGGGGCAATATAGAGGTCGGGGACTAAGAGGTTCAAACTATAAGGTATAAAATAAACTCCAAGGATATACTATACAACACAGGAAATATAGCCAATATTTTATAACTATAAATGGATTATAAACTTTAAAATCTGTGAATCACTATAGTGTACATCTATAACTTACATAATACTGTACAGCAACTATACTTCAACTTTTTAAAAAAATATATGATCTTAAACCCAAGAACATGTATTTTAAATGTTTTTAAACTAAAACTCCCACCTCTTAAAGAAAATAAAAACAAAAATAAACAAATGGAACCTAATTAAACTTAAAAGCTTTTGCACAGCAAAGGAAACTATAAACAAGACGAAAAGACAACCCACAGAATGGGAGAAAATATTTGCAAGTGAACCAACCAACAAGGGATTAATCTCCAAGATATACAAACAGCTCATGCAGCTCAATATCAAAAAAAGAAACAAGTTAATCAAAAAATGGGCAAAAGGGGCCTCCCTGGTGGCGCAAGTGGTTGAGAGTCCGCCTGCCGATGCCGGGGATACGGGTTCGTGCCCCGGTCTGGGAGGATCCCATATGCCGCGGAGCGGCTGGGCCCGTGAGCCGTGGCCGCTGAGCCTGCGCGTCCGGAGCCTGTGCTCCGCAACGGGAGAGGCCACAACAGTGAGAGGCCCGCATACCGCAAAAAAAAAAAAAAAAAAAAAAAAAATGGGCAAAAGATCTAAATAGACATTTCTCCAAAGAAGGCATACAGATGGCCAAAAAGCACATGAAAAGATGCTCAACATCACTAATTGTTAGAGAAATGCAAATCAAAACTACAATGAGTTATCACCTTACACTGGTCAGAATGGCCATCATCAAAAAGTCTAAAAACAATAAATGCTGGAGAGGGTGTGGAGAAAAGGGTACCCTCCTACACTGTTGGTGGGAATGTAAATTGGTACAGCCACTATGGAGAACAGGATGGAGTTCCTTAAGAAACTAAATATAGAACTACCATATGATCCAGCAATCCCACTCCTGGGCATATATCCAGAGAAAACCATAATTCAAAAGGATACATGCACTCCAATGTTCATTGCAGCACTATTTACAATAGCCAGGTCATGGAAGCAATTTAAATGCCCATCGACAGATGAATGGATAAAGAAGATGTGGTACATATATACAATGGAATGTTACTCAACCATAAAAAAAGAATGAAATAATGCCATTTGCAGCAACATGGATGGACCTAGAGATTATCATACTAAGTGAAGTAAGTCAGACAAAGACAAATATCATATGCTATCACTTACATGTGAAACTAAAAAGATGATACAAATGAACTTATTTACAAAACAGAAACAGACTCACAGACTTTAAAAACAAACTTATGATTACCAAAGGGGACAGGTGGTGGGGGGAGGGATAAATTAGGAGTTTGGGATTAACATATACATACTACTACACATAAAACAGATAATCAACAAGGACCTACTGTATAGCACAGGGAACTCTACTCAGTATTCTGTAATAACCAATATGGGAAAGGAATCTGAAAAAGAATGGATATATATATGTGTGTAACTGAAAAAAAATTTTTAAATAAAGGGGTAAAATGTTTAAAATAAATAAATAAATACCTCCATTATCTTCCATGGAAAAAGGTGTTGTGTATGTAGTTCATAGTCTGAGAGTTGAGATAGATTCCACATTAAGCTATCATTCTTTAAAAAAAGAAAAAAGAAAACTGCACACCTCAACCTAGCAAAACAATTGATGTTCAATAATAGTAATAACAGGGCTTCCCTGGTGGCGCAGTGGTTAAGAATCCACCTGCCAATGCAGGCAACACAGGTTCGAGCCCTGGTCCAGGAAGATCCCACATGCTGTGGAGCAAATAAGCCCGTGTGCCACAACTACTGAGCCTGCACTCTACAGCCAATGAGCCACAACTGTAGAGCCCATGTGCCACAACTACTGAAGCCCGTGCTCCACAACCACAGAAGCCACCAAAATAAGAAGCCTGGGCACAGCAATAAAGAGTAGCACCCGCTCGCCACAGCTAGAGAAAGCCGGCGCGCAGCAACAAAGAACCAATGCAACCAAAAATAAATAGATAAATAAATAAATAAATAAATTTATAATAATAGTAATAATAATGATAAGCTGATGTTTAATAATAACATATTAAACACAGATATTATTTGGAGTTAAATTTTATATATATATATATATATATTTTTTTTTTTTTTTTTTTTTTTGCGGTACACAGGCCTCTCACTGTTGTGGCCTCTCCCGTTGCGGAGCACAGGCTACGGACGTGCAGGCTCAATGGCCATGGCTCACGGGCCCAGCCGCTCCGCGGCATGCGGGATCTTCCTGGACCGGGGCACGAGCCCGTGTCCCCTGCATCAGCAGGCGGACTCTCAACCACTGCGCCACCAGGGAAGCCCCTAAATTTTATATTTTAAGGATCATTTATTAGGTCAAGTAGGATAAAATTTCAGTTGGTAGTTTCTACTGAAAATAGTTTGCATTCCAAGCAAAAAATAGTTCTTGAATATTTACTATAATGCACTACCAAAAAGGTCACAAAAATAACAATCTATTCCTTTACAGAAAGGCTTTTGTTTGCAACATAAATTTTTGTGGCTCCCCAAAATTTAAAAAAAAAAAAAAAACTTGTACTTTAAAATTGTACAATAGTAGATAGTAAAAAGAAAAATGATTTTCCCTAATTTATAATAGAACAGAAACTTGACTGCCTATTTGCACTCTGGCCTCATCTTGCTTTTCTGCAACAATTTCCTATCTATGTCAAGTTCACCTGCACTTTGGAACCCTTGCCACAGAGTCAATCTTCTTTAGGAAGACTTCCCTGCACACTAGTTCTTAGAGAAGACACTGTTCGTGCAAGGAGATTAAGTAAACAGAGAAAAATGGAACTTTTCCTTCCATAAGTCCATGAATTCAGAGAAAACTATTTTTTCTATAGAATTTAGATATGGACAATGTGAATTACATAAAATTTTAAATTTTAACACAGCGAGGAAAGGTAAGCTGGGACGAAGTGAGAGGGTGGCATGGACATATATACACTACCAAATGTAAAATAGATAGCTAGTGGGAAGCAGCTGCATCGCACAGGGAGATCAGCCCAGTGCTTTGTGACCACCTAGAGGGGTGCGATAGGGAGTGTGGGAGGGAGACGCAAGAGGGAGGGGATATGGGGATATATGTATACTTATAGCTAATTCACTTTGTTATATAGCAGAAACTAACACACCACTGTAAAGCAATTATACTCCAATAAAGATGTTAAATTTTTTTTAATTTTAGCAATTTAATGTTAATACAACTAACTTTGTGTTTAAAGACTTAGTAACAATTTTTTTCTTTTTTTTTTTTTTTTTTTTTTGGCAGCACTGTGGGCATGCGGGATCTTAGTTCCTGGACCAGGGACTGAACCCATGCCGCCTTCAGTGGAAGCGCCAAGTCCTAACCACTGGACCGCCAGGGAATTCCCTAGTCACAATATTTTTAATAGCAAAGTAACTATAGACTAAATGTCTAAAAGTAAAAGATTGGTAAAGTAAAATATAATTCATTAATAAATCAGAATAGTATATAATCACTAAAAGTGATGCTGTAGAAATGTATTCAGTGAAATGTAAAAAATTTTGAGAACCAGGTTAAAAAATACTGTATATAATATTATAACATTTTACAAGACACACATAATCATGGAAGATAAACACTGGAAAGACATTCACCAAAATGTCAATCACGGTTATTTCTGGCTTTGGGGGTTATTGTTGATTTTTTATTTTGTTCTTAATACCTTATATATTTTATACATCACCTATAATAAATGTAATATTTTTTTACCAGTCAAAAAAGAAAAGAAAAGAAAAGTCTGGATTCTAGTGATAGCTGGGTCACCTTGAGCAAGTCGCTTAACTCACCCAACTACAGTTAGTTACTTCATCTAAAAAAGTGGGCCAATAATTGTACCAACTTTACAAGGAGAGGTAATAATGAAAATAAATGATATAATAAATGTAAAATTCTTAGCACTGGTACATGAATAAATAGGAGTTTGAAAAGACCAGCTAAAGAGGTTCTATAGGAATTTCAATTTTTTCCCTCTTTTTTTATTCTTCATCATTTTAACCATCAAGCCAGTCTACCCTTGAGTTCAAACTCTCATGTATCAGGTAATTGTTTCAGTAACTTGTGGGGGGTTGTTGAACCAATGAACATAACTATGGCTGTGGCTCAAATTGATATTTTCCACCAGCTGCATTACACATTGGTGGTTTCAATAAATTGCCATAATGGCCAACAGGGGAAAGAAAAGAATTATCTTCCAAATCCATACTCTTTGGGAATTCTGCAAAGGAAACACATAATTACTAGAATTTGGCTGGCATATTGAACCTAGTGCATTAAGAAAAGTCATGGGACTTCTAAAGACAGAAAATGGTTCAGACCTCAGGTTTGTATGTCATCAAATAAAAATAAATCTTTTAAGCAAAAGTAGTCTAATGAAGCCATGTTTTACTTCTGGGTATACTTTAGTCATTTTAACTGGGAAAAAAAATGTATTAGTATTCTGTGTAATTATTATATTTTCATTTTTCTTGGATGTATGTATCACCATTAATCAGGTAATAATCTGATTGAAAACATTCACAAGTTCAGAGATACACTCCTTGCTTCCTTCATTCTTTAACCCAACAAATATTAATTGATCACTTAGTATATGCCCTTCACTATGTAGATGCTGAGGACACAAGGAAGGTCTCTTATGAAGCATAAAGCATAGTGGGGGAAAATTATTCAAATAAGTACACAAATAAATATATAATTGTAATTGATGCTACAAAAGCGAGGTAATACAGTACCAGGTGAAGAATTAGAAACATCAAGTTTTTAAGATGCTGAGGGTTCTCTACCCCAGTATGGATATTTCTCTCATTCCCTTCCCCTCTTTTCTCTCTCTCTCTCTCTCTTTCAATGCCCATCATGGCATATCCATACCCACGCTTTAAATTAGTCAGTTGAAAATGTTACAGACACATATTAGTTTTCTGGGGCTGCCATAACAAAACACCTCAGACTGGTGTCTTAAACAAGAGAATTTCTTTTTCCCCCAGTTTCAGAGGCTGGAAGTCCAAGTTCAAGGTTCGGGCAGGATTGGTTTCCTCTGAGGCCTCCCTCCTTGGCTTGCAGATGGCCACCCTCCTGCCATCTCTTAGCATGGTTTTTCCTCTGTGCCTGCCACCCTTGGCATTACCTTTTCTTATAAGGACACTATGTTGGATTAGGACCACACCCTAAAGGCCTCACTTTAAGGTAATCACCTCTTTTAAAAAACCTTATTTTCAAATACAGTTATATTCTGAGGTACTGAGGGATGAGATTTCAACATAAAAATTGGGTGGGGGGGGGACAAAATTCAGCTCACAACAGGGTGTTAGGGGGCAAGGCTACCACATATGGTTATGTCAGTTATGCATTATACAATGGCAAAATGTGTCATCCACATCACAGTTATCACAAATTTGTGTATTTTTTAATGGAAAATTTTCCTACAGGAAATTTTATAACTGAAATCTTCTGGGAGGAAGGTTTACCTATTTCTGATTTCCACAGAGGACCTTTGGGCTAGCCTTGTTGCTTTGTAGTAGGAAATCCTTCCACTTGGAGGGAGATCCCCTAGAGTAATTCTCCTAGCCTCTGTTTTCCCCTCCCTCCACACTCCTCCCTTGAAGAGTGATTTATTTTGAACAATTAATTTAGAAGGAGCTCCATGAAGGTCACATAACAGAGGCAGTGTGGGGTAGGGTTAAGCATCTAGCTTCTAGAATAAGATGACCTGAGCTTATACTTATACCCCAGTCCTACCACTGTGTGACTATAGGCCTTATTTAACATATGTGTGCTTAGAATTCCTCATCTCTAAAATAAAAATGATAAATGTACTTACTTTTTAGGGCTGTTGTAGGAATTCAAAAAGACTATAGCTATTTAAAAGTGCTTTGTATAAATACATATGTAACAAAAGGCTGCTACTAGTTCTGCATAGTTTGGGGATTACCCTTCCAACTCCCTTCGCAAAAGCTGAGGAGGGGGGCTTCCCTCGTGGCGCAGTGGTTGAGAATCTGCCTGCCGATGCAGGGGACACGGGTTCGTGCCCCAGTCCGGGAAGATCCCACATGCCGCGGAGCGGCTGGGCCCATGAGCCATGGCCGCGGAGCCTGCGCATCCGGAGCCTGTGCTCCACAACGGGAGAGGCCACAACAGTGAGAGGCCCGCATACCGCAAAAAAAAAAAAAAAAGAGCTGAGGAGGAACAGATGAGGACCACACTGACAATGATTTGAATGTAGTTCCAAGGCGGCTGCAACTATGCTCCACTACATATCAATGCCAAGCAGAGCTCCTGGCAGAGCTCCTGGCATGGAGAAAATATTCTAGACTTGTCAAATGAATGAAGTTCCTAAAGGAATCAAGGCCAGACTACAGAATTCCAATCTACACTGGAGAGTGGGGCTTTCACCTCGTTAGCCTGTAAATCCTCTAAACAGCCTAGTATGATATCTTGTTTCTCATAGGTACCAAAATATTGACTGGGCTGCTATAAGGTTAAATAAACCTAAGATACATTAATATAGCTTTTTTGGTGGGGGGGATTTTTCTCCATGATATTTTTTTATTAGTTAGCTATTTTATACATATTAGTGTATATACGTCAATCTCAGTCTCCCAACCACCAACCCCCACTTTCCCCCCTTGGTGTCCATACGTCTGTTCTCTACATCTGTGTCTATTTCTGCCTTGCAAACCAGTTCATCTGTACCATTTTCTTAGATTCCACATATATGCGTTAATATACGATATTTGTTTTTCTCTTTCTAACTTACTTCACTCTGTATGACAGTCTCTAGGTCCATCCACGTCTCTACAAATGACCCAATTTCATTCCTTTTTATGGCTGAGTAATACTCCATTGTATATATGTGCCACATCTTTATCCATTCATCTGTCGATGGGCATTTAGGTTGCTTCCATGACCTGGCTATTGTAAATAGTGCTGCAATGAACATTGGGGTGCATGACTCTTTCTGAGTTATGGTTTTCTCAGGGTATATGCCCAGTAGTGCGATTGCTGGGTCATATGGTAATTCTATTTTTAGTTTTTTAAGGACCCTCCATACTGTTCTCCATAGTAGCTCTATAAATTTACATTCCCACCAACAGTGCAAGAGGGTTCCCTTTTCTCCACATCCTCTCCAACATTTGTTGTTTGTAGATCTTCTGATGATGTCCATTCTAACTGGTGTGAGGGATACCTCATTGTAGTTTTGATTTGCATTTCTCTAATAATTAGTGATGTTGAGCAGCTTTTCATGTGTCTCTTGGCCATCGGTATGTCTTCTTTGGAGAAATGTCTATTTAGGTCTTCTGCCCATTTTTTGATTGGGTTTTTTTTTTTTTTTTTGATATTGAGCTGCATGCGTTATTTATATATTTTGGAGATTAATCCTTTGTCCGTTGATTTGTTTGCAAATATTTTCTCCCATTCTGAGGGTTGTCTTTTCATCTTGTTTGTAGTTTCCTTTGCTTTGCAAAAGGTTTTAAGTTTCATTAGATCCCATTTGTTTGTTTTTGTTTTTATTTCTGTTACTCTGGGAGGTGGGTCAAAAAAGATCTTGCTGTGAATGTCAAACAGTGCTCTCGCTATGTTTTCCTCTAAGAGTTTTAGAATGTATAGTCTTACATTTACATCTTTAATACATTTTGAGTTTATTTTTGTGTACGGTGTTAAGGAGCATTCTAATTTCATTCTTTTACATTTAGCTGTCCAGTTTTCCCAGCACAACTTACTGAAGAGACTGTCTTTTCTCCATGGTATATCCTTGCCTCCTCTGTCATAGATTAGTCAACCATAGCGGCACAGGTTTATCTCTGGGCTTTCTATCCTGTTCCATTGTTGTATATTTCTGTTTTTGTGCCAGTACCATATTGTCTTGATTACTGTAGCTTTGTACTATAGTGTGAAGTCAGGGATTCCTCCAGCTCCGTTTTTGTTTTTGTTTTTTTTCCCCTCAAGACTGCTTTGGCTATGCAGGGTCTTTTGTGTCTCCATACAAATTTTAAGATGTTTTGTTCCAGTTCTGTAAAAAATGCCATTGGTAATTTGATAGAGATTGCATTGAATCTGTAGATTGCTCTGGATAGTATAGTCATTTTCACAATATTGAGCCTTCCAATCCAAGAACATGGTATATCTCTCCATCTGTTTGTGTCATCTTTGATTTCTTCCATCAGTGTCTTATAGTTTTCTGCATACAGGTCTCTTACCTTCTTAGGTAGGCTTATTCCTAGGTATTTTATTCTTTTTGTTGCAGTGGTGAATGGGATTGTTTCCTTAATTTCGCTTTCTGATCTTTCGTTGTTAGTGTATAGGAACACAAGAGATTTTTGTGCATTAATTTTGTATTCTGCAAATTTACCAAATTCATTGATTAGCTCTAGTAGTTTTCTGGTGGCATCTTTAGGATTCTCTATGTAGAATATCATGTCATCTGCAAACAGTGACAGTTTTACTTCTTCTTTTCCAATTTGTATTATTTTTATTTCTTTTTCTTCTCTGATTGCCGTGGCTAGGACCTCCAAAACTCTGTTGAATAATAGTGGTGAGAGTGGACATCCTTGTCTTGTTCCTGATCTTAGAGGAAACGCTTTCCGTTTTTCACCACTGAGAATGATGTTTGCTGTGGGTTTGTCGTATATGGCCTTTATTATGTTGAGGTAGGTTCCCTCTATGCCCACTTTCTGGAGAGTTTTTATCATAAATGGGTGTTGAATTTTGTCAAAAGCTTTTTCTGCATCTATTGAGATGATCATATGGGTTTTATTCTTCAATTTGTTAATATGGTGTATCACATTGATTGATTTGTGTATACTGAAGAATCCTTGCAGCCCTGGGATAAATCCCACTTAATCATGGTGCATGATCCTTTTAATGTGTTGTTGGGTTATGTTTGCTAGTACACTGTTGAGGATTTTTGCATCTATATTCATCAGTGATATTTGTCTGTAATTTTCTTTTTTTGTAGTATTTTTGTCTGGTTTTGGTATCAGGGTGGTATCAGGTGGCCTCGTAGAATGAGTTTGGGAGTGTTCCTCCCTCTGCAATTTTTTGGAAGAGTTTAAGAAGGATCGGTGTTAGCTCTTCTCTAAATGTTTGATAGAATTCACCTGTGAAGCCATCTGGTCCTGGACTTTTGTTTGCTGGAAGATTTTTAATCACAGTTTTATTACTTGTGTTTGGCCTGTTCATATTTTCCATTTCTTCCTGGTTCAGTCTTGGTAGGTTATACTTTTCTAAGAATTTGTCCATTTCTTCCAGGTTGTCCATTTTATTGGCATAGAGTTGCTTGTAGTAGTCTCTTACATTAATATAGTTTTTAACACTGTTCCTTTCCTGGGTAATTTTTCCTTAAGAGGTGATGGGCTCCTTGATTCTGGAGATGGATGGTGTTGATGGTCGCACAACAGTGTGAACGCGCTTAATGCTGCCAAACTGACTGAACTGCACCCTTAAAAATGATTTAAATTGTATATTTCACGTTACGTAGATTTTGCCACAATTTTTTTTTAAATGTCCATATTTTTACCACATTTTTGCTATGGTAAGAAGAAAGGGAAGTTGTGCTACTGAAGCACAAGGTTGTTTTGAGAATGGAGTGAGATACCAGAGTGCCTGGCACAGGGCAGAAGCTCGATAAAGTTAGTTTCCTTTTCCAATAGTGCTAGATCATAGCTGCCCCTGATGGTGACAAGTCACCCAGAATGCCTGCAGTTCCTATTGCCAGATAAAAATTTTCCTCTGGGGGAAAAAAAATCTCTAACTCTTGTAGTGCTTCATGTCCTGATACTGCAGATGGTGGAGATAGCAGCTCTGGAAGAAACCCTACAGCTTGGTCTCTATTATAATCGATTCTAATCACAAATTACAAAGTATCAAAGGAAATGCTTGAGACTATTAAAAGAAGACATGCCATTTACTATCCATTTTGGATAGGCATCTGTAACATTTGTTTCAAAATAACGATTTTTTTTTCAATTACAGCTCTAGTGAGTTTATATGCCTCATTATAAAGTAATTCTGTAGGAGTTGAGGAATTAGAAAGTAAAGTCATTAACTCTTTCTTCAGAGAAAAACCACAATAACCCACAAAGAAAGAATGAAAGATGTAAATAAGAATTTCATATTTAATAGACAGCCAATATTTTATTTTAAAAGATATATTTCTATTCACCTACTAATCAGTCTCCTTGAATTTGACTATTTTTTTAAATCAATGTATTCTTGACTGTCTGAGTTTAAATAAATCATGACATATTCCTGAGAACTTGGCAAGAGCATCAATGATTTTACATCTGGCATCACACACCAGCTGCATGTTGAGGGAATGAAAGTTTTTCTTTACCTTGCTTCATTAGTGAATATGTGGTGATGCGTGCATTACCACGTGTGTGCAGGCTCAGCTCCCCATATGGAGAGGCATCCAGCAATGTCACAAAACCCATGCATCATTTGCTATGATGCTGAACTTTCAAAAATAATAAGATGATATTTTTTGGACCTATTTTTATCTACAAATGAACATATATTTCTTACCAATAGAGCTATATGCTTAATACATATTGGTAGAACCTGTTGCAAAAGTCTAATGGAGAAATAACTTTAGCTGTCACAGTTGAACATATGTACTGTATGGTACCCATCTTCAAGTCATCATACAGCAAAAAACAATCATTTCCTTGCCAAATCTGTGTCCAACACATTCTCTCCTTAGTTCCTGACAACTATACTACTTACTGGAAAAATATCTGCACTGTGAGCTGTATGGTTACCTAATTAAATAAATCTTTACAATGTCCTCAGTCTCTACAGGTATTTATTTGCCTTATATTTATACACTGTATGTTGAACAAACATGTCTTTGTATTAGTTATATGCTGTGTAACAAGTTACCCCCAACATAATGGCTTAAAACACAATAATAATTTCCTATCTCAAGGTTCCAGTGGGTCAGGAAATCAGAAGTGGCTTGGCTGGGCAGTTACAGCTCAAGATCTCTCATGAGCTTGCAGTTTAGGTGCCAGCACTGTAGACATTTTACGATTTGACTGCGGCGGGAGGATCTGCTTCCAAGATGATTCACTCAGGTGACTGGGAAGTTGGTGCTAACCCTTTTGACAAGAGGTAACAGTCCTTTTGATGTGAAACTCTAGAAAGCTCCTTGAATGTCCTCATGACATGAGAGCTGGATTCCCCAATGTCTGATCCAAGAGCGCAAGGCAGAAGAGGCACAGTTTTTTACAACTTACCTTTGGGAGTCACACGCCATCACTTCTGCCATATGCTAACGGTCACACAAACCAAACCCAGCTTAATATGGGAGGGGACTACACAAGGGCTTCAATACCAGAGGTGAGGATATTTGAGGGCCATCTTGAAGGATGGTTACCACACTCAAATTTTATTTTCAAATTTTTAAGCTTCCATTGTACATACACTTTTATTTGGTTGAAATCTGATTTTGCACATGTTCACTTTTCTGTCTTGGCTGAGCATTAAAATGGCATAAAGGTAAAAACAGAGGTTCTCAACCATAATAATTTAATCAATCTAAAAATTACAAGCATATCCACATTTAACTGATGAAAAAATGTATCTGATCTAACAGCAAAGCTATTTGTAATCCACTGAAAGCCCTTACCTAATAACAAAAACAAAAATCACTTTGAGTCATTGGTTAAAATTATAGATAAGGAAACTAGTTACTTGGAGAGATTTTGCTGTTTTATCTTATCCAATATTCCAAGGCAATATCAATCATTAATCTCAAAGTATATTTAAATTTTAAAAAAAGCTTCTGCATATGTCTGATTTCTGAAAGCTTTTAATTAATGACACATTAAGGGAAGATAATGATCTTTAAGGGCTTTTTAATCAATAAACAGGAAATACTCATGCAGAACTTATTGCTAAGCTATTTACAAAATCTCTACCTTGGTACCCAGCCTCATTATGCTCAAATATGTCTGAGCACCTGTTGCTTTAAGATACGCTAGGACATAAAAAAAACTAAGCCAAGGTCTTTGCCTTCAAGGTACTTACGTATGGTTAGGTTGATAAGGCAGTTTAACACATACTTTAATACTAGACATTTTGCAATAAGTTTCATAAGAGAAGGGAAAAGTGCACTATGAGTTAGAAGAGAGAGAAATCAATTTTGCTTGGCAAACCCAGCAAAGCATTAGGGAATATTGGCATTGGAGCTGACTTTTTAAGGATGAGTAGATTTTAACATTGGGAGATTATAGGGTGGTTATTACAATGAAAGGAGAACAAAATCAAAATGTAAATACAAGGAAGTCATGATGCTACTAACACACATCAAACCTTGTCCAAAGTAGGAACACCCTCCTATCACCTCCATATTTCAAGGTAAGAGACCAGGTAGATTCTGCTCCTCAAATGATTATATCCTTCTCCTCTTCCATCCTTCATCCAGTGCAACCTTGTCATTACCTTCTACTGGCTTTTTGGTTCGAATTTTCTGAGGCTGGTTTTCCTGCCAGTCCATCAGTACTATAATTTATACAATATACTCTCAGTGAGTTCTTTTCTGTTTTCTTTCCTGTTTTAATTAATCAGTGAGGTTTTCTCTACAGGATTTACATTTTTTTTTTTTTTTTTTTTTTTGCGGTCCGCGGGCCTCTCACTGTTGTGGCCTCTCCCGTTGCGGAGCACAAGCTCCGGACACGCAGGCTCAGGGGTCATGGCTCACGGGCGCAGCCACTCCGAGGCATGTGGGATCTTCCCGGACCGGGGCACGAACCCGCGTCCCCTGCATCGGCAGGCGGACTCTCAACCACTGCGCCACCAGGGAAGTCCAGGATTTACATTTTAAACTCTTGTGATACAGCTAGTGTGTCAGATTGTATTTTTCAACATGGCAACAAAAATAGCCTGAGCTGAAGTCCCAGCCCTAGCCACCATCTGACTGCCATCGCAAGATTGATCTCAAGTGAGAAATGCCTAACTGAGCCCAGTCTACCCCAACACCAGAGGAGGTAATAATGAACAGACTGTTGTTGTTTTAAGCCATTATGCCTTGGAGTGATTTGTTTCCTAACAGTAGATAGTTAAGAAGGATTCTGGCTCCCGGAACTGGGATGCTGTCATTAACAAAATCCTAAGACATGCAGCATTGTCTATGGGACCAGGTTGTGAGCAGAAAATGGAAGAACACTGAGGAGACTGTTGGTGGAAAACTAAAGAACCTCCATGAAAGCGTTAGTGGAACCTGAAGGCCTTAAGGAGGCTGCCAGCAAGGGCTCAAGCAAAGTAAGGCCAATGTCACCGGAAGCAAGAGGAAACAGTGCACTTGCCATGAAGAGGCGCAAAGTTTGGCAACACTGTCGCCTATGGTAAAGTGCAAAATGTACCTAATGAACTAGAAGATCTAGCTAAGGAGATTTTCAGGCAGGATACTGAAATTGCCACCTGGTTCCTTCTCCCTGCCAGTGATAAAATGCAAAAGGAAAGAGCTAAAGAATGAACTGTTAATATAGAGGCGCCAAGACTTGCTGGGTTTGAAAATAAAACTATTTCTTATTCCCAGCCTCTCTAGACAGCAAATGATTCTAAAATTAAAAGTAGCTTCTGGGCAGAGATGAAATCCAGTGCACTATCAGGAAAACATGGTCTAAAAATGAAACTGAGGGCACGACTAAAATGCTTTGTTAAGATTTTAGAAATATCTAAAATAGTACCTCATAGACCCCTTCAATCAGACCCAAAGCTTTTCAAGGCTCTTGAGAGCGTGCCTTGAAGATCCTCTTAGTTGAATAATTGGGCCTATCGGAATCTTAAGGATGTCGTTCTACACCAGTGTCACACGAGCTCTGGTAAAGAAGAGTTTAGCTTGAAGAAATAGGATTATTACGTTTAAAGACACACAAACTCACAGTGTTTTTAAGAGAATTATTCTGGTGGAACCACTGCCATCTTAGAACAAAAAGAACAGATTAATACTAAATAAAAAGAGGACTTTGAACCGCTATTATTTTATAGGCAGGAAGCAGGCTGAGAAGGCTTCTCAATTGCAAACTCAAGTTTTCTTATTAGAAAAAAAATTTTTTTAAAGGATGCCTCAGGGCAGAACCAAGAGCCCAGAAGGTGGATGGAGCCAAGAGCCAAGAAGGTGTACTGACTCAGGAAACAAGCTGTAAATCAGTGGCTGTCCCTCTTGTTTTAGCCTTGGGCCACTATCCCACAGCTGTATGTTGGGGTGTGGGAGGAAGGAAGTCTGTCTCTTTAGTTCATAGGTCTACAAACTGAGAGGAATGGGACTCAAGGAGATGTACCCGAGGAAACACATTCAAGAAGCTGCATCTGTACCTGGGCCTCACTTCCATGACAAGATCCTGGACTTTGAGCAAATGCCATCAAAGAGTGAGACTCAGTGGAAGGGGACAGAATAAGTGTATTTTGCACAAGGGAGGAATTTAAATTATGGCCAAAGGGTTGACTGCAACTGATAGTACTCTCCAGCATGACCACCATGAGACCTCCCATTACCGATACTCTTACAATGTGACCTTGAGAGCTCACTTCTCCCACTGAGAGGGTACATGTTCCCTTCTCCTTAAATCTGGCAAGGTGTATGATTATGGCAGAAGTGATTCGATTTCAGAGCACAGGCTATAAAAGGTGATACTGTTTCCACCTGGGTCCCTTGCCATACTCCCTCTTGGAATCACTCACCACAGCAGGAGGAAGAGGAAAGACCTCACTGAGAACCACATGAAGGTGTTCTGGTCAACAGCCCCAGCTGAGGTGACAGCCAAGAGCCAGCATCAACCTCCAGACACATGAGGGAGTGAGTTTGGAGATGACCTAGCCCCAGTCACTATCTGACCACTACTAAATGGACATCCCAAGTAAGAACCACCTAGCTGAGCCCAACTACCCCAGAATCATGAGAGAGAAAACTAAAATTATTCCTGTTCTTTTAAGACACTAAATTTTGGAACAATTTAATACATAGCAATAGAAAACTAGAAGTTACCTATTAAAATCATTTTTTAATGCCACGAAGATTAAGTTAATATTATAAACTTGTTTTTTTTTCCTTATAAGCATGTTTTTAAGGTAATGTCTTTCTTGTACAAACTTAAAAGTTTGCTTTTAAGGTGATGTCTTTCTCATATAAAATAAAAGTTTATGAAGTCTGTTGTAGTGAATATATGTTGCTCTTTGTCTGGTACCCTATCCTCCAATTCAGGTAGGTTTGTGAGTGGTTGCCATGATTCAGGGAGTGCCAAGCAGCTGACCCACCATGTTGAGATAGTCTATCTTGAGAATGAACTGCTATGAATAGGTATAAGTTAAGTTGCTATAACAAAGAGGCTCCAAAACACAGAGAAACAAAGAGGATTATTTTGCTCTCATGTAACAGGTCAGAAGTGAACATTCTGGGGCTGGCAAAGTGACTCTGCTGTACAAGGTTATCCAGGGATGCAGTCGTTTCATGCTCTTCCTCTATCATCTCCTAGGGTTATCTTCATCTGCATGGTCAACACTACTCACTAGTACCGTATTCACATTGTCACTTGTAGGAATGGGCAAAGAGCAGTGAAAGGCAAGAAACTTCCTTTTTTAAATAGATTCCAAAACTTCCACCCACTAATTCTGATATCTTCCCATTGGCCAAAACTTAGAGCCACCCCTAGCTACAAGGAAGGCTAGGAAACATAGACTCTAGCTGAGCAGACATATATATTCAGTTTTTGGCACACAGACTCTAAGATGGCCCTATGATCCATTTTTCCTGGTTATTCACACCCTTGTATAATCCCCTCTGCTTGAGGGTGGGCAGGACCTGTTTCTAACCAATAAAATATGGTAACAGTAATGGGATGCATGTGATTACATATATGTGATTAGATTACTTAAGATGGGAATGTCCATGATGCTAGGAGACTCTCCCTTGCTGGCTTCGAAGAAGCAAGCTTTCATGTAGTGAGCTACTGTATAGAGAGGGCCATATAACAAGGAAGTGAGGGCAGTCTCTGTCCAACAGCCAGCATGGAAGTGAATGCTGCCAACAGCTATGAAATCTGATATGTCAGAACACAGAGAGTGGTTCCATCCGTGCAAGAGAGCAACAACAACATTGATACCAGAAGGCAAACTTAAGGCCTTTAGTGAAAGAACAGTCACAGGGAACCAACCACTCAATCTGCCTGCCCAGCTTAAGTCATGGAGGTCAAATGACAATTAGCACATGAGCATACAAGCCACGTAAAGGAGTGACAGTATGATTCGGATGCTGAACAGCACCAGAGTAACTGAGCCTGCATTACCATTGCACAGTAGGAACAGGCCTGCAAATCTGACTCCACAGAACAAAGACTGGATGAGCAATGTTAATGTTTCCCCAGTGACTCTCTTCTGTTTCCTGGGTAAGCTGACCAACCTTTCTGATTGATGCATTCTTTTCTGGCTATTCTTGCAAAGCAAATTTGCCAGGCAAGGCCACCAGGGACAGTTATGCGGATTATATGGATTACACAGTGTACAATGACCACAACCAACATCATCAACATTCATATGGATTTCATATATTTGTATATTATTATGACATTCATCCAACCAGGTGGAAGTAGCGTTCTGAGGAAGGTGGATGCCTTGTAGTAAATTACATAAAATTCTGTCTGGACTACTGGCATTCCTTGATTTGTAGATGAATCATTCCAACTTCTGCTTCCATAGTCACATGACATTCTCTTGTGTCTGTGTCCTAATTTCCCTCTTCTTATAAGAACACCAGTCATTTGATCAGGGCCCACCCTAAACCAGTATGACCTCATCTTAACTTGATTATATCTGCAAAGAACCTACTTCCAAATAATGTCACATTCACAGATACCAAGGGTAAGGATTTGAACATCTTTGTAGGGACACAATTCAACCCATAACAATATTAAGTCTTAATTTTCCTCCATGGACAATATAATCTAGTTTACCTAAAGAGAGTATATTCCTGTTATCAATAGGACTTTCACCTAACACTCAGCAAAATAATATTCCTGATTGATGGTGCTAAAAAATTTACCCACTTCATAGGCCTTGAACTATTTTTTTGTTTGTTTTTAACTGTCTAGTTCTCTGGAGCTTCTGAGTTTGCAACCTAGAGTCCATTTTTTGTAGGCTGGAATCACTCACATTTGTAAGGTGGCTACGTATGTATCTATATGTCCTCTTTTGTATTGTTCTTTAAATTTAATACTCAAAGAATAAATTTTATTTCAAACTTCTTAAAGGAAGTTACCACATAATAACTGCCACATACTGACAACAAGAGCTTTGTGTTGCTTTTAGACTGATGTACAAGGTTTCGGTGAGTGGAAGTTAATAGAGGTGCAGATTTTACTACATTATGGAAAAAAATTTCTAACCATTAAAGTAATCTGAACATGGAATGGGGACTGGTCTAAAGTAGTGAGTAGGCTGCTCCTGTAGGTGTTTATTCAGAGGATCAATAGTGCTATATCAAAGACTATATATTAGAGAGTGAACAGTGGCCGGCACTTAGTAAATGCTCAATAAATAACAGATGAAGCAATGATAGAGAGGAGGTTCTTCTGAGAGATCTCATCCAAATCCAAGATTCTGTCATTTTACCAGGGGTCCATTTAGAAGAAAGTCATTTAGTATCCCTAACATTTGGGCACTTTGTATTTTTATTAATAATATTATTACTACTAACAATAATAGCTGCCAACCATTGAAAACTCATATTTCTAAGGCTTTATGCTAAGTGCCTCATGTTGTCTCATGTAAATATTTACATGAGATAAGTATTATTATTCTACTTTACAGGTGAGGAAACTGAGGTTCACACTGTTTACATGGTATATGTAAGATCAGTAAGCAGTAGGACATTTCACCATCTCCCCTGGGCCACAGAGATGACTGACCAGAGGACAGGTACTTGGAGCTGTACTATAGGAGCGATTCTAAAAATGTGGTTCCCAGGCCAGTATGTCATTTTCACCTGGGAACTTATTTGATAAGCAAACACTGCAGCCCCATTGCTGACCTACTGAACCAAAGCCTCTGGGACTGAGGCCCAGTAATCTGTATTTTAATAAACCTCCAGGTGACTCTGATATATGCACAAGTTTGCAAACCACTGCACTAGGGAATAGGATTTGGCTCGTGACAGCATTTCACCTCAGGAGGTACTCGTCCCCTGATACAGGTAACAACAAATTGATTAGAAAGTCACTGTACTGGGAAAGCTAGAGGAAATGATTCATTTCTTCAATATCTACCAAAATGTCACAAAAGAAACAAGGCAAATAATCCATTGAGTGATCATGAGTCACCACTCTCGGTAGCATCTATCTTCTATGTATATTGCTGTACAATCCACATTTGTTTTCTGACAGTTTCACTTGTTAACCAAAACCAAGAATACTCACTATAAATGATGTAAAAATAGGACTTAAAATTAGTGAAACTTACCGTATCAGTTTGCAATGAATTTGGCTGAAAACAACATATGCCTAAGATAAACACATATTATTCATTCCAGTCAGATACTTTAAAGAAAAAAAAATTTTTAAGGATCCAGACTCTGATAATCAGTGGAATATTAAACACTGATGTTCTAAAATGAAACGTTCATTATTCAAATATACTCAGGAATTTGTTTAAAATGTGACAAATCCTACTACCCTTAATGCACTGGTAAATGTACATGCTAATGAGTTGGAAAAATGAAGAAAAAACAGTATACAAGATCACACCCAAATCCATCTGAAGCCATGATGCTTTGTTTCCCAGATTTTAAAACATGAATCTTTAACTTTACATTTCTCCTAACAAATAACTAATGTCCTTATCATTATATCATATAGAATCTATTTTCAAACTTTTTCTTTTCTTTAGAGATTGAGTACAGCAAAACAGGAAGAAGTATTTTAAAAACAAACCCTTTTATTGAAGTAAAAGAAATGCAAGGCCTTTCACCATTAGTATTTAGAAGATAATCCCAAGAGGCGGATGAAGAAAGGTAGCTAAGCCATAGATAAAAGCAGGCTCCTGGCCACAGAACTTTACACCAATGTCAATGATGCTGGAGTGATGCCAGAACTCCTCAACCAGCAAACATGAGTCACACAGGTTTACACAGGGAAAGGGCAGAGGGAGCAGGCTGGGATTCTATTCGCCATAGCTATGGGAGGTGACAGCAGATTTTCTCATCTTCAAGTGCTTAGGATAGTATTTCTTTATTAAAACAATGATAACCCAGAAAAGATACTGTGATGATGGGGGTGGGGGGAACACCAGAGGAGCAAATTGTTTCAATTTATTTCATACAGTTCTCTTTCCAACGTTGCTGGATTCAGAGACACCTAATTATATCACCACATGCTTTGAAAAGAACATTTTTTCACTGCATCTAAAACAAGCATATGGTGAAATATTTTTTCAGGGTTATCTTTTAAATGAAGTGAAGAAGAACTGATGTAGTATATAATACTTCTAATACATAAGAAGCTTGAAGACCTTTGAGATATAACATCAGAATAGATGGATTAATAATTTTCTTGACACATTTTTGCATGTTTGATTAATTGGTGTCTTGAGACTATGTCATTTTATTTCAAGATTTGAATGTACATGGGTTAATTTCATAATGGATATCATTTTAATTGGATTTGAAATTGGGGTTTATGTCTCTGAGGATCTTGACTGGTCAGGGTAGTCAAAAGTATTAATTAATGCACCTCAGAACATTAACTTATTTTCTGAATGCCTTACGGTCTTCCTCAGTTCCTAGATTTGTGAAAGTTTTCCTCTCAGCATGAACTCATGCCCATACATTTGGATGTTATAAAAGATTAGTCAAATGCAAAATTATGAAAAAAAGTTTTAAAAAATTACCATAGGCCTTCTGTTGCTGATTTTTAAATTAGTTTACTGAAAATCACTTGCAGTATCTAGGAAAAATTCAACTGTGTGTTTCTTGAACACCTAGATCTACTTTCTATCAAATACAAATGCATTGGCCAGTGTTATCAAATTAAGCCATTTAAACAATGATTGTTGTTGAACTGTTTTAGAAATATGTGTGTCAAAATACACGTCAAGTAGGTTGGAGGTCAAAAAGCATGAGAATTAGTTGTGATCTTTCATTCACTATTTTTGTAACCCTGGCCAACTTAACCTGTCTTTTTGTGGTGGGTTAACCTGTCCTTATTTGCAAAACAATGCTTCATTCCAACATGGCCATGGTTCACTGAAGTCTGGGTCTATGAAGCCCACAGAGTGAAGAGCCTGTGTCTGTTTGCTGATTCTGTTGTACTCATTGAGAGACCTACCAGTCACTAAGGGATACGAAATACACACTCTGCAGTGAGGTTTGCAGAAATTCTGTAACAACTTCAGGCCTAACAATGAACAGAAGTCATCCTCATAGTGCTCCTGTGCACATCAGTGGGTCCCAATATATTCCCAGAAACCTCCTGAGGTAAGGCAGGTGGTCCAAGAATACCTTCCAGGAAATATGCAAGAGATCCTGCACCCACTACCTTCCCATCACAAGAGTCTTGCTCCATGAGAAAGCATAGTCCTTAGAGAAATGCAAATCAGAACTACAATGATGTATCACCTCACACCGGTGAGAATGGCCATTATCAAAAAATCTACAAACAATAAATGCTGGAGAGGGTGTGGAGAAAAGGGAACCCTCTTGCACTGTTGGTGGGAATGTAAATTGATACAGCCACTATGGAGAACAGTATGGAGGTTCCTTAAAAAACTAAAAATAGAACTACCATATGACCCAGCAATCCCCCTACTGGGCATATACCCTGAGAAAACCATAACTCAGAAAGAGTCATGTAACACAATGTTCATTGCAGCACTATTCACAATGGCCAGGACATGGAAGCAACCTAAGTGTCCATCGACAGATGAATAGATAAAGAAGATGTGGCACATATATACAATGGAATATTACTCAGCCATAAAAAGAAACGAAATTGAGTTATTTGTAATGAGGTGGATGGACCTAGAGTCTGTCATACAGAGTGAAGTAAGTCAGAAAGAGAAAAATACCATATGCTAACACATATGTATGGAATTAAAAAAAAAAAGGTTCTGATGAACCTAGGGGCAGGACATGAATAAAGACACAGACATAGAGAATGAACTTGAGGACACAGGGAGGGGGAAGGGTAAGCTGGGACGAAGTGAGAGAGTAGCATTGACATATATACACTACCAAATGTAAAATGGATAGCTAGTGGGAAGCAGCTGCATAGCACAGGGAGATCAGCTCGGTGGTTTGTGACCACCTAGAGTGGTGGGATAGAGAGGGTGGGAGGGAGACGCAAGAGGGAGGGGATATGGGGATATATGTATACATATAGTTGATTCACTTTGTTATATGGCAGAAACTAATTGTAAAGCAATTATACTCCAATAAAGATGTTAAAAAGAAAAAGAAAAAAAGAAAGCATAGTCTTTTATGTACATTGCCCTCTGTTTGGTTTTCTTACTTTGTGTGGGTGATTAAAGACTCTCATGTCATTTCGAACCAGAAGGAGGTAAAGCCTCACAGGTATTTGATACGATCTACAAGGTCCAGCATGATTTGGCCACCTGCCTACCTCTAACTCCCCCTGCCTTGGCAAACAGTGGGACTCCCCCAGCCCTCACTGCTCCAGGTGGACCAGCCACTTCGCCTCCTGCCCCAGGGCCCTGGCGCCTGCAGCTCCCTCTGGAAGGCTCCAGTCTCATGCTCCATGGGCCCACACACACAGTCTTGACCAAGTAAGTCATTCCAATCTCTGTTAAAGTATCATTTTCTCAGGGAAACTTTCCATAACCCCCCAGTCTAGGTCAAGTTTGTTTATGAACTCTAAAGGATTATGATCCTTTCCTTCACTTATCTACATTTGCAATTATGCATTCATGATGGGATTATTTCAATAATGTCTGTGTCCCCAACTCAGTGGTAACATCCATGAGAGTGTGTACTTTGAACCTTTTGCTCACCAGTTCTATCACTCAAATTCATGGGTGCAAGCAACAGACACCAATTATGACCGATTTACAACACAGGAGACATAAGGGTTAAAACCTACATCAGGCACCAAGCTGCCTGGATTTGAATACTGACTCTGCCATCTATTACCTCTGTGGCCTTGGACAGCATCCCTATTTTCCGTGTGCCTTAGCTTTCTCGTATGTAAAATGGGGATTATAAGAGGATCTACGTATTAGAACTGTAGTGAGGATTAAATGAGTTTATTCATCTAAAGCACTTAGTAAGAACAGAACAAAGCAAACGTTAAACATCCAATAAATTTTGACTATTCTTATTTAAGCAGAAAATAAATGTATTAATACCAATTTTAAAGGTTATTTATGTAATAATGAAAAGTTACTAAAAGGTTATTGGGTAATACTTGATGTTTCTAGAAAAGGGAAAACTATAGGAATAGAAAACAGATTAGGGTTTGGGAGTGGCTGAGGGGTGATGACAATGGTGGGTACATAACTTTATACATTGTCAAAATCCATAGAACTGTCTACCACGAAGAATGAATTCATGGCATGTAAATTTAAAAAATGAAAGGTTACTTGAAAGCTCATATAATCACTATATTTTTGGAGAACTAGATCTAGAACTGAGCAGAAATTTTAAAAGGCCAGTCAATGTTGAGGACCACAGCCCAAATCAGTTCCATGTGGACAAGGAACCACTATTTCTGGAGATTGGATGCCAGAGACCACAGCACCGACATCATCTGGGGCATGGAACATGCAAAGCTCCATCGGGATTCACTACCCTTGCTATCCCTACAGCCCCTGGAAACTGGTTATGAACACTTCATAGCAACCACCTGCCAGATGAGAGGATTCTCTGTCCTGACTTCTCAGGCCAGAAGCTACCAATTCAATGTCTAATGTGGGTGCATAAACCTAGATTATGAACACATATTTTAGCTGCAAGGGAGGCTGGATACACAAATGTTTTTGCTTTATAATTACGGGCAAATGCTATCCCCAACAACATGAATAAGGTAGAAAATTATCCTGAACGTAGGCATGGGTTCAGATGCTGGGCATCAAAACATAAAAAATAATACAAGGGCTTCCCTGGTGGCGCAGTGGTTGAGAGTCCTCCTGCCGATGCAGGGGACACGGGTTCGTGCCCTGGTCCGGGAAGATCCCACATGCCGAGGAGCAGCTAGGCCCATGAGCCATGGCCGCTGAGCCTGCGCGTCCGGAGCCTGTGCTCTGCAACGGGAGACGCCACAACAGTGAGAAGCCCGCGTACCGTAAAGTTAAAAAAAAAAAAAAAAAAAAAAAAAAACTAACACAAAATAAAGATGTCAATGATAGTTTTCAGTAAATACTTGTTGAATCAGATTTACAACAGAGAGTCGAAATTAGGCCTTTCAGAAGAGGAGTTCTTATTAACAAATAACTTTAATGGCTGCCATTTACTCCTGTCCAATTTAGTATAAACTAGAATTTAACAAGAAGCAGTATGTTATGGTGGAAAGGGAACTGAACCAGACGACCATAGATCTTGAATTCACTGACAAATGCCTTGACCCCCCCATTAAGGCTTTACTCCTTTATCTATCAAATAAGCCCTACACAGAACTGTTATGAGAGTGAAATTAGGGGAAAAATACAAAAGTTTTTAAAACTCTAAAACCCTATATAAATGTAAGTTATAAAATAATACCACCCGTTTAAAATGATTTAAATCTCCATGTGCTGAAATGGTAAGGTCTCCAAGATATATTTGCTGGTAAAGATGTTTTCCTCCTGCTTCACATCTCCATGTCAGCCCATGGGAGAGGGCATACTCCCACCTATGCTCCCAGGCCATCTCTCCACCCACTTCCCAGCTACTCTTCTGCCTCCTGTGAGAAGAGGAAGTGTTAATGTCATTAGCCTGATGCTTGGATCAAATTTGACTAGTAGCAGGGCTACTATTGCTTAAAAGTAAGAATAGCTTCCATTGATTTTCTACTGCTACCTGTTCCTATGCTTTTGGTTCACAGAGCAGAGCCTAGCCTCAGAGGCAAGCCAGCACACCCAGCCATAGGCTAGCTAGGTAACTGGACTTAGGAAGCAAGGGGCAAGAATACCTGCTTAGACAGCTTGGCCTCTTCCTCTTGAACCACTGCCATTTCACAGGGAAACCTTCCTTCCAAAGATATGGGCACTTACCCAGCTAGTCTATCTTAGAAGTCATTACTTGTACTTTGCCCACCTCCTCCCTGCCTCTGGGCAGTTGTTTACTAGTCAAGAGTCCTGGAGAGAAGATGGGCCAGTGGTAGGATTTAGTATTAAAATTCCACCAAATAGTCCAGCAAAAATCTTTTAGAAGAAAGAAAAGCCTTAGAACAATATCTATATTATAATTCTGTTTCTGTCAAAATAAAAATGTCCCCCAATTCTGTGTATGTTCTATGCAGTTATGAAAATACTTTTTGAAAAGGTCAGAAAGGATGGAAACTAAATTCTTATCATGGCTGCTGTTCAAGAGGAGAATGGGTTGGAGGGAGTTAGAGGGAGAAAATGTAAAGAGAGATGTTGACTTTTTCCCTGTGTAGTTCTGTATATTGTTTGGATTTTTACAATGAGCATATATTCATATATTATGTGTGAATGTTTCAAGGTTTTCTGCTTTATATACATACAAAAATAACTTGCTGAATGTCAGAAATGTAAGGAACAACAAATCTCATACACATAAGATTTGCTTAAGAAAATGTATGGCCTTATTTAAAACATAACCTCCTCTCCCCTCAAAAAAAAAACTACAAGAACCATGAAAATTTGTGGGGAAAATCACTTTTAAAAAGATAATAAAAGATATAATACAAAATAATTCCTATTTTAAGTTTTACTCTTGGTTTGCTTAACTTGCTTGTCGTCTCTGGGCCTTTCCTAGAACTAGACAATTACACAATAGGTATTCTGAGGGATGGATGAAGGATTATGAATTGTCTGAGTACAGAAGAGAGGATGTAGTTTGCCAAAGCAGGAACTTATTGTCTTCTGAAGTCAGGTAGTATGATTACCAAGCGCTATATATTATACATATGCACCTAGACATATAGCACACACACACATACATATATCTATTAACATAATTCACACAAAATATGTATAACTGAGCTTCCCAAAAGCAAGAGCCATAATTTAGCCATCTTTGTATCAGAGTACCCAGTTTAATAACCAGACACCTTATGGCCAACACAAATATTCTGAGCTGTGTAACAATATTTTAGCTACCATTGATTGAAGACTATGCTGGCCACTTAAATACACTGTCATTTAACCTACAACTTACTAGGTAGGTATTATAGCTTGAATTATGTTCCCCCAAAATTCATACATTGAAGTCTTAACCCCCAGTTCTTCAGAATATGATTCTATTTGGAGATAGGGCCTTTAAAGTGGTCATTAAGATAAAAATGAGGTCATGCAGGTGGGTCCTGATCCAATATGACTGGTGTCCTTATAAGAAGAGATAAGGACCCAAACACACACAGAAGCAACACCATGAGAAGCACTGGAGGATAACAGCCATCTATAAGCCAAAAAAAGGCCTTACTTGGACTTCGAGCCTCCAGGACTGTAAGGAAAATTAATATATGTGGTTTAAGCCAGTCTGTGGTACTTGTTATGGCAGCTTGAGCAAACTAACATAGTAAGTAAACTATTTTACCCTACTACCTGATTCTTTTGAGATTTACTCAAGTCTGGACAGTGTAGCCCGATGGACTTGTAATGGATATCTGTTTTGACAACAGTACCCCATTTTCTCTAAGGGTTTCTATTCCATGGAGTCCTTGTGGGTCTGCTAAGCAAAGGGTGAGCACGTGATCAAGACTATGGCATCCTAAGATCCTTCCCACTGCAGTTGGCCCAGGGGAGACTTCTGGACAAAGCATTCAATCAGCCTCGCTCTCTTAGGATCTGAAATCTGAGCAGTCACATGGGACAGAAGGAATTTGGAGCTGAGGCATTTCAAGTCTAGTGCCCTAAAGAGATTCTCCATGAGTTCTTACCATAGAGATCCCTGGAGCCACTCTGCTTGTTGACCTTCCCAAGGCCCTGAATTTTCAAATCTTCCTCTTCTTCTGAACCAGTTCTTTCCCTTTTCTGGCCTAAGCTCAGTAAGGGACAGTCTTCGCTCCTTGAAGGCAAAAACATCTCAGTGATACACAAATTATTTTGTACAATCAAGTCCTTCCCATGACAGTCTCTTAATAAATGAGTTAATTGTATATTCTTGGGCCCCTTCACGAAAAAAGTTTGAAAATGCCTTGCAAAATAAAACTCTCCATCACACCCATCCAATGTCAGTAGGTGACAATGCCATTTCACAAATGAAAAAGGTCAAAGAACAGAGGCTAACATAAAAACAGACTTTTGCAACATACCAACAGAACTTAATAAGAAAATTAGGGGGAAGAGAAAACAGTGCATGGCAAGTTCGAATTACAGAAGTATAGAGTTTGCTCCGTAACTAGGTCGGAGTTTGTAACTGCAGTGCACTACGGCACACAGCTAACAAGAAGCTGGACAGCAAGTAAGCGCAGGAGTTTTGCAACAATAACTTCACCCTACTGAACTCGCAACCCCCAAACCAGATGGTTTCCACAGAGACAATCTACCTCATTACCAACGTGACTTAATAACATGACTTGGTAAAAGAATTTTAAAATCACTTTCAATAGCACTGCTTCCTGATATCCCTACACAAGAAATATGCAAAGTTCTGTCTATTTGCCAAAACAATGATTTCCCACAATGAAAATTACTTATTCTGCATTTATTATTTATATCACTTGTACTTTGTTGGCATAAAGTTTATAAAAAATATATTCTCCCAATCCCCATTAGTCACAATTTCAAAATTGCCTAGAGCCAGATAATACAATTAGATCTCAGAATTAACATAACTTTTTTCAGCTTAAATTTTAAAACATCAATACAGCTTTCATTTACTTTTCCATCCTCCTTCTATATTAGAAATTGAATTTCTTTAACTTTTTTCTAACACCTGGGAGATTTTTTACTTGCAGTTTCTGCTTTTCTTTATCCGTCAAGGAACTGCTACGTCAGTTTTCAAAAGCTTTATAAGCCACAATCTAAACTGATTTCATCATTCATGTAACTGCGCATCATTCACCCTGCCAGCTTGCTACCTCAGTTAGTAAGTATTAGGAATGGCCTTTTATATTCCAGTGAAGTAAGTCACCTACTAAGGTAGGTTAACCAACAGGATCAGCAGGAAAGCCTTATTATCATGTACTATGCTCAAGGAAGTTTGCAGGTGTCCCCATCACCAGCCCCAGAGCTAATATTTATTTTGCCCAACTACAAATCTACAAATCAAAATCTCTCCTTTCCTCTCCCTCCCTTACTTCCTACCTTCCCCTCCTTTCCCCCCACCCCCTCCCCTTCTTCCTCCCTCTCTCTCTCTCAGTTTCTGAAGGTTTCCATCTCAATGTTCTGGATCAATCAATCCCTGCTCAACAAACTAGCTCCCAGACAGAGACAAACACAGGAAGAGAAAATGTTATGACTTAATGAGTTGCTAAAAACCTCCACGGTGCTTTTCCCTTTCTGTAACCGTTCACATTGCCCTCACATTCCCACACTAATAGCCACAGAAGTTTAAGGCCTGGTCTCTCTGGATCAGCTCTGTTAAAATACCTACAGGTACCCTTGGTAAATTAGCGTATGAATAGCCATTACCAAGGAGGGGGTCTTGTGCTATTGGGATGAAAAACACAAGCAGTAAGTACTATAGACCCAGACATTTAGCCCTGAAGTGATCCAGTCATCAGTAAAAGCACAGATTTAAAGGCAGGAGTGAAGGCATTGGAAGGTATAAGAAGTAGGTTATGATCCGGAAGGAGGTAAGGACAAGTCTGTTAAGGTGAATTTCTTCAATCAAAATGGCAGGGGCAGGAGGTAGGGAGACGCAAGAGGGAAGGGATATGGGAACAGATGTATATGTATAACTGATTCACTTTGTTATAAAGCAGAAACTAATTTTAAAAAAAAAGGGTTAAAAAAAAAAAGGGCCGGGGCAGACCCACGGTTGCTTAATACACAGACTTACAATTTTTTTTCAAGTTTTTAAAATTGGCACAAAAGTGAATATTTATTTAGAATGAGAAAATAAATAACAATGAATTACTCATTTTTTTAAAGCTGACATATCTGACAGATTTTTAAGACTGTTTACTACATTTTTTAATCTGTACACTCATTGACCATGTCTTTAAATGACAACAATTAGCTCATTTTCTACAGAGAGAACAGAAAAGTAATTCAATCTTTCTTCTAGCATGGTTGGCAGATTTTTGTTTTTTATTACAAATAGATTCTAAACGTTTCTTTTACAACACCTAATACGGAATGTTGAGTAAATTTTTAGGTTTTTTTTTTCAAATTTGACAACTCTTCTCATTAAGTTTCTTTCATATATGACTGGTTTCTGGTTCTACGCATTTCAAACCTTGTTTCTCTCCTCTGCCTATGTACTTTCAGTGCCAAGAACATGTTCACATTGCAAATGCTCCTGGTTTTGCACCTTCAAATCCAGCTGCCACTGTAGGCAGCAGTTCTACACAGGAACAGTAGCTTTGGTTGTGAAACCACGTGTTAAATGTAGAACACATATCAGCAGCCATTTCCTTTCTATAACATTTCTATGTAACCAAGTCACAAGATACAGAAGCATTAGAGTATCAAGCAAATCTACACCTGCTTTTTTTTTTAACATCTTTATTGGAGTATAATTGCTTTACAATGGTGTGTTAGTTTCTGCTGTATAACAAAGTGAATCAGCTATACATATACATATATACCCATATCTCCTCCCTCTTGCATCTCCCTCCCACCCTCCCTATCCCACCCCTCCAGGTGGTCACAAAGCACAGACCTGATCTCCCTGTGCTATGCGGCTGCTTCCCACTATCTATTTTATATTTGGTAGCATATATAAGTCCATGCCACTCTCTCACTTCATCCCAGCTTACCCTTCCCCCTTCCCATGTCCTCAAGTCCATTCTCTACATCTGCATCTTTATTCCTGTCCTGCCCCTAGGTTCTTCATAACCTTTTTTTTTTTTTTTTGGTTCCATATATATGTCTACACCTGCTTTTAAAATGTATGTTAAATGGATTAAGTCACATGAATTTGCCAATAATTTCCTCCTCCCCAGAGCAGTTGCTTCTTGTGATTTGGCTTTCTTCCAGGCCTTTTTAGATAGCAGTGCTGACCAAATTATCCTGTTATTCAGAAAGCTCAATGTAAAAGTAGATCATATTTATTTTCAATAATTAAATTCATACCCAGCTGCCAAACAAGAAAAGCATTCCTTCTAACGCAAACCAAAATCAGTTTTAAAAAGACATTGCTCACAAAGAGTGCATGTAATGAACCAGAATATCCTACATTTAAAGCCACACATAGCAACCTGGGCAACTCTGGATACCTTAATTTGCAGGCAGTAGGGGAATGTCTTCCTATTCACTGTATTTCGTTCTTATAAAACGTAAAGTTATAAAATGTAACTTATAAATCTTATTAAAATGTAAAGTGTAATGTTCCATCTAAACAGTACTGAAGAACAGGTCATCATTTCCAAAGTGCCTAATATAGAAGCTAGATTTAAAAACCATGAAATAAAAACAATATTTCCACAGAGTTAATTGAAAGCATCTATTCACACTATTCTTAGGATGGCCATAAAATTTCTGGTTTGTGTCAAAATCATTTTATAAAATTGAAAAGCTAACTATAGCTTTTGTTACTCTGAATTTAACAGTTTACTACAATGTGGAGACCTAAAAATACTGCTTTATCACTCATTTAATCCTTTAGGAAATTCCTATAGAAAAAAGAAGTTTAGGAGTTCAAGACGAAATAAATGTTTTGAAACTCTGACTACAAGCAATAGTAAAACGTTGTTTAAAGGCAGCTGTTCTCAATCTTGGATCCTTGTTAGAATCACCTGGGGAACTTTTAAAACTCCTACTGTCCAGACCACACCCCAGACAAATTAATTAGGATTTCTCATATAAGGCCCAGGCATCAGTCCCACGTGATTCTGATGTGCATTAAAAAGTGAGAACAACTGCATTACACTGCATTTGTAATGAACTGGCAGGCAAGAGCAGACAAGAATATTTGCTGTGATTTAATTCAGAGGGAATGAATTTATCTAATGCAGTAAACCACAACGAGATTCATAGAAAACCCACAAAACTTTTAAGAAAATTGTACTAACAGGAGCACCATTGACTTAGACTAAAGGGGACAAGGAAGAAGAGCCATAGTGCCACCAATGTTCTACAGAGGGTGGAAAGCAGGTTTAGTCTGCCCAACTACCACATGGGCCATGGAAAAGGAAGGATGATACAGAGCGCAGAACCAAAGATCTTAGAGTGTGGAGCCAAGAGCACAGAGACGTATAACCAGGGCAGAGCCAGGGCCTGATCAAGGAGCTGGCAGCCTGTGCCCAGCTGGATTTCAGAATTGCTATTGATCAGGGGACTCATTTTCCATTGCTGCCATAACAAATTACCACAAATTTACTGAATTGAAACAACACAAATTTATGATCTTATAGTTCTCTAGATCAGAAATCAGGTACAATTTTCACCAGACTAAAACCAAAGTGTTGGCAGGGCTCTCTGGAGGCTCTAAGACAGAATCTGTTTCCTGCTCATTCTGGTGTTTGGCAAAATTCAGTAGCTTGAGATTATAGGAATGAGTTTCCTATTTTCTTGCCAGCTGTAAAAGGATGGCCAGTTCCAGCTTCTGGAGGTCATCACATTCCTTAGCTCATGGCCTCCATTCTCCACCTTCATAGCCAGCAGCAGCCTTTCTCTGACTCACTCTTCTTCCTCTTCCACTTCTAAGGACTCAGGTGACTCAGGTGACCTGGACAATCCAGAATAATCTTCCCATTTCAGGTCCTTTAACCTTAATCACACCTGCAAAGTCCCTTTTGCCATGTAAAGTAACATATTCACAGATTCTGGAGATTAGGACATAGACACCTTTGGGGGGCCTTTTTCTACCTACCATAATCACTAAGGGGTATAGCCTTCTGTTCCCCACCCCCTTTTTTTTAACTGAGCTTCTTTTTTTTTTAAATTTATTTTTGGCTGCATTGGGTCTTCGTTGCTGCACGTGGGCTTTTTCTCTAGTTGCAGTGAGCGAGGGCTCCTCTTTGTTGCAGTGCGCGGGCTTTTCACTGCGGTGGCTTCTCTTGTGGCAGGGCATGGCCTCTAGGTGCACAGGCTTCGGTAGTTGTGGCTCATGGGTTCTAGCACGCAGGCTCAGTAGTTGTGGCGCACGGGCTTGGTTGCTCTGTGGCATGTGGGATCTTCCCGGACCAGGGCTCGAACCCACGTCCCCTGCATTGGCAGGTGGATTCTCAACCGCTGCACCACCAGGGAAGCCCCTGTTCTCCCCCTTTTTAATGGAACATCTTCTGCAGTGATCCTATCTCTGTCTCACCAAGGTATGCTCAGGGGTGGGGAGGGTTAACAGTGTGGAAGAGGACAGATAATCAGTCTCTTTAATGAACAGGTCTTCAGAGCAACTGGATCTGAACTCAAGGAACTGTACCCAAGTTACCACATGTGAGGAACCTCAGCCACATCTGGATCTGATTTAGATAAAGAGCTCCTGGATTATGAGCTGATGCTGTAGTAGAATGACATTTTAGAAAACCTTGGAAGGGGTATGTACATTTTACAAGTGAGAGGGATAAAAATAATCTGCAACCAGAAAGCCGACTGAGGTAGATTGAAGATGACAGCAAATCTTTATACTCCTCCCACTGAAACGTGGTCTACAGCCTCTCCCCTTGAATCTTATGACTCCTTTGACAAACAGAGTACAGCAGAAGTGATGCAGCGTGACTTCCCAGGCTACTTATTGTACCTGTCAATAAGACAATGCTCAGAAAACATGTGCTGAGTGAGTGGATAAACAAAAACCTACTCTGTGTAGAAGTCAGGGCAGAAGATTACTTTAAATATTAATAATGCATATGGTCACATAACCATTTATTGGAGACTTACTAGATACCAGGCAGTGTGCAAAGTGCTTTTATGAATGTATTATAATTGTATTATCTGCACTTTATAAATAAGAGCAGAGAGATTAAGTGAAATGAATAAAATCATGTGGTCAGTAAGTGGCTTAACTGGTATTCAAACCTGGATCCCTCTAACACCAGAGTCTCTTTGCTTGCCTCCTTCCTTCTTTCTTTTATTTCTTTTTAACTTCCTTTTTAAAGTTATTCATATAAATGGTCAAAAAAAAACCCCACAAATAGTATAAGAAGTGTACAGTGAAAAGTATGTCTCCCTTTCACCTCTGATTCTGGTCTCCCGTTCCCATCCTCAAAGAAAAATATGGCCACTAGTTTCCCCTGTATTGTTCTAAATATATCCTTGGCATATACAAATATATGTATCTTTTTTTTACACAAATGGTAGTATTTTAACTGCAGTAATTCAACTTTTATTCATATAACCATGTCTCTAAAATTGTTAAACAATATACTACATTAACATATACACCAAACACAAAGAGGTAAAAACTGGAAAATATCAAAGTAATTTGAGGCAATATAATTGTTTAAACAATAAAACATTAATGTGGTGAAAACAAACAGAATACTTTATTCCTCAGGGTTTTGTTTTGTTTTGTTTTTTAGTTTATTTTTGGCTGCATTGGGTCTTCATTGCTGTGCATGGGCTTTCTCTAATTGTGGCGAGTGGGGGCTAATCCTCATTGGGGTGCGCGGGCTTCTCATTGCCCTGGCTTCTCTTGTTGCAGAGCACGGGTTCTAGGTGTGTGGGCTTCAGTAGTTGTGATATGCAGGCTCAGTAATTGTGGCTCGTGGGCTCTAGAGCACAGGCTCAGTAGTTGTGGCGCACGGGCTTAGCTGCTCCGCGTCATGTAGGATCTTCCCCAACCAGGGCTTGAACCCTGTTCTTAACCACTGTGCCACCAGGAAAGTCCCAGAGTTTTTTCATTAAATCTCTTAAACATGTGTTCTATTCCTTGAAATAGTTTAGGAGCATCAAATATTATGCTCATTAAGCAAATGAAAAAAAAAAACAGGCAATGTAACTTAAGTGGTAAAATTAAAGTTTTATTCAAGCAATAGACACCTACAGAATCTTTTTTTTTTTTTTTTTTTTTTTTTGCGGTACGCGGGCCTCACAGAGCACAGGCTCCAGACGCGCAGGCTCAGCGGCCATGGCTCACGGACCCAGCAGCTCCGCGGCATGTGGGATCTTCCTGGACCGGGGCACGAACCTGTGTCCCCTGCATCGGCAGGCGGACTCTCAACCACTGCGCCACCAGGGAAGCCCACCTACAGAATCTTAAAGGATAAATGGCAGGGGTTTAGGTCTGACACTATTTAATTAATTTTAACTAACCACTAGTGAAAAAAATATGAGGGGTATACAAAGAACAAAATATGGACATTTTCATAGAGTTATGAAATATTTCTTTTTAAACATTCTGAACCTATAGCTAATTATCATATGGAAAAAAATTATCTTGGCCACCTCTTATACTGAGTTTGCTTCCATCTATTATTGATGCAAAATAAAATTTGGGCTGAAGTTTTCTGAAGAGGAAGCAGAAAAGTTTTATTAGTATAAAAGGAGAAAATATAAATTTTACAAAAGAGAAAAGGAAGATTTTGTAATATGAAAGATTAATTCAATACTTCAAGAATCACTCTGCTGGAACAGGCATTATGTTCAAAAATATGAGAAACTTAGCAAACTGCATCTTTCAGGATAAATTTGGCTGATAAATGTCATACAGAATAAAACTATCAACTAATAAAACCTGCATTTCCTTTAGTAGTAAGAAAAAAAAAATGGCCCAAATGTTTGGTTAGAAATTTTTCATCACGCCTGACTAGCTTACTTATCAAAGTGACACCCTAAATAATATATATACATGAATAATTCACATTTGTCTTAGTTTGGATTCCCCCCAGAAGCACACTCTACAACAAGGATTCTAGTACGACTAGTTGACCTGGAAGGAAAACACAGGGAACAGTGTGGTGGAGTAGAAGTCAGTGAAGGGTGTTTTATTGAGGCAGTTAACACTGTGGGCAACCAAAGACAGTCAGTATTCAACATGCCCAGTCGAGGGACAAGGGAGCCTGGGTATCTATCCATTAATAGTCACTGATGCAAAGCTACTCCCCAAAGGTGTTGATTTGTGGCTGTTTCCAACCTGCTGAGAACCCAGGCAAGGGGGCTCAGGCCCAGAGAAAGCCCTCAGACAGTGACAAGGACTTTGTACTACAGGGGTGGGTGGGACCTGATGGGATTTGGACAGTCTCTGCTATATTTCAGACCAGGGGTAGGCAAAGGTTTTCTGTAAATGTCCGAAGAGTAAACACTCTAGGCTTTGTGGGCCATTACAATCCCCGTTGCAGCTGCCCAACTGGGCAGTTGTAGCACAAAAGTAGCCACAGACAATACATAGACAAATGAGCATGCCTGAGTCTCAATAAAACTTTAGGGATACTGAAATGTGAATTTCATGTAATTTTCATGTGTTAAAAAATGTCATTCTTCTTTCAATTTTTTTCAACCACTTAAATATGCAAAAACTGGGCTTCCCTGGTGGTGCAGTGGTTGACAGTCCACCTGCCAATGCAGGGGACATGGGTTCGTGCCCTGGTCCGGGAAGATCCCACATGCCGCGGAGCAGCTAGGCCCGTGAGCCATGGCCGCTGAACCTGCCCATCCGGAGCCTGTGCTCCGCAACGGGAGAGGCCACAACAGAGGCCACAAAAAATGCAAAAACTATTCTTAGTGTGCAACCATACGAAAACAGGAGGTAGGTTGTATTTGGCCCAGTGGCCACAGTTTGCCAACCCATTTCAGACTAGGAAGTTATGTAACAAACATTTATAAAATCCCATGGGAGATAACATTCAATTTGCAAGAATTTCATGTGATAGTATTTAATAACCAATCTAACACAAAAACTGCCCTAGTGTTTTGAAAAACAGTCTATTTCCATTTTAGTCTACTGATCTATGCTGGAGTTACTAATGAGTTATTAAATGTAGTGAACATGTACATGAAAATCCAATGTGATACAAATTGATCTCAGACTTGTCATTAACCTGTTCTTTTGTCAGAGTAATCTCCTGTCTGATGACTACCAAAAAGATACATGAATTAGTAAATCGCAGACAGTTTTTCATCAGTCATAAGTGCATTGTGCTAATCTGCATATTTAAATCAGCTATGAAGTCTATGTAATGCAATCTAAATAAGCAAGTATGGAATGTCATTTTTATAGAAGGGACTTAGGTGAACTGGTTGGAAGGTGGGGCTAGTCTTGGCCTATGTTTGCAAGATAACCATGTTATTTTTCTTTACACTGTACATTTATGTGGGATTGATAAATAGGGAAGAAAGGCTGTAGATTACAGAAGGGTGTAAAGTCTTCTCCTCAAAGTGCCTCTTTATGCCAACACTACAGCAGGCAAAAGCATCAGAGAACCTAAGCTCAATCTTCCACAGAGAGGCATGTCACTTTGGGGAACCCATCTGACCTCTCTGATCATCATTCATTTTGAAAAAAAGACATTAAACACCAACTGAAACTATGCAAAAAGCACCTTGCTAGATGCTGGAGATGGTCAGACACTGTCTTTTAAAACTCCAAACTTTAATGGACAGATCACAACAATTCAACATGATAAGTGCTCAATTAAATGTGTGCACAATGCAGTACAGGATATCAGAAGGGAAATTCAGTAAGGAGCTTCATACAGATAATATGTGAGCTAATTCTTAAAGGGTAAGCATGGCATGGCACACTATGGGAAGACGTTTAGAATTTATCCTGCAGGGGCTTCCCTGGTGGCGCAGTGGTTGAGAGTCCGCCTGCCGATGCAGGGGACACGGGTTCGTGCCCCGGTCTGGGAAGATCCCACATGCCGCGGAGCGGCTGGGCCCGTGAGCCATGGCCGCTGAGCCTGTGCGTCCGGAGCCTGTGCTCCGCAACGGGAGGGGCCTCAGCGGTGAGAGGCCCGCATACCGCAAAAAAAAAAAAAAAAAAAAAAAAAAAAGAATTTATCCTGCAGACGATAAAGAGATAAAAGGTGTCTGAGATGGAGTGTGACATGTGCTAAAGCACAGGCAGCAAAGGTGAAATAAGCAATCAGACTGAGAGACATATCTGAGCTAAAGTGGGTTGGACTTCCTTGATCAGATGTGGGATGAAGTAGAGCAGTAGTCCAGAGGGCTCACATTGCTAGCTTGGTGGACTGGGTGAATTGTGTGGACTCTGATCTTGGTATACAGAAAGAACAAAGTTTGGGGAGAAAATAACAGTTTGGCTTTGAAAAAAGTATGTTTAAGTTACCTGTATTGTATTCAGAAGACTCACAGTAATAGCAGCCTAAAATTAAAAGAAATGTCTGGGATAATGGGTTAGGTTTAGGAGACTCTAATCCATGGAGAGCTGTGAGAGAAAATAGAAGAGGCTGAAGACAAAATCCTGGTAGACACAAAAGTGTTCCTATTCATAAAATGGATATCATTATGGGTCTTAGAGAAGCATTCTGAATGCACAGACAGGATTCAAGAAGTTCTACCAAAAATTATTTATTTGTTGACTAAGCGAATATTCATCAAATACCTACTAGGTACCAAGTCCAGTGCTAGCTCACAGGTTTGCAGCAAAGAACCAGATTTAATGTATCAAAGAGTTTACAGTCTATTGTGCAGACACATTTAAGTAAACAAAGTAAAATAATTCTACACCATTCCAAGTACTAGGAAGAAAATGAGTAGAGTGCTATGATAGAATAACCAAGGATCTAGTTAGAATTTTTTTGTTTAAATTATGGTTTGTCAGGACCAAATTTCTCTGAGGAGGTTTCATTTAAGCTGAGACCTGAGAGAAAAGATGAAGGAAGCATTCCAGGAAGATGATAGCAAGTGCAAAAACCTTTTGTAAGGAAGAGCTTGGGACTTCCCTGGTGGTGCAGTGGTTAAGAATCCTCCCACCAATTCAGCGGACATGGGTTCGATCCCTGGTCTGCGAGGATCCACATGCTGCGGAGCAACTAAGCCTGTGCGCCACAATGACTGAGCCTGCATGCCACAACTACTGAAGCCCGTGCGCCTAGAGCCCGTGCTCTGCAACAAGAGAAGCCGCCGCAATGAGAAGCCCGTGCACCACAACGAAGAGTAGCCCCTGCTTGACGCAACTAGAGAAAGCCCATGCACAGCAACAAAGACCTAACAGCCAAAAAATAAATAAATAAAATAAAATATTTTTAAATGTAATAAAAAAAAAAAAAGAAAGAGCTTGATTTGTTCTCAAAACTTCCAGAATGCCCACATGACTAGCAGATAAGAAGCAGGAGAGAAATGAAGGTAGAGATGGGGGTAGTGGACAGGCCTTATAAAGTCTTGTAAAACATGAGATTAAGATTTGAGAGTTTTTAAAAAAGAAAAGAGTTAAGGATGACTCCCAGTTTTCTGATTTTATTAACTATATCGATAGTTGTATAATCTGCAGAGGAAATGGAGACCCAGGAAAAGACAAATTGGGGGCTAAAATCTAGAATTTGATTTTACATATTAGGTGAAAGTATGTACAGATGGCAGAGTAAGGAATGTCAAAAAGGCATTTGGGTATATGAAGAAATACTTTGGGAGTATTTATCTTACATGTGATATTGTAAGGTATGAGAAGAAATAAGATTATCTGACAAGAGTGATATACCATTCAGTAAATGTTTGCTAAATGAATAGGTAAACAGCCCATTAAAAAATATCTCTATTAAAAAAATTAAAAAAATAAAAAAATTAAAAAAATAAAAAAAATTAAAAAATTAAAAATATCTCTATAAGTCAGACAGATATAGATTTACATCTTGACTGTGCCACTTGCGAGCTGTGTGACCTTGGGTAAATTACTTAACCACACTAAGTACAATTTTCTCATTTGTAAAAATGGAAATAATAATAAATAGCTCACTTGGCTGGTTTTAGGACTAATGAAATTATGGGTATAATGTGCTTAACAGTGCATGGCATATAGCAAATTCCAATAAGTGTTAACCTTCCACCACCCCAAGTCCACAACACCCCAATGCCATGGGTGAAACTTCTTACTGTATCTTTTTTAATTTTTTTTTTTTACTGAAGCCTTTTACATGCCAAGTAGAGAATTATCTCCTCTCCCTTCCTGCCTTCCCTTCTTTTCCTTTCTCTTTCTCTCTCTCTCTTTCTATTGATATATATATATATCAATATATAATATTGATATCAATATATAAAATAATAATAATATTATATATATTTCTCCCATTCTTTTTGTCTTTCTGTTGAAATAGAAATTGAATGCCTACTTTACACTTAATGCTGCTACTTCCTTTAGATACTGGAGACAGTTGTGAACAAAAGTGTAATAGGGAAGAACACAAACAACCCTGTGCCTTTCATTATCCTAAAAATAGAATTAAATCAAATACCTACCTAATCTAATTAACAATGACAAAAATCACTCCCTACAAAAGAAAAAATACCAAAAAAATCTGTCAATTCAGCTTTTCTGGAACAGCTTAATAAATGAGCAATTGCAATCATTCTATTAAAATAAAGTTGCTTTCTCCCAAAATATTAGCATTTATGTCCTTAACCTTTTAGACTTACTTCTTGAGCAATAAAACTGAGGCAACACTGCCTAACCTGAGGGGTAAGGCTGGGAAGTAAATGAGACCATCTCCTGAAAGCATCTGGCACAAGGCTGAATACAATGCAGACAATTAACAGTTATTTGCAGCCCCCCCCGCCCCTTCTCTTTCTTGTATTTTAAAAATAATTTCTGAAATAAAACACACACACAAACACACGCACACACACGTGCGCACACACACACACACACACACACACCCCATCCCTAGCTCAAGCTTTTACAGAAATGTCATAAAATAAATTTAAATCTTATCGAACATAGACAAATCTGAATTCTTTTTGGAAAAGAGTCTTCTTTATATTAAGAAAAAGGTGGCAGTTTTCTCTGTGTAAGGTTCTCAAAAATAAATCAAGTACAAATATTAAAAAACTCACTCATGATTGAAACTCTGTCATATAAATATAGGTAGCTTATATTACATAGAAATATGTCTTTTTTAATGTGCATAAGTTCTTGAAATTTATATTTGAAAGACTTTTACTTATTTACTTAATGGTACTTATTAGAAAGTATAATCACAGTAGTTCTTGAAAAGTCACAAAAGGAAATCCAAAAAGTTGGTATTTGACCAGAAGATGGCGCCAAGCTCCCAAAAATCTTTGTAGCAGGCAAACAAAACAGCATTCAAAAGTTAATTTAGGTCTAGAAGGTGAGCCATTTGCTTACTGACTTTTGTGGTTACATACACCACCACCTTGAAGAGTCATGGGAAATTATTTCCTAAGGGTCAAATCTCCTTTATGCGATCTTACCAGATTCTCGCTTTGCTGTTAATATTTTAATCTACAGATGAATCTTCTTCCTCATATGTATCTTAGTTTTCAACTTGACACTTTCAATGTTCCATTGTATATTTTAAAATCCGTTCTACATGTTTCTGGATGATACTATAAGATTTTGAGACTTTGGTATTGATCTCATTAACATGATTCAGGTTTCAATATTCTCTTCTTTATTTTTAAATACAAGAAATAGAATATATTGAAACTGTAGATATTTAACATTATAAATGAATTTTAAAATTATCAGTAAAGAAAATTAGAAATTTTATCTTTTTTTTTTAACTAAAGTTTGTATCGGTATTGATAGATTGTGCTGCTATTATCTACAACCTCCAAAATCTCAGTGGATTAAGAAACAAAGGTTTATTTCTTGCTCACACTACAAGTCCACTGCAGGCTGTTTGGGGCTCTCTTTCGCATCAAACTCGTTCTAGGACCCAAGCTAGGGATCAATTGCCGATTGGAATATTCCTACAGTTGCTCAAAAGCTTCCATCTAGAAGTAACACTCTACTTTCATTCACATCTCATTGGCCAAAACCAGTCACATGAATACAACTAACACCAGGAGACCTATAAAGCAGAAAGCTGGAAATACATGGTGAAGAGACACTATATGCAAATCATAACTATTATATCACTCTACCATATATAACAGATTTAGGACTACTATAATATAAAACATCTTATATGAATTTTTATGGCCTTATCAAATCTTCCTAGTGTTAAAGAAACGCAAAAGGTCTTTCTTTCACAGGCATTAAAACTGGTTGGATAGAAAAGACATATTTGAAAAACAAAATTCTTACGATAACCAATACCCATGCCAATAAATAAAGTGATAAAATAAAACTGTCACAAAGTGATAAAGAAAACTAGCTGAAGGAGAGGAGATTTGATCTGAGCATTACAGGAAGTGTAGAATTTGTATTGAAGTATCAGGAGGACATTTGAGACAATGGGAATGACCATGAGAAAGGACAGAGAAGTGGGAATAAACAACTGCTGAGTATGAATTATGTAAAACGACTAAGATCATTGTTTCCCTGACTTGCAAAAAAAAAAAAATTTAACAGAATAAGTATGTTGTGTGTGTGTGTGTGAGTGAGAATGAGAGAGAGAGAGAGTGTGTGTGTATCTGTGTTGTGTTTTTATGGTGGGGAGAAGTAGAGGAGCAGGGAGGTGGGAAGAAGGCAACCATCAAAGTTGCCAACTTGTACTTTTCCCAAGGAAGATGTTTTTTTAAATTCTGCCATCAACTACCAGCATTTTATGAAGAATGAACATTTTATCACAAAAAGCAGGACAAATAATCTCAGATTTTTTAATTTGAGTATACTACTCTAACCACATTTTCCATATTTTTATCATTTTACTATGGGCCAGTGAAAACTTTGTCACAAGCCAGCTTTTGTGAGTAACTGACCTGAATACAGAGAGTCCAAATTGAGATGAATGAGAAAGTGAGCACATCTTCAAAACAAAGCTGAGTAATTTCACCTGGCTGGCAACCAGTAACTACTGTACATCTTTCAGTAGAGGGCCAACTAGAATTGGGGTGTGGAGGTAGAAGGGGGAGCCTAGAAGAAAGAACATCCAGAATGACCTGCAGTAACTCAGAAAGATACAGGGGACTGGATTAGGATGCAGACAGAGGAAAAGGAGAGGAATGGTGGAAAGAAACCAAAAAAAGACCTTAAAAATAAATCTCTACTGTTGGGCTTCACTGGTGGCGCAGTGGTTAAGAACCCGCCTGCCAATGCAGGGGGCACAGGTTTGAGGCCTGGTCCGGGAAGATCCATGCTGCAGAGCAACTAAGCCCGGGTGCCACAACTACGGAGCCTGTGCTCTAGAGCCCGTGAGCCACAAATACTGAGCCCACGTGCCACAACTACTTAAGCCCACGCACCTAGAGCCTGTGCTCTGCAACAAGAGAAGCCAGTGCAATAAGAAACCCGCGTACCGCACGAAGAGTAGCCTCCGCTCCATGCAACTAGAGAAAGCCCGTGTGCAGCAACAAAGACCCAACGCAGCCAAAAATAAATAAATAAATTCATTTGTTTAAATAAATAAATAAATAAATAAATAAAATACACCTCTACTGTATAGCACAGGGAACTTTACTCAATGCTCTGAGGTGATCTAAATGGGAAGGAAATCCAGAAAAGAGGGGATATATGTATATGTATAGCTGATTCACTTTGCTGTACAGTAGAAACTAACACAACATTGTAAAGCAACTATACTCCAATAAAAAATATTTTTTAAATTTAAAATAAATAAATAAACCTATTCTCCCCCTGCCCCGCTACCTCCCACCTCCCTATCCAGGAAGGTTTTCTTCTAATGGTTTGTAAAATAAACAGAGTTCTTAAATGTCTGACACATCAAAATGTTCCATAGATCTTGAAAAAAATGCTATATAAACAAAGCTATAACTAGGCAATGAGAAAGTATTTCAACATCCTCCACTGTTCTGGGTCTATCACTTAAACCTTCATCTAGTAGACTTGGCCCCAGGGGAATGCAGCAAACTAATCATGTTTACATAATGCTAATCTCACTTGTGTTTTTACTTTCATTGTGACCCATTCAACCACAAAGTCTATGAAAACAATACTACTTAAGCACTAAATGTTTAGTTATTTATACGTGTGTAACTCTGGAGAAAGAAGGCATTACTTAGATTAGACTACAAGTATTTATCAGGAGTTATTGAAACCATGAGTATATTTTTTATCTTCAAGTAGTTTTAACCTAACTCTAAATCACAGTGTTTTCCTTTGAGGTAAAATAATGCTATATTTTTCTAAAAAAATAAAAGCTTTGTTGCATTAACTTTTAAAATCATATTTCTTTATACAGGGCATTCTTCTCCACTGCAAATAAATTGACAGATGCCTTAATTTTTAAAAGATGAATAAAAATCCAACATCCAATCAAGTTCATTATAATGTTATGCATCATTTTGGAAAATGCCTGCTGCCATATGTTTTTTAAAAAATAACAAGAGTGTATCTTCCCTCATTTTAAACGTAAAAATTGTCAGGCCTATCAAAACATACAGACAGTAACAGCAGAAATAGCTAAGCACCCCCACCCCGAGTTTAAAACATGAAACAGAAAATTAAATTTCCTGTGTACCTCCACACACACCCTAATCCCATCCCAGAGATAAACTCTATCTTAATTTGATATTTATCATTATGATCCTGCATATTGCTATATCTTTACTACTTATATAAGCACCTACGAACAATGTACAATATTATTTGGCATATTTTTAAACTTTATACACATAGTATTCTATTGTACAGATGCTTCCCCATTTTGCTTTTCCATCCAATATAATGTTGGGATTTAGCTACAAATTGACACATATGACACTATAGGTCATTCAGATTTTCTACCACATATTATTTACTTACCCACTCTTCTATTGTTGGAATTAGATATTTTTCCATATTTTATGAACAATGTTGTAATCAGCCTTCTTGCCCCAGTCTTCTCGTACACATATGCAAGACTTTGTCTGAATTCCACATTTCAAGGTACATGGCTGACCTGACACAGCCTCTCATTAGCAGTGTGAATTCTTTCTGTTTCTCCTCTTCACCAAAACTTTTTTTAAATGAAATTTTCTAATTTTATGCCAGTTTGATGAGAGTGAAATAGTGTTGCAATGAGGTTTGAATTTCCTTTTTCATGATTACAAGTGAGGTTAAGCATCTTTTCTTGTATTAATGGCCATTCAGTTTTTCTCTTCTGTGAAATGCCTCTTCATATCTTCACCTATTTCTCTATCAAGTTGCTGATGTCTTTATTATTGATTTTGTAGGATTCTTTGTACATCTGGAATATCATTCCTCTGAAAGTCAGTAATAAGCACTGCAAATATCTTTCCATCTGTGGCTCATTTTTTTCCTTTTTAATGCTTTTTTAATGCACATAAAGTAACATGAGGAGGAATACCTACCAGGCAGCTTCATCTCTTTGTTTTATGGTTTGTACTTTTTATATCTTGTGTCTTGTTTAAAATAATAATCACTATTCTGAGGGCATAAAGATACTTCTTTATATTTTATTCTAAAATTTTTTAAGTTTTTCATTCACATTGAAGACTTTAATGGACCAAAAATATATTTTTGAGTATGATGTTAGATAAAAATCTAATTTTTTTCCATATGGGCCAAGAATTGTTGTGGCATCATTTATGAAACAGTGCATCCTTTTCTCCTTGATTTTTATAATATCTCTGTCATTTATCAATTTTCTATATGAGTGAGGATCTGATTCTGAGCTTGTATTCTTTCCCGGCATTAGGGAATTTTCAAAGAACAAAGCCTTATCAAACTTTTATCACTCATTATCTGAATTTTTTTTCTATAGGTGAAGTGTAAATTACAAGAACATTTACAACTACATCTTCAAAAAGACTGAGAAATGAACTTAATAAAATAGGTGTATACTTTATCACTTAGCAGCATAAATTTTAACACAAAACTCTGATACCCTGAGAAATACATCACATTCTTATGATCATTTCAAGTCAGAACAATCAATTCCAAGTTTTCCCTTTTTCCCTTCCACCTGGGGTGGCAGTGAGATGAACCAATGCCCACAAAGGTAGAATTTGCTGAGAAAGAGAAAGAGAGAGAAGCCGTGGTTGGGGGGAGAAGTGCAGGTGTATGCACATACATATACACACACACACACACACCATGGTTCATTGCTTATTTTGTTTCTTTTCTCTTCTAGTTCATCGGCTGTTTGCTTAGACTCTTTCCCATGCATCTTCCTTAAATTTGATATCCCATTTGAGACCCAACTTGTGATGAAAAAGCAAGGCGCCTCTGGAGCCAGACTGCTTTTGTTGAGTCCTGCCGGTCACTTTCTAGCTGTAAGACCTTGGTCCTATTACTTAACCTCTCTGTGCCCCAGTTTCCTCACTGGTGAAATGTAGATTAAAATGATACCTACCTCACAGGTTGTTGTGAAGAATAAGTGAATTAGCATAATTAATATTTCTAAGGCATTTAAGAAGTACAAGTGCCAACAGATGCTATTCCACTGTCTTTTGGCTTCCAGTGTGGTAAGAGAGAACTCTGTTATCAGTCTGAGATTTTCCTCCTTGTAGAACCTGCTCTTTCTGCCTGAAGTCATGTACCATTTTCTATTAATGATTGGAGTTCAGAGATTTTATCATGATATACTAAGTGTTTTCCCTCATCGCTCCAGCCTAGAACCTGGTGAGATATTGTAATCTGCAAACTCATTTCTTTCATTTTATGGAAACTGACTTTAATTACTGTCTAACTTCCTTTTTCCTCTTCTGGAACTACCATTATTCACTTGTTAGACCTTTTGGACACATTTTCTAGGTATCTAATTGCTTTTCTCAGATTCCCAGCTCTTTGTTTACTCTGCACTTGGAGAAATGTCTTGGTGCTGATTTTCAGACAATTTCAGATTTCAACAATGAGCACCCTCTCCCCAAGTTCCTCTAATAAATTATTTATTTGGTTGGTTTGGTTGTTTTGTTTTGTTTTTGGCTTCAGAAAGCCTCTTTTGTGCTGCATGTTTATTTCCTTGGGTGCTCTTCTGATTTTTGAATTCAGGATTTCCTTTTTCTCCATCCAAAAGCTCTATTTCACTGAATATTCTGCCTGATTTTCCCTCTGGCTTCTGAGCCCCAACTCCTTCTTGACTTTAGAAACCAAGGAGACTGGGTTTACTCATGCTAAGCCTGGACTGACCCTGTCCCCCAGGGTCCGAAGTCTCCCCTGAAACCACTGCTTTCTGGATCTCCTCTGCCCACTCAGCCACTGGCCTCACACCCTACCTGCGCTCAGCTTTCTCAGTTCCATCCAGGAGAAGCACACAGAGTGGAATTGGGAGTGAAAATGAAGCAAAAAATTTTCCATATATTACCTTCCCAGCAACTTCTTATGCAATCTATAAAAACTAAGAGGAAAAAGGCTGGAAGAAAATACACTCACAGAAGTAGGTGTACCAGATAGAAATTTTATGGGTGGGGGCATGTTTGTTATTTCTACAATTTCCAAATATTCTAAAATGAATACACGTGATTTTAATAAACAAGAAAGTTACATGTTGTTATTCATTTTAAAGCCAACTGTTGGCTGCTCGTATGCCATTTTAAAAGTCTATGCTTATTATTGGCTGAAATGTGTCACAGGCTTTCTAGATGATAAATAAGTTACTATTATGATTTAGTTTCAGTTAATTAGAATACACTTCTAATCCAAATTACTGAATTAAAGATGAGGATTAAAATGAGATCCAACAAATATTTCACCATAATATACCATAAATTGTTATAGATCATGATTGACTACAGATAATTTTGTATAGATTTCAGTATTCAATCATTCCTATTGGAATTCCTAAGGATCATTCTGTTAGCAGTAGCTCACTTTTGTAATTTACCAATGAAAATTTTCTATTTCAATAGGTGACACTATATTTTGGAAAAATGTCTGCCCTGAGTGAATATTTACCTCTATATATTCTTAACTTTGAACTTTTTCTTTGCAATTAAAAAGTACACATGCATGATTTAAAATTTCAAACAGTACAAAAAGGTACATAGTGAAAATGAGGCTTATGGACCACTCATTCTGCCCCTCGCCAAGTACTAACAGTTTCTTGACTATCACTCCAAAAAATGTACATATCTCACCAGGTTCTAGGCTGGAGCGATGAGGGGAAACACTTAGTATATCATGATAAAATCTCTGAATTCCAGTCATTAGTAGAAAATGGTACATGACTTCAGGCATAAAGAGCAGGTTCTACAAGGAGGAAAATCTCAGACTGATAACAGAGTTCTCTCTTACCACACTGGAAGCCAAAGTATACAAGTGTACATGTGCTTGAATATCCTTTTTAAAAATGCAAGCATACAGTAATACTGTCCTGAACCTTGCTTTTTTCCAAGCGGCAACATATCTTGGAGAGCATTCCCTTTTTTCAATGGCTGTGTAGTGTTTCATTTCTATGAAATCATTCAGTGGGTTTCCCTGATCACCCACAAGGGTAATTATTATCTCCACTTTACTGATAAGGAACTGGGGTTCAAGGTTTCACAGACAGGAGAGTCAGAATTCAGAAAAGATTCAAAATATTGCAATATCCTATCTTAATTTTCAGTTTTATGCTTCAGAAATGTACTTAATTTAATCATTATGCTTCTGTGTTGAAAAGATACTGCCAAGTGATTCTTTTCATTTCACCAACTGCTACTATTCCTGGCGTGATTTTGTTTTCCTAAGCAGAATTCCTTTCCACTTCCACATGCCTCTCTTGCGGGGCTGTAACCGGTGCACTGGTACTCTGGCCTGTAGAGGGCACAGCTGTTGAAGACCCTAGCAATACTTCCATCTCTCAGGCCATTTCCTCACACAGTCTTGGTTTCCTTTTCCCCAGCACCGGAGGCTCCTCCAGCTCTTTCCCTTTAACAGGATGAGTATACTGACAAACTCTTCTCATAGGGTGGTGGGTGCTAGACTAAGCTATTTGACTATAAGTTAAAGTAAATTTGGGTGGCCAGCATTTCTAGGTCTCGTGCTTATTTTCACTGTGTTCTGCAGTTACCATGAGGAAAGAGCTGCAGAGTTAGCTCCAGAAAGGGGCTTGGCGGTGGCTTCAGGGCCTGTGTAGCCCCAGGCAAAAGGAAAGCCACCACTCCTTATTCACCTTCCCAAGGTAGACATCACTATTCAATCCCTGCACTCTATGCTGCTGAGACCTGATTAGGATTCACAGTCTCTCAATACAGCATTCTAGGCAGGCACTCCCAAGTGATTGCCGATGACCAGGAAGATTACACTCTCCCAGGTTTCACCTAAAGCACAGATGAGGCAAATTTCATTCTTCCACAGTGACATGTCTTTCTCATTATACACAAAGTGATTCAAATATTTTGCTCTTATTACCCCTCCTGGTGTTGTTTTTTTTAACTTGATTTTTGATGGGTATAATATTATTATTTTATTCAGTCCCCAATTATGAACAATTTGTTTTTTTTAATTACCTGACGCTTTCAAGTGTAATATTAACCACCACTACAGTTTAATTACTGAGTTCTCATATCTAATCCAAATAAGTCTATTTAAGTAACTGATCTGTGATCAGGGCTTTGCTGAGTTGATTGGTTGAATTTATCTGTGATCTCATTGGTGCAATACAGTTCAGAGATGCACATTTACAAGAGTATCAGATGGGGTAGTTGCACTTGCTGTGAAATAATATTATGTATTTTTATATCTTACAAGGATGTATGCTTTTAGTTTATTGCAAGTATATAACGAACCATCTAATATACCCTGGATTCTGGACACTAGAGGATAATGTTTCAGCCTAAAAAGGTGAATAAAAATTTGTTCACATTCTACTGTAACTGAAATGGAAACAGATCTACATGACAGGAGGATGTTAATTAAGTTTTAGCAAGAGGCCCATAGTCTAGAGAATCCTGGCTCCTTTAAGGACCTAGTTTACCTTCTAGTGGAGCTGCCTCTGCAAGGCACTTCCCTAAAAGAACAGGAAAGGGTATGACCCTTGTCAACAGTTGAAAGAACTGGGCTTTGGAATTAATCACTGCTCAGTGTCTTACCAGCTGTATGATACTGAGCAAGTTATTAATCTTTAAAAGTCTCAGTTTCCTCATCTGTAAGAAGGAAGTAATATCTTCTAACTTGCAAGGATGATGTCCTAAAGATTAGAAATAGGTTTAAAAAGTTTTTAAGACAAAGTTTTTTTGGTTTCTTATGAAGTTGCTGTTTCTGATGTTTTTGTTAGAATTAAAGCTGAGCAGGCAGTGGTGCACAGGCCTGGGTCTGGGAAATGACTCCAGGGTTAATTAGCAAGAGGTCCACAGACTACTGAGTAGTTTTCCTCCTATGTGGTTTGGATCTCTGACCCAGGCTCTGAAACCCAGAAATTGGCTTATTCTTTCCAGGTAGACGTGATTCACCAGATGCTGATCCTTGGGGATGTATGCACAAAACATTTCTTTCCATTCTGTCACTGGGTACCCATTGAGGCTTCCCTGCTGCTCTGGCACCTGCAACTGTAAATGCTGTCACTATGCTTTATTCTCTCTGTAGATTTTTTACTACTTGAAATTGCATTCTAAGCTGATAGGTTAACTTGTTCATTATTTGACTCCACCATTAAAAATATAAATTCTATGAGGGAAGGCAATTTGTCTCTCTTTGTTACCATTTGATCCTCAGTGTCTAGAAGAGTGGCTGGAATATACAGTGATTTCAACAGATAATTTGTTAAATGAATAAATGATTTAAATAATTGTACTTACTCTGTGCAGCTGAACATAAAACTCAGCTCTGATTCAAGAACTACTAAATAATTCACTCATACAAAAATACTATTGGGCAACGCTGATTTTACTGAACATTTTGTATGGGAAATGAAGATAGGGTTTATATTGGTACTCTTCATTAAAAATTGCTCAACCTCACTCACAACAAAAAGAATATAAATTAAAACTGCACCAAGGGACTTCCCTGGTGGCACAGTGGTTAAGAATCCGCCTGCCAATGCAGGGGACATGGGTTCAAGCCCTGGTCCAGGAAGATCCCACATGCCACGGAGCAACTAAGCTCGTGCGCCACAACTACTAAGCCTGCATTCTAGAGCCTGCAAGTCAAAACTACTGAGCCCATGCGCCACAACTACTAAAGCCCGCACACCTAGAGCCCATGCTCCGCAACAAGAGAAGCCACCGCAATGAGAAGCCTGCACCCCGCAACGAAGCGTAGCCCCCGCTCGCCACAACTAGAGAAAGCCCACATGCAGCAATGAAGACCCAATGCAGCCAAAAATATATAAATAAATAAATTTATAGCACAAAAAAACAAAAACTACACCAAGAAGCTTGAGGAGCCAATGAGGAATGAAGAGAACTTCCTCGGGAGACAGAGGGAGGGAATATGGAAGGGGAAACAAAAAGCCCACGTGGAGTGTGGGAAGTCTTTATGTGAGAGAGAGGCAGTGATGTGAGATATGTTACACACAAGGGAATGATCAAGTAAATAAATATGTAAGGATACCGTGAGCTAGCTTTCTCACTGTCAGAGAAGGGAATTAAAAATGTGGAAAGGGAGAAAACTAAAATCAATCATGTGGTATCAGATAAGAAGTGAAGGTATGGTATAGACTCATAATTTTTAATATAGAAGTAAATAAACAAATACAGATGTAAATATGTGTCTGTTTATTAAGAGGGCCTGGGAACAGAGACACCCCAATAGGAAGGAGCACACCTAACTCCAGATCTTGACTTCCAAACACCATTCTCACTAAAAGCTTCCTTGAAAAAATTAATAATTCCAAGTCCAGGTCAGAAAAAGTACAAGATGACCCTGGGACATCTCTGTGAATCAGAAAATAAGGAAATGCTCACAGAATGATGGAAATAAGTCAAAAGGACAGAGGAGCCAGCTTGAAGGAGCTCCCACTGACCAAATCTAGGATAATTTGACCAACAAAATAAATAATGATAATAACAGATTATAATCATTGAACATAATAGAAACTAATAAGTCCATAGTGATATAACTAAAAGAAACAAATTAATAAATCAAAATTTTAATACTGAAAGAGATAGTTACACAATTTCAAAGTACCCTACCACAAAACATTACCTATTACAAAAGGAAAAGGCTAAATTTACAGTGGAGAATCCTGGCAGCCATGACTTCAATCAGATGGCCAGAATGAACATCATCATTAATGCAAGAATTCAAAATTATGCACCATCTGGGCTTCCCTGGTGGTGCAGTGGTTGAGAATCTGCCTGCTACTGCAGGGGACATGGGTTTGAGCCCTGGTCTGGGAAGATCCCACATGCCACGGAGCAACTAGGCCCGTGAGCCACAACTACTGAGCCTGCGCATCTGGAGCCTGTGCTCCGCAACAAGAGAGGCCGTGATAGTGAGAGGCCCGCGCACCACGATGAAGAGTGGCCCCCACTTGCCACAACTAGAGAAAGCCCTCGCACAGAAACGAAGACCCAACACAGCCAAAAATAAATAAACTAATTAAGTAATTAATTTAAAAAAATTATGCACCATCTGATAGGTTACAATGAGAACACAGCGTCACTTCTGTGATATCCCTGCCAAAGATGTATAATCTGAATTGAGTCAAAAGGAAACGTCAGGCAAACCCAAATTAAGAGAAATTTGACAAAATATCTACCCTCTAATCTTAAGAGTATCACGGTAAAGAAAACAGAAGGAACCATTTCAGATTGAAAGAGGTTAAAGAGTCCGAGCATCTAAGCATAACACATGATTCTCACTGGATATTTTTGCCATAAAGAACATATTACGGATAATGAGCAAAACATAAATGGAGTCTGAGGGTTAGATGGTAGTAATGTATCAAAGCTAATGCCCTGAGATTGATGGCTTTATTTTGGTTACAAAAAGAATGTATTTGTTTGTAAAATATATACCCTAAAGTTTTCCAGAGTGCAGGGATATCATGTTGGCAACTTACTCTTCAAGAGGGGAAAAAAAGTTTTTTGTACTTGCAACTTTTCTATAAGTTTGATACAGCTTGAAATTTTTGAAAAATTGAACTTGAGAATTGAACCTAGACACCAAGATGCCATTTGTTACCTACCAGATTTGTGGAAATGTAAAAGTCTGACAATACATTGTGCTGGCGAAGCTTTGGGAAAACAGGAACTTTCATTTATTTCTGTTGGGAGTATAAATTGGTACAACTCCTTAAGAGGGAAATGTAGCAATGTCAATCAAAATTCCAACTGCATATATCATATATGTTGTCCAACAATACCAACACTGGGAATTTATTCTGTGGGTATCATGTGCTAATGCAAAATAAGCTCTATATAAGTGTACTCAATATTGTAAATTCAAACCATTGGAAATAACCCAATGTCCACAAATAGGTTCAATTAATTATGATATATCAATAAAATGGAATACAGTGAGACAATAAAAAGAACTAGAAAGCTCTCTATGTGGTGATAGGAAAGATGTCCAAAATATACTGTATAATGAAAAAAAATTAAGGTACAGAACAATGTATGTAATAAATTAAATTCAGTGTTTAAAAAAAGCACAGGGCTTCCCTGGTGGCGCAGTGGTTGAGAGTCCGCCTGCTGATGCAGGGGACACGGGTTCGTGCCCCAGTCCGGGAAGATCCCACATGCCGTGGAGCGGCTGGGCCCGTGAGCCATGGCCGCTGGGCCTGCACGTCTGGAGCCTGTGCTCCACAACGGGAGGGGCCACAACAGTGAGAGGCCCGCGTATTGCAAAAAAAAAAAAAAAAAGCACAGAAGAAAAATAAAAATCAATATTCATATTTGCTTTCATGTGTGTAAAGAAATTTGAAAGCTTACATTAAAAAAACAATAACAGTGGTTAGCTAGTGGAGAGAGGGGTAAGCACTGAGGGACCAGGATATTAAGGAAACTTTATGGTCCGTGTTTTTATACTTCTGTTGAAACAGGTGTTTCTATCTTCTATTCAAAAAGTTAATTTTAAAAATCCCTCATTAAACATTTTTGTTTTTCAAAGTCTTTCTTTTAACCTAGTGGCTACTTCCTTTTACTCCTTCTCTAAAAGGTCCGGTAAGCTGGCTCTTCACTCCTCCCAGTATTCCTCAGAAACTCATATTCCATTCTCCTCAAATATACCCCAAAACTCAGCCTTCTCCTAAATTCTACCTCCAAACCTACTTACCAACTCTTTAGGGAAGAGACCAAAACAAAGGGCCCTATGTGGAAGGCAATGATGCTCCCTTAATGGTAGGGGGAGGAAGGCGGGTTCTGACAACTACTCCCAAGTAGTTTATCAAAGCATTTTTTTTTCTAAATACATACATTCTTTGCCCAAGAGAAACTCCAGCGAATGGGATTTCCTCCACTTCATGAAGTACTCATTTACCCACTAGTGGTGACCCTCTGTCTACACACACAGCATGATTCGCCCCTGCTCTTCATTTTGGTGGGTCCTGATATGCATGGGCCACCATCCCTCTTATCTAACATGACCTAAGTTTCATCTACATCTAAGTAGGCCAAAGGCTCTGCCCAAATTGGGAGAAACATTTAAGAACTAGTCAAAACTTAGGATTTGGGGCTCAAACTCAAGATGAGAAGGATAAACAAATCCTCTCCAAACGGAATCTAGCTCTGATATATTTTCCTGCTTTCTAATTAAAGCCAAATGTTTCAATATATCCCAAACTACCTCTGATGAAATTCACTGCAAATTTTGCCTTTTAAAAGCAGATGAACTTATATGTACATTGTTAATAGATTTATTTCAATGCATGCTAGTTTTCAGTGTGTTTGTCACGGCGTGCCATGGATCTCTACCACAGATGGCCCAAGCTCTAGTCTTTGATGGACTGACACATTTGCTCCCCGGACCACACACGTACCAAAGAACTGTGGGAGCCACAAGTGGTCAGAATACCCTCTCACACAACATTTTACCATGATTTTTCTCCCTGCCAATGATACAGGGGATCCAGTGAAAAAGACTTCATGATATCAGGGGTCAGTTAACACCAACACTGGAAAAAGTAAAGTCCTCTGACTTGATCACATTTCAAAATAATCTCGAGCATTTCAGCAGGGCATTAAGAATCTACTGTAGGTGTTATCCCATTTGATTTCCACAAGCCGAGGTGGCTATAATTATCCCTATTCTCTGAGTCAAGAAATAAAGACTCAGAGATGATCACTGAATTTCTCCAGATCACACATCTAGGAAGGAACAAGGCTGTGAGGTGCATGAACTAGACTTACCTTCAGTGATCTCAGAGTAAAGCTCTGATTATCAAGTGTAATAACTCTATCAGTAATGGGTATTTCTAAATTCAAATGAGTTTAAAATTTTATGAGACTAATGCCTCAAGAAGAGAGTCTGCAGAGTCTGGGAATTCCACAAAATAGGAGCTAAAAAGGTTAATTTATTCTGACAGAAGGATGATTAATATAAGGTAAGATTACCTATCTCTAATTAACCTAGTCATTATTGAATCCTTAACAAGAACGATATGGATAACAGAAATGTCACTCAGAAAGAATTCAGCTGAGACAGTCTGAAGACAGTACCACTCTGGGAATGATAACCATTATATTTGTTGGCCACTGGGAACACTAAAAATCATCTTCATATTTAAGCCAGAACCTAAAATACTTCTTTATTCAAACCTCTCTTAAGGGGACTACGAGGTGTAAGATTAACAAGTACATTTTAACATCTACTTAAATAAAAAAGTGTCTTTCAAAGGTCTAAACGAAGATCTTTTTTTTTTAACTGACACCAATTCTACTTATTATATTCAAAGCCCTTCTAATAAAAATAGTTAAACATTGTTACTGATCTATATTCTTAACTGACCAATGATTAATAATAGGCCTAACATCTCTCCCTCACTGACCCCTCTTATACCTGCCATATTCCAACAGGAAGTCAGACAAAACAACTATAATATTATTCATTAATAATATTTCTGATGACTGTGGAAAATCAATGGCACTTTAAACATGCCTAACTAAAAATCTTAGGCACTGAAAAGGTCTGCTTTGCCATATCCTATGGGCTAGACTTTGTGTTTTTTTTTCTTTTCATTGTAAACTGCAGTATCAAATAAGAATAAAGGTTATCATTTACTTTAGTTTTATAATAATAGAATGTTGAATGGGACTTTTTCTGTTGTTTTGAAATTAGTTATTCTGGCTGAAAAATGATGACAAAAAGGCACAAGGATTTCATGCGTTTAAAGGTCTCTCCAGACTCCCTCTTGTGAGAACGCCGGAATCACAACTAACTGCTGAACAATCATTGGCAGGAAGACACTGGAACTCACCAGAAAGGATACCCCACATCCAAAGACAAAGGAGAAGCCACAATGAGATGGTAGGAGGGGCACAATCACAATAAAATCAAATCCCAAAGCCTCTGGGTGGGTGACTCACAAACTGGAGAACAATTATACCACAGAAGTCCACCCACTGGAGTGAAGGTTCTGAGCCCCATGTCAGGCTTCCCAACCTGGGGGTCCGGCAACAGGAGGAGGAATTCCCAGAGAATCAGACTTTGAAGGCTTAGTGGGATTTGACTGCAGGACTTCGACAGCACTGGGGAAAACAGAGACTCCACTCTTGGAGGGCACATACAAAGTAGCATGCGCATCAGGACCCAGGGGGAAGGAGCAGTGACCCCACAGATTGAACCAGACCTACCTGCTAGTGTTGGAGGGTCTCCTGCAGAGGCAGTGGTTGGCTGTGGCTCACCTTGGGGACAAGGACACTGGCAGCAGAAGTACTGGGAAGTACTCCTTGGTGTGATCCTCCCAGAGTCCACGATTAGCCCCACCAAAGAGCCTGTAGGCTCCAGTAATGGGTCACCTCAGGCCAAACAACCAACAGGGAGGGAACTCAGCTCCACCCATCAGCAGACAAGTGGATTAAAGCTTTACTGAGCTCTGCCCACCAGAGCAACACCCAGCTCTACCCCCACTAGCACCTCCCATCAGGAAGCTTGCACAAGTCTCTCAGATAGCCTTATCCACCAGAGGGTAGACAGCAGAAGCAAGAAGAACTACAATTCTGCAGCCTGTAGGACAAAAACCACATTCACATATAGATAGACAAAATGAAAAGGCAGAGGACTATGTACCAGATGAAGGAACAAGATAAAACCCCAGAAAAACAACCAAATGAAGTGGAGATAGGCAAACTTCAGAAAAAGAATTCAGAATAATGATAGTGAAGATGATCCAGGACCTCGGAAAAAGAATGGAGGCAAAGACTGAGAAGATGCAAGAAATGTTTAACAAAGACCTAGAAGAATTAAAGAACAAACAAACAGAGATGAACAGTACAATAACTGAAATGAAAAATACACTAGAAGGAATCAATAGCAGAATAACTGAGGCAGAAGAACGGATAAGTGACCTGGAAGACAGAATGGTGGAATTCACTGCCACAGAAGAGAATAAAGAAAAAAGAATGAAAGGAAAAGAAGACAGCCTAACAGACCTCCGGATCAACATTAAATGCACCAACATTCGCATTATAGGGGTCCCAGAAGGAGAAGAGAGAGAGAAAGGACCCAAGAAAATATTTGAAGAGATTATAGTCAAAAAATTCCATAACGTGGGAAAGGAAATAGCCAGCCAAGTCCAAGAAGCACAGAGAGTCCCAGGCAGGATAAATCCAAGGAGAAACACACCAAGGCACATAGTAATCAAATTGACAAAAATTAAAGGCAAAGAAAAATTATTAAAAGCAACAAGGGAAAAATGACAAATAACATACAAGGGAACGCCCATAAGGTTAACAGCTGATTTCTCAACAGAAACTCTACAAGCCAGAGGTGAGTGGCACAATATATGTAAAGTGATGAAAGGAAGAACCTACAACCAAGATTACTCTACCCGGCAAGGATCTCATTCAGATTTGACGGAGAAATCAAAAGTTTTACAGACAAGCAAAAGCTAAGATAATTCAGCACCACCAAACCGGCTCTACAACAAATGCTAAAGGAACATCTCTAAGTGGGAAACACAAGACAAGAAAAGGACCTACAAAAACAAACCCAAAACAATTCAGAAAATGGTAATAGGAACATACATATCGATAATTACCTTAAATGTGAATGGATTAAATGCTCCAAGCAAAAGACACAGGCTTGCTGAATGGACACAAAAACAAGACCCATATATATGCTGTCTACAAGAGACCCACTTCAGACCTAGGGACACATACAGACTGAAGGTGAGGGGATGGAAAAAGATATTCCATGCAAATGGAATCAAAAGAAAGCTGGAGTAGCAATACTCATATCAGATAAAATAGACATTAAAATAAAGAATGTTACAGGAGACAAGGAAGAACACTACATAATGATCAAGGGATCAATCCAAGCAGAAGATATAACAATTATAAATATATATGCACCAAACACAGGAGCGCCTCAATACATAAGGCAAATGCTAACAGCTATAAAAGAGGAAATCAACAGTAACACAATAATAGTGGGGGACTTTAACACCTCACTTACACCAATGGACAGATTATCCAGACAGAAAATTAATAAGGGATAACAGCTTTAAATGACACAATAGACCAGATAGATTTAACTGATATTTATAGGACATCCCATCCAAAAACAGCAGATTACACTTTCTTCTCAAGTGCACACGGAACATTCTCCAGGCTAGATCACATCTTGGGTCACAAATCAAGCCTTGGTAAATTTAAGAAAATCGGAGCTTCCCTGGTGGCGCAGAGGTTGAGAGTCCGCCTGCTGATGCAGGGGACACGGGTTCGTGCCCCGGTCTGGGAAGATCACACATGCCGCGGAGCGGCTGGGCCCGTGAGCCATGGCTGCTGAGCCTGCGCGCCTGGAGCCTGTTCTCCGCAACGGGAGAGGCCACAACAGTGAGAGGCCCGCGTACCACACACACACACACACACACAAAATTAATAAAATTGAAATCATATCAAGCATCTTTTCTGATCACAATGCTATGAGATTAGAAATAAATTACAGGGGAAAAAAAAGAAAAAACACAAACACATGGAGCCTAAATAATACATTACTAAATAACCAAGAGATCACTGAAGAATTCAAAGAGGAAATCAAAACATACTTAGAGACAAATGACAACAAAAACACGACGATCCAAAACCTATGAGATGCAGCAGAAGCAGTTCTAAGAGGGAAGTTTATAGCAATACAATCCTACTTCACGAACCAAGAAAAATCTCAAATAAACAATCTAACCTTACACCTAAAGGAACTAGAGAAAGAAGAACAAACAAAACCCAAAGTTAGTAGACAGAAAGAAATCATAAAGATCAGTGCAGAAATAAAGGAAATAGAAACAAAGAAAACAATAGCAAAAATCAGTAAAACTAAAAGCTGGTTCTTTGAGAAGATAAAATTGATAAACCTTTAGCCAGACTCATCAAGAAAAAGAGGGAGAGGACTCAAATCAATAAAATTAGAAATGAAAAAGGAGAAGTTACAACAGACAATGCAGAAATACAAAGCATCCTAAGAGACTACTACAAGCAACTCTATGCCAATAAAATGGACAACCTGGAAGAAATGCACCAATTCTTAGAAAAGTATAACCTTCCAAGACTGAACCAGGAAGAAATAGAAAGTATGAACAGACCAACCAGAAGTAATGAACTTGAAACTGTGATTAAAAACCTTCCAGCAAACAAAAGTCCAGGACCAGACAGTTTCACAGGTGAGTTCTATCAAACATTTAGAGAAGAGCTAACACCCATCCTTCTCAAACTCTTCCAAAAACTTGCAGAGGAAGAAACACTCCCAAACTCATTCTATGAGGCCACCATCACCCTGATACCAAAACCAGACAAAGATACTACAAAAAAAGAAAATTACAGACCAATATCACTGATGAATATAGGTGCAAAAATCCTCAACAATATACTAACAAACAGAATCCAACAACACATTAAAAGGATCACATACCGTGATCAAGTGGGATTTATCCCAGGGATGCAAGGATTCATCAGTATACACAAATAAATCAATGTGATACACCATATTAACAAATTGAAGAATAAAACCCATATGATCATCTCAATAGATGCAGAAAAAGCTTTTGACAAAATTCAACACCCATTTATGATAAAAAACTCTCCAGAAAGTAGGCATAGAGGGAACCTCCCTCAACATAATAAAGGCCATATACGGCAAACCCACAGCAAACATCATTCTCAATGGTGAAAAATGGAAAGCATTTCCTCTAAGATCAGGAACAAGACAAGGAAGTCCACTTTTGCCACTATAATTCAACATAGTTTTGGAAGTCCTAGCCATTACAATCAGAGAAGAAAAAAAAGGAAAAGAATACAAATTGGATAAGAAGAAGTAAAACTGTCACTTTTTGCAGGTGACACGATACACTACATAGAAAATCCTAAAGATGCCACCAGAAAACTACTAGAGCTGATCAATGAATCTGGTAAATTTTCAGGATGCAAAACTAATGCACAGATATATCTTGCATTCCTATACACTAACAATGAAAGATCAGAAAGCGAAATTAAGGAAACAATCCCATTCACCACTGCAACAAAAAGAATAAAATACCTAGGAATAAACCTACCTAAGAAGGTAAAAGACCTGTACTCAGAAAACTATAAGATACAGATGAAAGAAGTCAAAAATGACACAAACAGATGGAGAGATATACCATGTTCTTGGATTGGAAGACTCAAGATTGTGAAAATGACTATACTACCCAAAGCAATCTACAGATTCAATGCAATCCCTATCAAATTAACAATGGCATTTTTTACAGAACTAGAACAAAACATCTTAAAATTTGTATGGAGACACAAAATACCCCACATAGCCAAAGTAATCTTGAGGGAAAAAAAAAAAAAAAGACTTCAGACTATACCAGAAAGCTACAGTAATCAAGACAGTATGGTGCTGGCACAAAAACAGACATATAGATCAATGGAACAGGATAGAAAGCTGAGACAAACCCATGCAGCTATGGATGACTAATCTATGACAAAGGAGGCAAAGATATACAATGGAGAAAAGACAGTCTCTTCAATAAGTGGTGCTGGGAAAACTGGACAGTTACATGTAAAAGAGTGAAATTAGAACACTCCCTAAGACCATGCAGAAAAATAAACTCAAAATGGATAAAGACCTAAATGTAAGACCAGACACTATAAAACTCTTAGAGGAAAACACAGGAAGAACACTCTTTAACATAAATCACAGCAAGATCTTTTTTGACCCATCTCCCAAAGTAATGGAAATAAAAACAAAAATAAACAAATGGGACCTAAAGAAACTTAAAAGCTTTTGCACAGCAAAGCAAACTATAAACAAGATGAAAAGACAACCCTCAGAATGGGAGAAAATATTTGAAAACGAATCAATGGGCAAAGGATTACTCTCCAAAATATATAAACAGCTCGTGCAGCTCAATATTCAAAAAACAAACAACCCAATCCAAAAATGGGCAGAAGACCTAAATAGACACCTCTCCAAAGAAGACCTACAGATGGCCAAGAGGCACATGAAAAGCTCCTCAACATCACTAATTATTAGAGAAATGCAAATCAAAACTACAATGAGGTAATCACCTCACACCAGTTAGAATGGATATCATCAGAAAATCTACAAACAACAATTGCTGGAGAGGATGTGGAGAAAAGGGAACCCTCTTGCACTGTTGGTGGGAATGTAAATTGATACAGCCACTATGGAGAACAGTATGGAGGATCCTTCAAAATCTAAAAATATAATTACATGACCCAGCAATCCCACTATATACCCAGAGAAACCCATAATTCAAAAAAACACATGCACCGCAATGTTCACTGCAGCACTATTTACAATAGACATGTCATGGAAGCAACATAAATGCCCATCAACAGATGAATGGATAAAGAAGATGTGGTACATATATACAATGGAATATTACTCAGCCATAAAAAGGAACAAAATTGGGTCGTTTGTGGAGATGTGGATGGACCTAGAGACTGTGATACAGAGTGAAGTAAGTCAGAAAGCGACAAACACATATTGTTTATTAACACATATATGTGGAGTCTGGAAAAATGGTATAGATGAACCGGTTTGCAAAGCAGAAATAGAGACACAGATGTAGAGAACAAATGTATGGACACCGAGTGGGGAAAGCAGGGGGGAGTGGGGGGGTGGGATGAATTGGGATTGACATATATCATATAATTGACACTAATATATATAAAATAGATAACTAATAAGAATGTGCTGTAGAAATAAATAAATAAATAAAATTCGAAAGTAAAAAAAAAAAAAAGGCTTCTCCAACCACTGGGGCCAAAAGCCTCCTGAAGGACTTACTCAGAACCACCTCTGCTCCTCCCAACCAACATCTCAGTCCTAGGTCAGCAGAAAAGTATTTCCCATCAACCCTCCAGAAGCCAAGGGAGCGTGGAGTTTCAATGGAAGACAAAAAGTGGGTACTGACAAAGAGGGAAGGTTGACAGCCTGCTACCTGGCTGAAGACTTGCAGAGTCAGGTACCTAGAGACCAACCTGATGCCTGCCTTCAAAGTGCAGTGAGCCCCGTGAGAGAGTCTGGGGGAGAATTTGACTTGTGTCCTTTGGAATTTGGGAACATATGTGAACACCAAAAATTGTGCCTGCTTCTTTTCTGGAGATTTTGAAGGAAGAGGATTTACTGTCTGAGCCCAGGAAAGTGGTACAAAAAGGGACCATGTCATAGGGAACTTAAGAAGAAGGTGAGAAAACCTCCAACCCATTCCAGGTCTCCTCGTCTTTCAGAGGGTGCAGACGAGAACTACCATGTTTGACACCATCTGAAGGAATATAAAGAAGAGAGGAGAAATGGTTGGGATGTGGACCAAAGGCAAGACTACAGGAAGACATGCGTGCTCCCTCTGCAGGTGTCCCCAGTAATGTGGTGACCCAAGGTGAAGCTAAACAACTCTAAAAATTGCACAAAGTTATGAGGAGACCACCACATCCTCAGAGAATACCAGCAGCAACAGAATCATGTAGTCTTGTGGGGAGGGGTACTCCTCATCTGCAGTAAGCAACCCCTGCCATCTCTCATATTCCTCCTCCCCAACAAAGGAGTTAGATGCTAGTAGAGGGAATTGAGAGGATTACATTTGAATTAGATTTGAGATTGGATTTTTACACTGGAGTGAAATTAGTCTGGTTTTGCTTTGTTTTTTTAATAACTGAAAGTGATGAGAAAGTTATGGAATGTACCCAAGAAATTGTCTTGGAAGATTCTATATAGCACTATTGGGAATTGTGATTGGAGAAAAATAAAAACATTACTGTGTTAATATGCACAACGTAGAGTCTACTCAATAAACTGCACGAAAATGTTGACTTTTGAAAGCAAGCTGGGAGGGGTTGTTTTAGTGGGGGAAGGAGGTTACGCATTGTCTCAAAAATAACGAACAATAAAAAGAACAAAGATAACAAAAACCAAGTCAATTCTTAAATGTAGGGTTTATGGAAGGAGATTTTAAAAGAATAAAAAATCATATAAATTTTATTACATAAGTTGAAGACACATACTTACTTATGTTTTTTCCAAAAGGAGACATTTTTAGTAAAGCCAACTTTGGATTTGTATTGACTTTAAAGTTTTCAATGCACTGCTTTGTACTTTAACTTATGAGCAAGAGACCAAACTCTCGTTATGCACTTTCCTATCCACAGTGCACCTGACAGACCTGAACCACAGAAAATGTTCAAGCCATGACTTTCAAATCAATCTACCACCTTCTACCCAGTTCTCCCCTTTGCTGTCATATCTTGGTCATTGTTACACAGTCACAAAAGATTTGGGGAAAAGGAGATAGTTTTAATTAGTTTTACTATGTACATTTATTATTTTTGTGATTAAGAAAAATAAAAGTAAAACAACAAGGATTAGTATTTTATTCATCATCTTCCCTTCTGTATCAAATCATGCTTTATCCTGTGTAAATTCAATACCACACATGCAATCTACTAGTGCTGAACATCTTTTGTTTTTGCCGGCATAGCATCCATTCTCCTCCTTCTCTTAACAGCACCTTTGTTTTCTTTTGAGGAACTACCCCTATCCCATTTCAGGCAGTCTTGGTAGAACCCTCAACCACCTAGCTGACCCAAGCAAAGCCATGAAACTTTAACCTTTCCCTCAGTATTTGAATCCTGAGCAGTAACATAAGAATAAATGATGGTAGAGCAGATTCATCCCCACAGTGATCATCTGAAGAGGCTTCCTAAAACCTCCAACACCAAAGCTGCATGCTTCCTGTATTTCTGAGGCATGATTGTTCAGCCTGATTTTAAATTCTGTGAGTTACTCAATATACATATAATAAATCCTTTCCCTTCCCACCTCTAAACACATACCTTTAAGTTAGACAGAGTTGGTTTCTTACTGTTTGGGACCAAATCACACAAGGACCTTGGGATAGGCATGACCCATCTACTGTCCCTATTCCAGAACCCTCCTTTCTTTCCTTGCTTTTCTAACAGTTTAAAGAACTATTCATTTCAGGATAAAGAAGATGTGGTATATATATACAATGGACTATTACTCAGCCATAAAAAAGAATGAAATAATGACATTTGCAGCAACATGGATGGGCCTAGAGATTATCATACCAAGTGAAGTAAGTCAAACAGAGAAAGACAAATATCATATGATATCACTTCTATGTGGAATCTAAAACGATGATACAAATGAACTTATTTACAAAACAGAAATAGACTCCCAGACACAGAAAACACACTTATGGTTACCAAAGGGAAAAGAGGGGGAGGGATAAATTAAAAGAGTTTTGGATTAAAATATACACACTACTGTATATAAAATAGATAACCAACAAGGACATACTTGTTGCACAGGGAACTATACTCAGTATCTTGTAATAACATATAATGGAAAAGAATCTAAATATACAAAATAATATATATATAATTGAATCACTTTGCTGTACACCTGAAACTAACACAGCATTGTAAATCAACTACACTTCAGTAAATTTTTCTTTACAAAAGAACTATTCAACATTCAATATTCATTTCCTTCATGTCAACCTCTCTCTAGCCAATATCCTCAACTTACTTGCACCATGTCTTTCTATTTAACTGTTTGCCTGATAAAAACTGCCTTCTCCACTCCTAGTGCTGGGACTGCTGGAGAAAATACTGCAACCATTCGGGTTAGTGTCTTCACTCATTTTCAGTTTCTATTTTCAGTTAGATTTTCCATGCCACACAGAAATCTTCCTGTGTTTTTGCTCATTTCACTTCTCATTTTCCACAGTGATTTTAGAACCTTCTCCACTCTCCTCAAATCTCCAACTAAATCACTCCTTCTCAACAACGTCCATACAGAGAAAGTAAAAGCCATAGGATGGAAATTTACTCCTCTTCCAGGCGGGAAACTCTCAAACAAACCTGTATTAAACCCATTCTTCCCTCCTGGTCTCTGCTGGAGTGGGAACATGGTCTTTTCTCATATTTAAAACTAATCCTTAGGATTATGCTCTTAGATCCCATTCTCTTCTACCTTCTGAGAGAAGCGGCTTTATCAATTATCTCTGTCTCTTCTATTGATATATCTTTAACCTTACCCTCCAGATGGGTATTTTATAAAAAAACAATTCTTTCCTGAATGAGTCACCTTTTAGCTACTGCCCTTTCTCTTCTCATTCTCAACTAAATTAAAGTAGTTGTATATCTGCCCTGCTTGTGGAAGGAAGGGCCCAGGAGGAAGAAACAATGGCAGCATGTGAGTCAGAGCCCACCTGGTACAGGGTGAAGACGGCATCACAGAAAGGTCAGTCCAGTGTGGAGAGGCCCAGTCTGAGTAGGGTGAGGATACATCCATGTAGAGGGGCAGTCCGATGTGGATAACAGAGCCCACACAGGAGAAGAGTACATCTATATGGGAGAAGGGATGGCAGTGGAAAGGAGAGATTGATTACATACAGGGAGAGTGGCTAAACAAGTAAATCTAATAAGGCCAAAGGGAGCCAGGTTTCTCAGCATCAAAAAAGGGGGTAACATATATGTAAAGGAAGAAAATTAGAAGAAACTCTGAGGTACTAGATTAGAACTGATGGTATCAGTGTACATTCATGGCCAGATAGATAGATATAACGCAAAGGTGTGTACATACATTCATATATACATGCATATATGTCCTAGCTCTCTTCACTGAGATAGCCTTCAAGCACAACACTCCAAAAGCAAAGAGCATAGATAGTGCCCAGATCCTGTCTTCTAAATATTATTCGCCGCTAAAAAGACTCAGGTCTAAAATGGCTGATTCCAGGGTTAGGGTAGGGAAAGTACAAGATAAATTTGTTAATATCTTGTACCAGAAAGAAAGAAAGTAGTAAAAAAGTGATGGAAACATGTCAAGAGACACACAAGCTACCTGGAAGGGGTTTCCTCTAGCTAAATTGGGCACAATTTGAACATCAAGATAAATAATGATAGTAATGAATTAAGGCTCAATAGTACTATAAATAAATGAGTATATTGAAAGTTTGATTAGGAATGATATACTTGCAGTCTCAAAGAATTTCCCTGCAAAATACTTACTAGTTACCAAAATAAAAAAAAACTTCATTGTTGAGAATCTTGACAGTCACATCCTTAATCAAGTGACCATTAGTAATGGGACAAATCAAAATTGTATGTCATCTAAAGGGATTCAATGAGAAGAAAACATCATCACTTTCGAGGTGTTCCTGTCAAAATCTAATAATTTAGCTTTCTTCAGCTGAGCCAGAGAATACAGTGACTATTTCCTCAACTCTCTCAAGAATGCTTCATAACTAATACTGTTTTAGGTGTACTGAGAGAAGTTAATTTTTTCATACAATAGATGATTTAGGATGTTAGGGTTTAATTCCCTTCCAGAACCCAGGCTGGAAAAGGCCCAGAGGTATAGTCCATAAAACAACCGATCTGTAATCTTCAAAACGTCAAGGTCATTAAAAACCAGGAAAGATTGTTTTGCTGCTCCCAACTGAAGGAGACTAAGGAGGCATGATAACTATATGCAGCAGGTGATTCTGAACTGTATCCTTTTGCTCTAAAGGATAGTATTAAGACAACAAACTTGACTGGGATTTGTGGAGTAGATGGTAGTCATTATAATGTCAATGACCTGATTTCCACGGTTGTGTTATGTTTATGTAGGCAAATGTCCTTATTTATAGGAAATACACAGTAAAGTATTCAGGGCTAGTGGAGCAGCACACTGGCAAATTACTTCCAAATGGTTCAGGAAAAAAAGTCTTTGTACTTTTTTATGCCTGGAAGTTTTCTATTTTTAATTGTTTACATTAAAACACATTTAACAATTAAAACAATTTTTAATTGTTTCAGAAGTGTAAAAATCAAAAAAATTTTAAATGAACAAATATGAAACTGAACAAATACAAATTCACTATCATCTTCACTCCTTCTCATGTTCCTCATCTCAGTGAATTCCTGGTTTGCCCGAACAGGTTTTGTTCATTTCTGTTGTACCAACACAGACATTATTGGCCTCCTTTTCACTCTCAAGTGTCCCAACCAGGACAACCAATAACATAAATGTTCTCACTGTAAGGTTCTGAAAATCTGGCCTCTGTTTACTTCTCTAGCTTGATCATTAAGCACTCCTCCAATTTCCCTCTCCTCCCTAGTGAATCTCAACTCTTTTGGGAAAGCTCTACCTGAACACTGGATCAGGCTTCACTATACTTGCTAGATGCTCCCTAACGCTATAATAATCCTACTAGTAACTCTGTCTATTGCATACATATCTCTATTGTAACTATTTGTTTATATTCCCTCTTAAACTGCATTTCTGTACAGATAACTCTGTCACTCAGGGTGTGACCTTGAACAAGTTACTCAACCTTTCTAAGCCTCAATTTCCTCATCTGTAAAACAAGGATAACTGTATTGTTGTTAAGATCAAATGATATAAAGCGCATGAAGAGCTTAGCCCACCACCTTCATCATTTTATGTTTTAAGAATTATGTAAATAGTCAAAAGTATTTTTTCTCTCTAGAGCTCCTTAGCTGTCTTCTTTTCATACCTAATCTTTTTATGTACCCTATTTATCAAGCAAGTGGAGTTAAAGATTGTTTCTTCTAAACACAAATATCACAAGTCTCCATGATAGAGTTCTTTTTTTAAAAATAAATTTATTTATTTATTTATTTTTAATTTTGGCTGCGTTGGGTCTTCGTTGCTGCATGCAGGCTAGAGTTCTTTTTAATTTTATTTACTTTTTTAAAGAAAACACATGTTCTTACAGAAAGTTATCTTCTGGGAAATGAGATAACACCACAAACTATTAGCTCTGCTCAGGCAATGGGATATTTCTATCCTCCGTGTTCTAGTGAGTAAACACATGTAAGTCCCCACAGCAAATTCTACATATATATAGTATAGCAAATATAGTGTGTGTGTGTGTGTGTGTGTGTGTGTGTGTGTGTGTATATATATATATATAAGAAAATACACTTTTAACATATTACAAAACAATGAGTGCCAAATGTATAAATCTGTGGAAAACAATGTTTTCAATCATTTAAAGAGTTGTTTATTAATAACTAAACATTGTTTTGGGAAAGTAAGCCCTCTTGTAAAAAAGAATAACAATTCAACAGTAACAATTAATGAGTCCTGCATTGACAGACTGGACATTGAATATAATATATTTAAAGCTCTTTGGAGTCTCATAATTGTGAAGAAAAATATGTGGGTATTTTGAAGCTCTCTACCTTATATTGTGTTTCGTCTTCCAGAAGTGAAAATTCAGAATTACATGATTGTATATTTCTACTCACTGACTACACTTTCTCTAAATTTAACTATGATTGTTTTGTCTTTGTTAATTATATGATTTAATCATAGATCCCCTTTGTTTAGTAAAGCATATAAGATAATACACTAACCACATCCCTAAAGCTTTTCTTTTCATTATTAAAGGAAAAGTAATCCATATTTTCAGAGTTAAATTTATACAAACAAATTTAATCCACAGTACTGACCATTGCTCATGCTTTGTGATATCTTGCAAGTATCTAGAATGTTACATCTCAAGTCATAAATGCATAAAAATCTGCTTCTCCACAGCAAATACTGCATTATTTTCCACCTAATTATTTCATTATTTTTAAAAATAAAAACATACTTAAAAATATAGGTGACCCTTGAGCAACATGGGTTTGAACTGCATGGATATGTGGATTTTTTTCCCACTAAATACATACTACAGTACTAGGCTATCCAAGGTTGCCTAGGGTTGGTTGAATCAGAGGCTGCAGGACATTAGGTTCAGAGGAACCTGGGAAATGGAGGGCTGACTATAAAGTTATACATGGATTATATGCACAGGGGATGGGGGAGGTTGGTGCCTATAACCCTCAAGTTGTTCAATAGTCAACAATATATGTAATCATTTTAAAATAATATATATTTTTAATGACCAGGGTTTCACATACCAGACTGTTGAATTTACCAAACCTATGAATGAAGAAATGTTTGTCTTCAGAAATGTTTTTAGTGATTTTAATTTCTAAGAGAGACATCACCTATACATAATCTAAATATATGTAGCAAATAAAATATTACATAATTGAAATCTTTGAAACAAACCTATTACCTACTTGCAAATCTGTTCAGAATACTTTATTAAATGTCAGCTGTGAAACACTGTTAAAATACAGATAAACAATATTACAAGTTTCATTTAACTTCCCAAATTCTTACAGTCTTGTATTTTGCTCTCTGCTGTGGCACACAACTGGATTTTTCCTAAGCAATCAAAAGCAGGCTGGAAGACTCTTTGTTCATCAGTTGTAAACAATGTACCAAATGTAATATAAGTAGAAAATGCCCGAAGAGGATATATGAATTTTAATATGATTATTACTTCATAACCATAAAACTTTAGCAAATAGTAATCCTTATTTGCTTTAACTAGTATTGGATAATACATCACGATGGTGACCTTGTGGCAATCGGCATACTTTTATAAAATGATGGTTTGAAACTTAAATCTTATTTTTAATTCTTCAGTCTCATGTGGTCCTCTGGGAAAACTTCCCATAAGATTCTACAATCTTACAGGAGCTTCCCTGGTGGCGCAGTGGTTGAGAGTCCGCCTGCCAATGCAGGGGACATGGGTTTGAGCCCTGGTCTGGGAAGATCCCACATGCCGTGGAGCAAATAAGCCCGTGAGCCACAACTACTAAGCCTGAGTGCCACGACTGTTGAGGCCTGCGCACTTAGAGCCTGTGCTCCGCAACGAGAGAAGCCACAGCAATTAGAGGCCCGCGCACCTCAACGAGGAGTGGCCCCCACTCACCACAACTGGAGAAAAGCCCATGCGCAGCAGCGAAGACCCAACAGAGCCAAAAATAAATAAATATAATAAATAAATTTAAATAAAAAGTAAAAATCAAGCTGTAAATTTAAGATTTGTGCACTTTACTATGTGTATGTTAAAAAAAGATTCTACAATCTTACAATGGAAAATTGCTTAAAGATAACACTCCATTATCAATATATCACATATCAATAAATACTTATTGAGCGAGTATTATTTGCCAGGCACTATGCTAAGTGCTGGAGATATAAAAATGATTAACACTTGAGCACTAGATAAGACATGGAGACTGCCCTTAAGAGGCTTGGAGTATTATGCAAGAGGCAATTAATGTACAAACTATATAAAAGATTGTTAAGGAACAGGGTCTTAAAAGGTGCTGTGTACAAAGAAGAGAAATATATAATCCAAACTAGGGGAGGAAAGGATGGTTACAGGAGCCTTCTCGGAGGAGTTATTAACAAATAAGCCTACTGACTTGCTTGCAGTATGGCCTAATGATTTAAGAGCACAGGTTCAAATCCTAGCACCATCTTTTACCAACTGTATATGTTTGGACAACTTACTTCATCATCCCAAGCTTGTTTCCTTGTTTACAAAATGGATATAATAGTATTCACCTCATTGGGCTGTTAAGAGGACCAAATAAGATAAGAGTAGAAGCACCAAATAAGAGTAGAAAGCACAATGGCTGCTGTAAGATATGCTAGTATTCTGGTTGTTATAATGATGATCTCTTTCTCTCACACATAGACACCCCCCACTCAGTGTACAACCTGGTAGTTTCTGGACTTCTCGGCCAATGTATGCATATGCCACACAGCTATAAAAGAAAAAACTGCTCCATCCTCACCCCCATCTTCTGTTATCATCCAGGCTTCCCAGTCCCCTGAAAAGTCTGCTTGACTTGCTGTCATTACCAGACATGCCTGCGCCATGCCCATTCGTTGAACGTGAGTCTGACCACCGAGGCATCTCTGGACTACCTGTCCACCACAACTCTCCTCTCATCCTTCACTGTCCCCCATATCCACCAGGAGACAGATCTCTTGGCTTTCAGCCCCACACTAGTCTCTGATGGGTCTTTCTTACCAGTGTTTTGGTGATTTTTATGCATTTCACTTAATCAGCTTTGCCCTCTAACTATTGGCCACCACTGTCTCCAAGCCCATGGCCAACATTTCATTCATTTGGAGTTACCATCATTGCAGAGACAGAAAAAAAAAAAAAAAAAATATATATATATATATATATATATGATTAGAACAAAATCATCAAGCTTTGTGAGGTTGAGAAAAGCTAGTGCTAGAAAAAGAATAACATTTGGGTCTTTTGTTCCTTCCTACTTTATCCTCTTCAGGATCATGACTATTTTACAATCCAGTCTTTCCCTGCAATAATCTCCCACTGGCCAGTTTTCTATCAAGTGACCCTTTCTGAAAGGTTTTCTCCTTCCTATTCATTTGCAGAAAGACCTACGGGAGGGGCAGGGCTCAACTCAATTTCTTCTTACACATTCACCTTTCTGAGGGCTTTTACCAAGTTTCACCAAAACAGATTCAAATGATAGCAATAAGTAATAATAATAATAAATGACAAATTAAAGTTAAAAGATGTTTCCCTATTCAAGTGGCTCACTGGTAGAACTAAGTGTTCCTTATTTCTAAGAGTGCAAAAGATATGATTTGGACATTATAAGTATTGGGTAAAAGGGCATCCACTCTAGCTTCCAAATTTTGTTTTTAACACATACCTTACAAAATTGTTTTGGCTTTATCTAAGCACTACTCCCACTTTCTAAAAACCAAGACACATTGTATTATTTTAATTTGTAAATTATTCATGATTTAATTCTGTTCCTCACTTTGGATACTTTGCTTTATACATCTTCACAACAGCATTTGTACCTCCGTGCCAACAAAATCCTTCATATATGTTTCAAAGTCCGAAATATTAAAGCATTAAATTTCTTTCAATCAGATTCTCTGCAGCAAAATAATTTGAAATTCTTACATGACCACAAAAATGTTATAGCAAGTTGAGGCAGAAAATTTTAGTTGCCTCATGTTTCCACTGAAATGTATTAAGAAGTTTATACAAGAACTACAAAGATGTTTATGTTACAAAAACGACAAATATAAAGCTAATTGCTGATGATCCACATATGAATTTACTATGTCATAGACTGAAACTGTGATTTTAAGGTTTAGCTAGCACCTAACCTGTTCCCTAATCCTGAAAAAAAAGGTCATTTGAAATTTGTAAAATTCTGGAGACAGTGAGTCCTCAGCAAACTTCTAAACTTAAATTGCCCCTCCTCCTTACAGCGTTTCACACGAAACACTTCCTTCATCATAGCTACTTCTTCAATGTGGTAGCAAGTAAAATTCCCCAACAACAGAAACGAAAGTAACATGAAAACTGAGCTGATTACAGATGGGTGAGGAGCAAGAATTCTCTCTTACAATTTTTAAATTACGATATTAATAATAATTAACCACAGTAAATAAAACTAACCTTAGATGGCAGACCTTTGTAAAATGCTTCCATTAAACAGTATAGAGAAGGTAGTGGCAGTGAATAACAAGTTTTGGGTTTTTTAAATCATTCATAATGATTCTCGACATCAAAAGAAAAAATGTAGATGACTGGAAGGGCAAAATTCTCCAAGTAAGATATTGAACATGAAATTCCAGTTAGCCAAATATAAGTTTGATGTAAAAAACTGAGAACTCGTTCCTTTCAATTATACTTTGCCACTAAAACTCAATATCCATCAGAAAATATTAGTTATTATAATTAGAATTCTTTTACCCTCATTACATAATGCTGTGCCTGGTCAAAAATCATAAAATAGTTCAGAAAAGAAATTCAGCATTTCTGATCCTTCTTGTAGGCCTGATGCCACTTTGAGCCTGGATGAAAAAAGTTTTTCAACTCATCTAACTTAGCAGGCCCTAAGTGTTACAAATTAATTAAAGAGACTATACCCTTGGAGCCACTAATCAAATCTGTTGTCAAAATAGCCTACTGGACTCAACAACAAGAAAACAAACAACCCGATTAAAAAATGGGCAGAGGGTCTGAATAGACATTTTTCCGAAGAAGACATACAGATGGCCAACAGGCAGATAATTTCCTAATTATCAGGAAACGCAAACAAAAACCACAATGAGATCTCACCTCATGCCTGTCAGCATGGCTACTATCAAAGAGACAAGAAATGACAAACGTTGGAGAGAATGAAGAGAAAAAGGAACCCTCATACACTGTTGGTGGAACTGTAAATTGGTGCAGCCACAGTGGAAACCAGTAGGGAGATTCCTCAAAAAATTAAGAACTACCATATGACCCAGCTATTCCACGTCTGTGTATTTACTCGAAGCACACAGAACCACTAATTTGAAAAGATACATGCACCCTCATATTCACTGCAGAATTGTTTATAATCGCCAAAATATGGATACAACTTAAGTGTCCATAGATGGACGAATGGATAAAGGTGCGTTATATATACAAAACAGATTATTACTCGGTCATAAAAAGAGAAGGAAATCCTGCCATCTGCAACGACATGAATGGACCTGGACAGCGTTATGCTAAGTGAAATAAGTCAAATGGAGAAAGACAAATACCTTATGATTTCACTCATATGTGGAATCTAAAAAGACAAAACAAGTGAACAAACAAAATAAAACAAAAATAAACTCATAGATACAGAGATCAGCTTAGTGGTTACCAGAGGGAAAGGGGGTTTGGAGGGTGGGTGAAAACGGGGAAGGGGATGGTGGTGAATGGTAATTAGACTTGTGGTAGTGATCACTTTATCGTGTGTACAGGTGTCAAATTATAATGCTGTACACCTAAAACCTATGTAATTTTTTTAAAGTTTAAAAAGTGTACTTGATAAGAAGCACTGTCATTGCTTAACTGGTAATGCTTTTCCTTCTTAGTTGTACATCTAGATGGAAATGTATTGCTTAACTGGTAATGCTTTTCTTTCTTAGTTGTACATCTAGATGGAAATGTACCAAAATGTTAACAGTGGCATCTCCGGGTGAATAGTAGAATTACGAATATTTTATATTAAATCAAAAATAAGAAGATTAAATGGCATTCACATAACACATACCACACTATTTAACGATGGAAAACAGAAACCATATTTGGTACTGAATTTTATCACAAAATCCACAAGACATTAAAACACTTATTAAGTACAAAGAATGTAACAAACATATATATAATTAATATAAAAAACAAATCTTACTCATTTTTCTAATATTATGTATAGCAAATCTTACCTCTAATCTCCACATCAAAGTCAAATTTGCTGCATCTTGAAGATGTTAAAGAGTTAAGCCAGAGTTGCAAAATCTTGAAAGGCAGAGTCAAGACTTAAAAAACAAACAAACAAAACCTCCCTTAGTTCTACAGCACTCAAGCCTGTCAGGTGCTAGTTAAAATAAGGAGTAAGCATGGATTTCTTATTTTTCCTTAAGAAATAGGTTCCGATTGCTGATATGGTTTTTCTTACAACCACACAGCGAAACTTTCAGTTGAGATGGATTGTTGGGTTTTTTTTAATGATACTGAGCATTTTGATATAATGTGAAAAACTCCAGACTTGGCAGTAATTTTGACATGCTGCCTCAGTATTATATACCATGATAGCAATTATCATTTGTCTGTTTTTGACAGAGTTCTTGAGATTGAGTTTAAACCTTTATACAGTAAGGTGGAACAGCCATGGAGCTTAAAATCCAAGAAACAAATACTGTAAGAGCTTCCCATATAAGTTCTGAAGCAGCTATAAAAAGGGGAGGGGAACTGGTTACTCTGCCTAGTCAGAGTTTTATTCAGTTGTGCCAGAAGGATGGAGACAACACAGCCGTGGGATACTGTTCTGGGCACGGAAAGCAGCCTGAACTGCATGTTGGCAAGGGGGAGACAGGCTAACAAAGGGGACAGAAGATGTGCTTGACAGTAGAGAGGGTTAGCATATGAGTAGGAGGAGATGGCATATGAGACGTAGGCTGGGGTGTGGTAGGAAAGAGCCTTGGTGGTAAAGATGAACAGCTTCAATTTCACGCAAAATACAATAAAGGCCCAGTAAAGCAAGTCCAGAAGCCGCAAATAATGGCTACAGTACAGCATTTCAAGCTGTCTACAGGGTAGATATTTAGATAAGGAGTCTTGAAAAGGGGAGGTTATAAAAGTCATGAGAGAAAACATTCAAAACTTAGTCCAAGTGTTTTCATAGAAATGAAAACACAAGCAGGGATTTAGAGGTGCCAGAGTTGGTTGTTTGTTTCTGATGTTTTCATAGTTTGAATAAATAGGAGGAGGAAAACAAAATGAAGCAAGTAAACTCAAGTTTAGGTGTTTAAGAAATAGTCACATGACTCAATCCAAAGAGAAGAAAGGTGATAATGAGGGTAAGTGAGGAGGATCTTAAGTAAAAATGATAGGGGATAAGAATTTCTTGGCAACTTGTCAGTTACTAAAGTGTTTAGGAAGACATTGTAAAAAGAAAGTAAAGAGAAGTAGAAAAATAAATAATGATAATGATTTATAATATCCTAAAGGGTTCAAACAGAAGGAATAATGTAATAGAGTGACAGGGTTGAATCATTTAATGTGCTTAAACAATTTTCCAAACTATGAGTAAATCTCTTAATAGTTCTTTTTGGTTAAATGGAATTCTAGTTTGATTTAAACAGCTGATTCTTATTTTTTCACAAATAAGTTATATTCCGACTGGAGAGATTTTACTAAAAATTGTGAAGAATTCAGCAATTGTTCACTAGCCCTTAATAATTTAAAACAACTTTGGTAATAAAGGCATCATTGTGAACCGCGCTTTTAAATCCACGCCCAAAGTTATTTGAATGGTTAGTATATTTGACCTTAACGCTAACACTTTAACAAATTACCACTAGGTGGCGAAAAAACCCAAATAGTATCTGTTAACAAAGCTAGTACAAGATCCCAAGGATTTGAACAACTAAAATAGCCACCAGGTGTCATCCAAGAGAGGAAAAAAAAAAAAAAGACTATTCTCCCCACTCAAATACAAAAATTCATAGTTTTAAGCACAACCATCTAAACTCTATCAGAGGTAAATGCCCTGTCCATTAACTGTCTAAATAGTTTGCATATTTATACTCTATATAATTTATACAATGCTCTTGACTCCAAGATACTGCCTTTCAACTAAAACCCAACTAAGTAAAATTTAATTTCATTAAAAAAACAAAAAAAAACCCCAGCAAGACCAATGAATGAGCTCAATGTATTGTGACTCATAGTTTCAACCTATCCAAATACACTGCACAAAAGAATTTAAAACGGCTTAGACACAGACAGCCAAGAATCTTCCAAAGTGTATTTGGTTATGTATATATACTTCCAGATTCATATTCTTTTTCCCTATATTTCTCTCCTATAAGCAATTTCACTGATTGCAAAAAAATCTAGATAATTATGCTGTTATGCCTTGAATCCCAGTGTGATTTTACAAAGCACTGCAATTTGTTACCAAAACGTTCACAGTAGAGACAAATGTACCTGTCCTTAAGATGTATAATGAGAATTATGTTGAACAGTCCAAAGCTGAAAATTAAAATTAAAGTTTTACAGAATTAAGCCCTATTTATATAACAAACCATGCTTTTTAAAAAAACATCTTCTGCACTTCACTAACTTCTAACAAAGATTTTTCAACGCTGTTGTAAACATTATGTCAGCTAAAACACTATGTCATGCTGCCTTTTATAAGGTGATACTTTTTTAGGCCGAATCCTATTCTTAATCCTCTGGACACAGGAGTTGTAATCATGTCATACCCTGCAAATCTAGCGGTAGGTGGTGTCTCAAAAAAGGACGTTTTCTTCCTTCTAGGAAGTGGTCAAACCTTGTTTTTCCCTCTTGTCATCAGGCAAAAACTTGATTGTTTTTCGTTGCTATCGAATTGAGAGATGGAAGAGAAAGTAGCTCGGGAGAAAGCAAAATATACTGATTAAACTATACTTGCTTCTCTTCCTTACTCCTTATAGTATTCTCTTTTAAGGTCTCGACTTGACCTCGACTGGGCTCATTTCCACCCTGCCTACAAAGCACTGGTTTTAAAAAGAAAAAAATCCAAGCCAAGAATGCTCTTGTCTATGAACGTTATCTCTTCTCTGGTTTTTATTACATTTTCTTTTGAAATTCGTTAGATTATGTTCAACAACCAGCCCTTGCCCAACCGGTTTCTACCCTTCCCCCATCTCTCTACACACATCACTTTTTCCTCCTCCCATCAGGGCAGTGGGCAAAACACTGCAGTGCCGGGAACGCACGCTTCGGGCCGGTCACTCAGCAGTTTATCCTCACTTGGCTTTGCAAACAGCTCCCCACCCAACCTTGTCCCCCAGTTCCCTCCCTCGGCCATTATCTTTCTACCAGACTGTGCTCAGTAAGGGACTCCAGCTAGCACGTCGAGGGTTTACGGTAGCCTGCCTACCAATAGGAGCCTACAATGAAGAGAAGTCAGGTTCAGCCTCCCGGCAGCCCCAGTGTCTTCTTCCCCAGGCTGTACACCTACTGTACCCGCGAGCGAGCCGGGCGCGGGAGGGTGCGCGCAGGGAGGGCGGACAGCAGCCGCGGCGTGCGCATGCGCACTGGGGTTGTTTTTCACAAAGCTGCTCTTAAAGTGAGCTGGCAGCTTCCAGCCGCCCGTCTTTGTAAGGAGACCACTGAGACTAGCAGGATCGCGGAGCAGCAGCCTCTGTGCTGCCCTGACTTTTTAAGAAATCTCAATGAACTATTTGTAAGGAATCACTGATCCTGCCTGCAAGCTCTTTGCACGGCAAAGACATCGATCAGTGTTAAGTGAAGATCCCATTTTATATGTGATCTTGACTTTTTTGTCTTACATTATATTTTTTATAGATTTTGTTATAAACATGGTGCTGGGAAAGGTAAAGAGTTTGACAATAAGCTTTGACTGTCTTAATGACAGCAATGTCCCTGTGTATTCTAGTGGGGATACAGTCTCAGGAAGGGTGAATTTAGAAGTTACTGGGGAAATCAGAGTAAAATCTCTTAAAATTCATGCAAGAGGACATGCGAAAGTACGCTGGACCGAATCGAGAAACGCCGGCTCCAATACTGCCTATACACAGAATTACACTGAAGAAGTAGAATATTTCAACCATAAAGACATCTTAATTGGACACGAAAGAGGTAAGTTTTTTACATTATTCAGAAATTATTATACCTGTTTTCTTTGGCAAAGTACCTTTTCAATTTTTCTGAATTAATGTAATCCTACTCCTACCATAACGTATAGCTGTTTGATAAAGGTTGGAAAGGTGGAAGATTTGAATTCTCCTTGACATTCATCGTGTGTTAAGCCGTAATGCATGCAGGCATCTGCAAAGTGACTGCAAACTGCACTTATTCCACTACCTCTATACCCGGCTTGGTCTGTGCCATACACAATTGCAATCCATTTCCACCTTACGTATAAATTCTGCTTATATGCGATTCAGTAATTTTACTAATGTTTTCAAGTGAATTGCTAAAAGCTGCAGTCCAATATTAGGTTTTTCCCTTGTACTCTGCAACCTTAGATCTTAAAAACTAAGCTTCAGTGAAGAAATGGAGTAACATTTTTAAGTGGGTTAATAGGTGTATTTCATTTTTAATATTGACACGCAAAAGACTTAAGAGAATTGATCGTTGTTCTTTGATAATGGGTTTCTGTGGTTTATTTTGACATATGGTATCAACACCCCACGTGTTTTTTCCCTATTCTTTCCAGTTCCTTTAGAAATTTACATCAAGCATTCTCTATTTTAAAGGACAGCACCTATCATTATGATATGTTTAAAGTCAGTTTTAGAAGCCATATAGGGTGAGAAATTTTCTTTTCCAAGCATCATGCCTAACTTTGGAACGTGCATTCAATGAAACCCGTGCCAGTCAAATGGAATTGAAAAGTATTAGGCTCATTGGATTTGATTTTTGGTTAGAAACTGGAGATAAAGGGTTGTCAAAGGGAGAAGGGGTCCTGAGATTTCAAATCTATTGTTTAAATGGTTACATTGTGGAAATATAGCAGACTCTAAGCTTGTTTTTCTAAGTTTCCACCCTTTGTTAGAAGCGGTTCAATCCTGTTTCGGACCAGTTCTGGGGGGTGGTGAGGAGGGGCGCTTGTTCTGCTCTCAGCAGATTGGTTACACGCGTCAGGTGGTGGCGATGACTTAATTCCTAGCCCAAGAAGAATATAGTGTTAAAACTGGTTATGTAATTTTGTCCTTCTCCTTTTTAATGCAGTATTTAACTCGAATGTTGATGATTTTTCAGAGTAGAGCACATTTTTACCTCCATTTTTAATTAAAAAAATACACATCCACGAGGAAGTGCTAATTGAACTAAGGCAAGTGTAGAACGTAGGGTACTTTGAGTTACATCATGAATGCATTATTTTTAAAATATTAAGATGAAATAAATCTTTAGTTGGATTTTCAGTTACACATAGGTAATTTGCATCCTGAAATAATTTTTAGTTAACCTCTCCAAGCAGTGACAGTGATAAGAATGCAACTGCCTAATGACAGTCCTGGTATTTGTTGAACAGGACACACAAGAGTTTGTATTTGATCCTTCCTGGACTGGCAGCTTTTTATAATGAGTGAGAAGAAACAAAGGTTTTTAAGGAGTTGAGGTTTGCAGTGGGGTAAAAGTAGAATAACGACTTATGGGGATAATTTCATTAATTGCGCCACGATTTCATAGTAAAGAACACTATGTGCCCCGCACCCCCACGAGACACCCCTCAACCCCTGCAAGCTTGAACGAGCTTCGCTTGGAATAGTTTCAATGACTTAAAACTGGGACCTCTCAAACTAGCCTGGTAACTGAGACCCCGCCCTGGGCGGCCGGCGATAGGCGGAGCCGGGTTTGTTAGCCTGTTGCTAAGGCGATGCCAGGCTCTGATTGGATTGGGCGCGAGAGGGTGGGGAGAGTGGGCTCGCCGGCTGGGGTGAGGCTTGGAACCGGCGTGCGCCGGTAAAGGTCCCTTCTGAGCTACGGCCCCCGCCCCTACACTCATCCCTGCCCGGGCTTCTGGAGGCGCGCGGGGCTCATGTTACATACCGTTCTGTTGCCCCTCACCTGGGCCCGCTTGCAGCCCCGAAAGGAACGACTACAGGTTTCAACAGAGTGGAGAGGAGAAGCTTCCGCCGGCCTTACAGGTGCCGGATGGCCCTGGGCGCAACTTTTTAGCTGACAATCCCATTCACGGCAAATTGGGTGGGCAGGGTTAGCAGGACCACATTTTCGGGTGGAAGTTGTCAGGCAGCTTCTGTGAACGCTTGTCTTCCTCTTAGCTGAAACAGCGTGTTTCCCTTTCTATGCAGTCACAGACTGGCTACCTTGATGTGACCCGAGTGGGGAGAGAGCGCCAAGACTGGCCGGGACGGGGAAGGAAAAGTGACACTAACATTGAAAGCGGGGTGGGGTGGGGGCTTCGGCGAGTATTCCTTGCCCCCTTGTCATTGTTTCTTTGGGGCTTTTCCACCCCGCGCCCCCTTCCCCGCCGCCGTCGCCGCAACTGTAAAGGTGTCAGGGTGGCCCGAGCCAGATCGAACCGGTCACCGGCCGGGGCGTGTAAAGCGGAAGCGCCGCAGCGTGCTCGCCCCGCCCCACGTCAGCAGGCTAGGCTGCGCGGCCGCGAGCGCGAGCGCCGTGCGACATATGCCGTATGTATAGCGGGGCGCGCGGGCGGCGGCGGCGGCGGCGCGCGGGCGGGCCGGCTGGGATCTGCTCGCGCCGGTTTAGGCCGGTCCTCTCCTGCTCCGGTCTAGTTCTTGATTGACAGCCCGGCACTTGTTTACCACGGCGCGGCCGCCGCCGCTCGCCTCGATGAGACTGCTGAGCTGGCACAAAAAAGGGAGCGAGACGGGAAGAAAGGGAGAGGGAGACAAACTTTGGGCGCCGTCGTGGGGAGCGATTTTAAATGGCCCCCAGCTCATCAGCGGGATTTCGGTGCTGAAATCCCATAGAGAGGATTTGCACGGGGGGAGAAGAAAATATTACTGAGGTAGAAGGGAGTCTTGGTGATTTTTTTTTGAATAAAAGTTTCCACATATAGGCGCTTTTTTCCTTTTCTCCTGTGGTGGAAGGGAAGCATCACGGTTTTTGTGTGAATTCATTACTTTGGTGAGGGAAAGTTAAATGATAATACCCGTTTCTCTTAGTCTCCTGGTTAATGATAAAGGTTTCTACACCGAGAAAACTGCGCTAGTAGACGTTTATGTAATTAAATTACCCGGTCAGAACGCTTTAGAAAATCATTTTAAGAATCCAGAACACCCTCCCACATTTCGTTATATTTGTTTTGGAGACGTTTTGGAGATAACCTATTTGAGCAAAAGAAATTGGTTGTAAAATAAAGTCATCCCGTTTTTTCTAGCAATGGGAAACAAACCTAGTCTTCATTTTTCAAGGATGTGTGACAGTTGTTTCCATTAAGCAGGCACCTTTTAAATCTAAGGTATAGTTTATATATACGAATTTTTAGCTGTTGCTAGGACAGACTGAGGTTGTCATAATTTTAGATTCAATAAGAATTTTTATTTTTAGCTATGAAACTGACATTAAAATCACTGTTCCTTTTTTTTTAACTCCAACATCTATTTGACAGAGTTTTCTAATGGTTTTAGAGCTTTAACATTCGCATCTTCTGCATCAAAACTGACATATTTTAAAAGGCTTACATGAACAGTTTTCATTTTATATATAGTCTTAATAGGATAAATTTAAATAAGTGGATGAAGAGAAAGGTAACATCTTAGTATGAGATTTGAAATCTGAATCTTTTGTTGAGCCTGTATTGTCACACAGATGCTTTACAGTTTAGGTTGTTTTCCATTGAAAAACCAGCTATGGGGTATAAGTATTAATTATCCCCATTCTACAGATGAAGCAACTGAAGACAGGACTTTTATTTTACCCAGAGGAAGTGATGAAGTTGGAATTAGAACTCAGATCTCTCACACTCTAAAGTTTGTGGCCTTAATTACCATGTGAGCATCTTTAAAGTTCTGCCACCAGGAAGAGAGTGTAAAGCTTTATTAAAAAGTTTTTTGTTTTCTTTTTCTGTTTGTTTTAGATGATGATAATTCCGAAGAAGGCTTCAACACTATTCATTCAGGAAGGCATGAATATGCATTCAGCTTCGAGCTTCCACAGACGTAAGTATTTTGTAACAGGCATTTTTCATAAACATCCATTCTTTTAAAATGAAACATTCTAAATTTAAATATTTTTAGTTTAAAAAAAAAAACCCTTTTCATTACTGAAACTTGCTACAGGAAAACATATACTCAGAAAAGAAGCTATTTTTTTAATCTAGAGTGGCAATATTATAGAAAGCAAAGCTCAATTCTTAGTATTCTGTCTCAAGTTTTATATGGTTTTTAAAACTTGAATAGTATTTCATTTAAAGTGAGTGAATTGGAAGGTGCCAGTGAAATAGTAAGCACTTATACTTAGTTTATCATCAGCACTAGCAGAAAAGGTAGAACATAACAAGTCTCTCATTTAGTAGTTTATAAAAATTCAGTGATCATTTTTTCTACTGATGCTACCCAACAGCAGTAAGCTAAGAAAGTCAAAATAATTAAGAATATCCTCACTTTAGAAGTGATGTGTTTTTTCTGATATGAATTCATTAGCTTCTGTGCAAAGAGCTATTGAGAAGGTCACTCGAGATACTATGACCTGGACTTAAAAGGAAACATCCATCAGAGATACCTTAATATAAGGCTTGGAATCTAGTATGAAAGGAAGAAGGAAAGTAGTATATTCTTAATGTAATAATAAATCATTTGAGGAAATTATACAAAGAGTAATTTTTGAAAAAAATGCCTTAACAGATATTAAAACATGCAAAGTGGCACTTGTACTGTTTGCTCTGAAAGGTAAACTTGCATTACATAAGAACTTCAAGTGCCAAAGGTACATAATTCTGTATTTTTTTAAGTTCTAGTACTTGTTATATATGGATAGAGTTCATAAAGGGTATTTTTCAGAGTATCCTGTGTATCATATTGCTTAAGAACATGATTTTTAATATAATGCCCTAATTACTTTCTGAGAGAAATATTTTAAGTCTGAATACAATAGGACTAATACATTTGGGCCTGAATATTTTCAAAGGATGGAAGTAATTTAATATATATTTTTTAAATTCTATCTATAAACCAAAGTCATTTAAAGTAAACTCTAGAAGACTAGCATAGATCCTGCGTTTTATTTCTCTGCTATACAAGTTAATGCAGAAGTCTAAAATACAAAACAAAAAGTAAAATACCACTACACCTCGTAAAAAGCTAGCACTCTACCTTGTAAATAAATGAACCTTGTGCATTTTTCTAATGAAATTATGAAAAAGAGACTAAATTCACTAAAATAAAATCTTTCACAAGTAATAAAATCTGGGAGAGTTGAAAAAGAATTCTGATTCTCTTGATACAGGTCAACAGAAGAGATTCTTTTTCTTTTTAAGTCTATATTAAGAAAGCATGGCCAAAAAGTGTTAGAACATAAGTAAACTGGGAAATGTAAAAGCATTTTTTTAGAGCTTCAGTGGATTTAATGAAATGTGAAAAACTTTTGAAACTATAACGACTATTCCAGGCCTTTTCTAAATCTTAATTAGTTACTATAATAAGAGATAATAATAATTCTTAGTTAATGCAAAGTGGAGCGCCATAGGGAGTCATTTGGTCTGAGTGTTTAACCAGTGTCCAGAATATCTCAATAGAAATAGTTAAACCATTCTTAACTTTATTTTTTAAACTAAAGTCTTGACTTTTTCAAGAATTGTTCATTTCCAGACTTTCGTAATTTTGCCACCAGCATTAAAAGTAGCCTCTTCTTAGTTTAAAGAGATTGTATTCTTCTGGCTTTTTTAACCAAATTTCTGTAATATTTAACAACTATGTGTTATTATTTGGAAACAGAAGGTTTTTTCCCCAGTGACTTATCCCTTTGGAAATATAAATTATGCCTTTGATAACTCATTGATGTATAAACTTACAATATATTAACACTTCTGTGCTGAGCTACTGTATAAATATTAAAAAGAGGTGTAAGATTAATATATTGACCTTTATATTCTGCACAGACCACTTGCTACCTCATTCGAAGGCCGACATGGCAGTGTGCGCTATTGGGTGAAAGCCGAATTGCACAGGCCTTGGCTTCTACCAGTAAAATTAAAGAAGGAATTTACAGTCTTTGAGCATATAGATATCAACACTCCTTCATTACTGGTAAGAATTAACTGAATTCTTCATTTTTTGTTTTTGGCATATAAATATTAAAGAATAATCACCTAAACTACATACACATTCTTTATAATTTTTAAATAGTAACTTCATTTTTGAATTACATAAATACCATTTTCAAAAAAATAGTTAAGAGCACACAAATTAATGCAGAATATGCTCACATTTTCTGATACTATAATAACTTTAAGTAAAATTTTAAAGTAAGACCAGTATTTGGTATGAAATATCTTCCTCAGAAGGTAACAGAAATAACAAAAGAATAGATCTGTTCCCTAAATAATTTTAGTGGAAAAGGAACAGTAGTATCAATTGTTATTATAACAATATCACTTAACTTGAAAATATCATAATCTAAAATTTGTATTATTTATTGCATTATTCCAATATAGGGATAGTTGTCAAATGATGGGGAGATTATTATTTTCATGAAAAAACTTAAATTCTGTTTTAAAGGAAATCTTTTTTAATTGTATTTTTTCACAAGATTCAAATTTGATTTCAAAAACTTTACTCGGTTTAAACAAATAATAACATCTTTAAGCAAGTAAAACTAACCTTAAAAATGAGCAGTTTTCTTTTTTTACGTATGGAGTTTTACAATCTCAGAGAAAGATGTTATCATTTGGGATTATAACCAAGTTGCTTTCCAAACTGCCTCTTTTTTTTTTTTTTTAAAGGCAGTTTAAATGGAATGTGGAAAGGGTTTTTTTTTTTTTTTTCTGTTTGTTTTTTTTGGTTGTTTTTTAATTACTGTGTATGTAAATAGCCTGGGCTAAAACTATGTTTATGAAATATGATGTTAAACCCTGTACCCTTTTTTCTTTAATTGAATGGAAACTTGTATAAAGACAAAAATACTAATATAAATCAGAAGCCATTGGTTAGTGGAAAAGTATATTTGGATACTGAAGAAGAAAAAAAAAACACTACTTTTAATGTTAAATTCTTCAAGAATTTAAGATTGTATTTTAAAACATTCTATTACTGTCTCAATTCATACATTGATCTTTTTCTATAAATTTATTTCTTACAGTCACCCCAAGCAGGCACAAAAGAAAAGACTCTCTGTTGCTGGTTCTGTACCTCAGGCCCAATATCCTTAAGTGCCAAAATTGAAAGGAAGGGCTATACGCCAGGTATGTATGAGGTGGATTCCCACAAAAAATGATCTTTCTTCACTTAGCTCTTGTGTATAAATTTACATTATTTCTACTAAATGCAGACATGATACAGTATTCTTTGGTAAAATATCATAAATTGTGCTTATCCACTTTCCTTTTATAAATTGGAATGTAGTCTTTTTTAAATTGCTACTGTAAATGTGTAGTTTATTTTTGTAACTATAAGTTACTTGCCACTCTTAGGATAGCTTTTTATCCATGTAGTTCATTGAACTTTCAGACTTTAGCCTGAGAGTCTACATTTGTTTTGGGGTTGGTTGGTTGGTTGGTTGGTTTTTAACAGTAGATATATTTTTTTTTCCTGTAGGTGAATCAATTCAGATATTTGCTGAGATTGAGAACTGCTCCTCCCGAATGGTGGTGCCAAAGGCAGCCATTTACCAAACACAGGCCTTCTATGCCAAAGGGAAAATGAAGGAAGTCAAACAGCTCGTGGCTAACTTGCGTGGGGAATCCTTATCATCTGGAAAGACAGAGACGTGGAATGGCAAGTTGCTGAAAATTCCACCAGTTTCTCCCTCTATCCTCGACTGTAGTATAATCCGTGTGGAATATTCACTAATGGTATGTATAGATTTAAGGGGTTGGGGTGGGTTTTTTTAGGTTTTAAAGTCGTAAGAGTATCATTTTGTCTTATCCAGGATTTGATTTTTTTTATTCCATGTGTGATATACATAATTATATGTAATTCTTTATATAGTTTGGAATATAATTACTAATTTTACCTGAGGTAAATGTACACAATGGAGAAACTTTTCAAGTATATCATATGTATGTAAGTTTTAAAATGAAGTAAATGAGAGCCTCAAATAACATTAGATTGGGTTATTCATTTTTTTTAAAGGAAATGCTACTTGGCTTCTAAACCTAACATCTCCTTTCATTGTTTAGGTATACGTGGATATTCCTGGAGCTATGGATTTATTTCTTAATTTGCCACTTGTCATTGGTACCATTCCTCTACATCCATTTGGTAGCAGAACCTCAAGTGTAAGCAGTCAGTGTAGCATGAATATGAACTGGCTTGGTTTATCCCTACCTGAAAGACCTGAAGGTAATAATTTGATAATGCATATCTAAGCTTAATCTGTTACTTTCAAGAACATAATTTTGCTTCTGATATTTTATGATTAAAGTTTGTCTATACTTGAAGAGAGTAGATGTGCCCCTAATGTTAGGTTTAAAACGTATATCCCCCTAGTTTTGATCACAAGACAAATTATTATTATGTTACCTTGACATTCCTTTTTAATACCTTCTATTCTGTGTATTTTGACATGCATAAGAACGTGCTGTTCGAATTGCGTGTATCTTTTTCCTTCAGCACCACCCAGCTATGCAGAAGTGGTAACAGAGGAACAAAGGCGGAATAATCTTGCACCAGTGAGTGCTTGTGATGACTTTGAGAGAGCGCTTCAGGGACCACTGTTTGCATATATTCAGGAGTTTCGTTTCTTGCCTCCACCTCTTTATTCAGAGGTAAGCACCAAACCCTCAAGTACAAAATGGGCTGTGACTCTCTTAGTAAACAGTATTGCAGACTTTTTAAAAACAGTTAGGTTTTGATTATCATGATAAGAGAAAAATAATTTTGAACAACAGATTAAAAGTTAGATCATAAGGTTGTCACTATTTACTAAGTTTGACCCAGAGGCAGGACTGGTCTCTTATATTATTGGGGAAATAAAGATAGTGATCTAACCTCATACTTCCAAAATGCCAGTTAAAGGAATAATTCATCTTTCAAAGCATCTATAGAACTGGCATTTTACAGTCATTGATTAAATAGCTAGAATTTATCTTATTCATCATCCTTTTCCAATTTAATTTACATATTTTAACATTCTCAGTCATAAGGGAAAATAACATATGTAATAACATCTTAAACAGCATTCCTGTACTCTTAGATTATTTTTATTCATCTCAAGTAACTAAGCACTTACATGAATAAAACATGGCCCTTGGGAGAAGCGTACAGACTGGTGAGAAAAACAAACTTAGAAGCAAAATATGACCTAACAATGTAATAGTAATGCACAGTTCATTTGAGGAGCAGCTTGCAGGGTCTTGAGAATCAGGAAGGGCTTCCCTAAGAAGGTGATTGTTAGACTGATTCTTGAAGAGTAAGTATTCTCAAAATGTAGAATGTTCCAGGCAGGAAGAAAAATATGTGCAAAGGAAAGGAGGTAGGAGCAATCCAGCAATGTCGGGATACTTCAGAATATATATATACATAATAACACATTGTAGGGACTTTAGAGTTGGCCTTGATACCAATTTAATACCAAATGATTTTGTAAATCACTAGCATCAGCTTTTTCTTTTTGGTTGCTGTAGTTTAGACAGCTATTTTACAGTGAAATATTACTCCCAAGAAAGACATAAAAGGATTGTTTCACTCTTCAACGAATTGCTTTTATTTTTTTATTTTTTTCCCCTTAATACCATGACTAGAAGAGTCAGTTTTCCTTTGGATGTGATTAATATGAAATCCACTTTATTCATTGATTATAGGATGTTCAGAATCTGTTCTGTTCTCTGCAGATTCTTGATTGGACATAATTTTTCTATCCCACTAATTTCAATTCATAAAATTATTAGATGCTAAAAATGTCCTCCCACTTTTTAGAAACACTGTCACTACATTTTTATTCTGACATTTCTGTCTTGCTTATTAAGTCCCTCATTTGTGATTTGATCTGACAGGCATTTTAAAAGAATGGCAATCTAAGTATCCACTTTTAAGCAATTTGCCATAAAATCTACCTCCTCTTTTAAAATGAACTAAAGATAATTAAGAGAATTCAAAACTTTTAAAATCCTAAATTGGTTCAGGGTGTGGTTTAATTATTTAACATCTAGCCACATAGAGGGAGGAAAGTATTGTAAATGGGTCTTGTCCAAAAGATCTTTCAGTAAAAGAAATGTATTAAACCCAACAATTTGCCTTCCTGTGCCCACTCTTTGTACCTGAGAAGCAACTGAAATATGTTCACTTTTATTAAGTGTATGTGCATATGAAAGTCACTACAGAAAGAGGCAAGGTGGGAAGCCTCTAGAGCATTTTGGGTTCACCATTCCTATTTCTTGATATACACTGTATTCCTAGGCCCTCCCTAGGGCTTTACACCCATGAGTTATTACCTCACGTAAGCACCAAGAACTTTGTTTACACAACTACATTCTTCCCAAAGCTCGGGAAAAGATGAGTTGACTTTTTTGTAACAGGAAGAAATTGATACTTTACAGAAGAAAATCACTGCTATGAAAATGTTGGCCAATTGTGTATTTGAGTCTTAAGTATGACTAAGTGCTGAGTAAAACTCCATTCTCTGATAGAACATTACCTTTAGCTTTTGTCAAATAAAACTATTCCGGCATACCTTTCTAAATTTAATTGTTAATCTAGTAATTGAATAGCAAGTACTTTATAGATGATACTAATACCCTTTTTTCCCCATACAAACTCTGTATGTTCTTTCTGATTACATTTCTCAACCAGTACTCAAAATATTAGCCTATTTGCTGCATTCTTACTAAACCTTATCAATTAACTTTGGTTTTGGGTTTTTTTTTCTCTTTTCTTTCTAGATTGATCCAAATCCTGATCAGTCAGCAGATGATAGACCATCCTGCCCGTCTCGTTGAAGGAATACTTGATTAAATCAAGTTGATGTGGGTTCCGAACTGTATCTCTTCCCTTCCCGGCTGAGGACAGAGAAGTATCTTGGAGACACGTTTTCAGAGGAAGTGGAATTGCTTTTGCCCAGAAAAATGGCGAATACATGAAACAACCAGTGATCATGCTTTAGAAGCCTACAGCAACATTCTGGGACTGCTCCAACATGCTTGAAGATCTAAGCTTTTTTCCTTTAAAACTGGCACATACTAAGAGCAGTCTTCTTAGCCTATGGTCATACGTGTCAAGACACCACGTTGTAAAGAGGGATGATTTCCTTCTTTTGATTTGAAAATTTGCACATGCTCAATGCTTACATTGTGCGGTTCCATGTCACTACAGCTTTTTTTTTTCCATTTATGCCAGACTCTTGATACTCTTTTAAAACTTGTTTGCAGTGAGCACAACAAGGAACAAAAGAAAGCTTTGAAAAAAACTTTAACATGAAAAAAACGCACTGACATTTTTTTTTTTAATTTAATATAGCCTGGACTTTACCTGCGTATGCACATGCTCAGAATTGTCCTACTAGGCTGACCATGTATCACCTCTTCAGCTTGGATCCTATTGTGGATTTATTTACAAACATCAAATGCCTTCAAGCCAATCCTTCTTGCTGTATGTTTTGCAGCCTACTGTAGTAGATACGCAACAGATATGTGGGAAAAGAGATAAGAGGAGGAAGCTAATAAGAGACTGTCAAGATTGTATACCTTCTTGGTTTCTTTTAAGAATTTGTTGCCTTTCTACTATTACAGCAAAGCAGCATTTTGTTACTGACTGCCTAAAATCACTTAATCTCAGGTGAACGCATCACTTGCCAAACTGTTGGAATGCTATTTGTGTTTTGTTGCACTGTTGAGTTTTTTTGTTTGTTTGTTTGGTTGGCTTTTTGGAGAGGGAAATTTGGAAAAGGGACATACACAAAAGTGATAACCCACCCGCATTGCCTTTTTATCATTACATATGAGAAGAAACTAGCAGAGCTAAGAATGGAGTAAAGAGAGGCAGTATGGCAGGCACCAGCAAAGAGTTAAGGGCTGTTGCTCTTAAAAATTATTGTTACTTTTTATTATTATTTTAAAAGTATGGAAGTTTTCCAGTCACTGGAAAGGAGGAGAAAGTGCATTTATTTTTATACAGAGTTACTTAATTACCTCCAAAACACATATGTTGGAAATCGTTTTTGCTGGTGCAGAGTATTTTCATGAGCAGGAATATATATGTTCAGATTATGATAGAGAGCTCAATTTAAACATTTCCTATCCTGCTCAAGCTTGACAGAGCTTGAAAACCCAAGTTTATTCTAAAAGTGTATAACTTCAAAATTACAAATACTAAGAATATGTGCTGGAATAATAACTTTTATATTTTTGTGGTTCTTTTAATGAAAGTATTTTCTTCCATTACCTAAAGAAGATTTTCCTAAGCATGAGAAATCATTCACTTTCAGTATATATAGTTATGAAGAACGATCACATCAGTAAATTATAGCTTATATTAAAGATAATTTACAGTTGGCTCATAAATATACCAGCATTCATGAAGACACTTATAACTGCATTTTCCAAGGTACCAAGTTGTACTGATTGTCTTATTTTAGAAGGAATTCAGCTCTGATGTATCTTAATGAAAATCAGCATCTCTGGTGTTGCAACATATGCGTGAAATGGGTCTTACATCTATCCTGCCATTTAATCCCACAGTTAATAAAGTGGCTGAAAATAATAGTAACTCTGGCTTGGTGCTTGACCTGGTTAAATACTGTCTTAAAGCTTCATACAAAACAAATAGGCTTTTCCATAAGTGGCCTTTAAGAAAACATGGAAGACAATTCATGTTTGAAAAATGCTGACAGGGTGAAGAAAGCCCATGTAAAAATGAATCGCGTTTTAAGTGATTCGGTTAAAGGGTTTGGGCTCCCATAGCAAACTAATACTAGATAATAAGGAAATGGGGGTGAAATATTTTTTTATTGTTGTTAAATCATTTTGTGAATGTCCCCCTCAAAAGAAGCTAATGGAATATTTGGCATAAAGGGCATTTGGTGGTTTTATTTTTGTTGGGGCGGGGGGGGTGGGGGGATTGTCAGAAAATCCCTTTTCTCTTCTTATGTCTAACTGACTAGGGAACAATTATTGATATGCATAGCATTGGAATACTTATCACCATATACTCTTAAATAACACATGAGGAAAGAATGACCAATATTCTGATAATTGGCACTGGGTTACAAAATGTGATAAAATTTCAAATATATAAAACTTTATCAAATAAAGTTTTATTTTCCCCATTAAAGTATTCCTTTACTTTCTTACTTAGAGGCATTACTCCTTTCTAAATATTGGTCAATTCTTGATATAAGATGTGAGGTTCACAGGTGTATTCCAGTATTCAAGATAGATTCCTGATTTTTCAATTAGGAAAAGTAAAATCCAAAATGTTAGCAAAACGAAGTGCAATATTAAATGTTTGCTTTATAGATTATATTCTGTGGCTGTTTGTAATTTCTCTCTTTTTTTCTTTTTTATTTGGTGCTGAATATGTCCTTGTAGGCTGTTTTAAGAAAACAATATGTGGGAAATGATTTAATTTTTCCTATTGCTCTTCCTTGTGGAAAATAAAAGTGTTTTTGGTTTTTTTCCTTTTTGTAAACTTGTTTGGAGATTTATTTGAATCTTGATCATATCAGTAACTCATCATACATGCAAACACAATTAAGACTACAATTAGGGAGTTCCTTGGTAGTCTAGTGGTAAGGATTCAGTGCTTTCACTGCCATGGCCTGGGTTCAATTCCTGGTCAGGGAACTGAGATCCCTCAAGCCACACAGCATGACCAAAAATTTTAAAAAAATAAAAGGAAGACTACAATTAAACTCTTAAGCCATTCTGGGTAAGAATTGTTTCTAGCTCTCTGCTAAAGGAAATTACTGAAGGCTTAAAGGAATTTTTAGTACAAATTATCGTTTTACTTAATGATTCACTAAGCTATGGATTTTTTAAATAAAATTTAAAAGTTAGAAAAAAAGATATATAAATTTCCATCTTACACATGAACCAAACTTAACCAGGTATATTTTCAGGTACTAATTCTTTTTCTCTATGATGTGTCCAAGTTTCTAGTATTTTAAGAGCCCATAAATTTAAAAGTTGTATTAATCTAATCTTGAAACAATTTTTCTAAATTTTAAAACGTCCTTTTTCTCAAAGAATGTCTGAATTTTATAGTGATTTGTAACAAGAAGTACGTTTGGAATCACATTTAGAAGTTATCTTCTTTCAGTGTTTATACATTCACGGATGAACTATCAAGTTGTATATGTGCCTTAGTATGATTCTCCACTCTTCTCAAATGTATACACACATGGAAAAAAGTGTGTTACAAAGAGACATTTAGAGACAGACATATTGTATTTTATAGAAATACTATCATCCTTGTTAACAGCAATCTACATAATATCTTAATATGATAAGAAAATAAAAATGACTAGAAGAAGAGGAATCATAGCATGAGAAGGGGAGACCTAGGTTCTGGGTTCTATGGCTTTAGATGTAGCCTTGAACAAGATATGTGAATTTTGATTTCTTCATTAGACAGTTCAGTACATGTCTCAAATTATATAAAAGACAGTTATCTGGGTCTAATTTTTGCCTTACATCACCTATACTCATCAAACTCCCTTTGTCATTATAATTTATTGAATGGCCAACATTCGTATATTTATCAGGACTTTTGATTGTAACAGAGGGAGAAACTCAGACTAGCTTAAGTAAAATATTAAATAGTAATTCCAGGGATGAACTATATTAAGCACATTTGGATCCAGAAATCCAAATAATCGTCTGGGGACACACTCATCTCTCATCTCCATTCACTTACCCTTTTTCATATTAGCATTATTTTTTCCTATCAGCCTATCCTTTCATGTTAGACGGGTCAGAAAAGACGACCTCAGCGTTTATAGCTCACAGAAGAAATACTATCTCAAGTCCCCAAATCACTTGTTAGGGAAAATCCTGGTTGGCCAATACCTGGGTCATGTTTCATGCTACCTAGAATGGATCCCAAAAGAAAGAGTTGTGTTTCCAGAAGAAGGGAGAAAAGAGATCACTATATTCTTACTATTCAAGTGCTGTCCAAACCAGCAGCAATGGCATCACCTGAGAGCTCATTAGAAGAGGAAAATATCAAGATCTATCACAGAATATTGACCCAAAACACCTGTTTACATGATTCCCAGGTGATTTGTACAATAAGTACAGCAAAGTTTGAGAAACTGCAGCACACCAAACAAACGTATGAGACGAAAACAATAGGCAACTTTGTTTTCATGAATCCCAAGGTGTAACAGAGCTGAGGATTTGGGCCACTTAATACGTGAAAAATAACCAAGCCATTTTAAGTCCCAAGGCATATTTATGGCTTGATATTTTTGAGATAGAATTTTGTAACTACTGAGATGGTGGCAATTTTTTTCTTTATTTTTTAAAATTTATTTATTTTTGGCTGCATTGGGTCTTCGTTGCTGTGCGCGGGCTTTCTCTAGTTGCAGCGAGCGGGGGGCTACTCTTCGTTGTGGTGTGCGGGCTTCTCATCGCGGGGGATTCTCTGTTGCGGAGCACGGGCTCTAAGCACACAGGCTTCAACAGTTGTGGCTGCAGGCTTCAGTAGTTGTGGCACACAGGCTCAGTAGTTGTGGCTCGCGGGCTCTAGTCTGCAGGCTCAGTAGTTGTGGCTCACGGGCTTAGTTACTCCGCGACATGTGGTATCTTCCTGGACCAGGGATTGAACCCATGTCCCCATGCATTGGCAGGCGTATTCTTAACCGCTGCACCACTAGGGAAGTCCCTGGTGGCAATTATTATACCTTTGGAACTCCCATGTCAACAATCGGCATTTCTCAAAACTTCCATGACTGAATAACGAAATTTGCCTTTTCATTTCTTGATATCAAATCAAGACAGAGGGGAAATACATTTTTCAATTCACGAGAAAAGAATTATTGATATAAGAAAATTTATTTTGACTTTTTTTTTTTTTTGACTTTTGAGGAATGTAAGTCTGCAATATTCTGAAGAAAAAAATTTTAGGGAAATAACCCAGAGATGTGGTAAACACATGAATATGGAAAGGTCACCTCAAATCCAAGACAACTAGTAGTTTAAAAATCCAAAAGCACATGCCCAACTGGAAATGGAACCAGTATCACTGTCTTTGACTGCTGAACAGCACAAAGGTAAACATAAAAGGAGAGGAATTTTTTTTCAAATTAGCTTCACAAATATCAACTTAGACAAATAATGTCAAGGTAATATATAGAGCCAAAAAGCAATAAAGATGCTTTAGAATAGTTTATAGCATTTATATGTTAAAAGTGTATAGTCTAGGGACTTCCCTGGTGGTCCAGTGGGTAAGATTCCGTGCTCCCAATGCAGGGGGCTGGTGTTCAATCCCTGGTCGGGGAACTAGATCCCACGTGCATGCCACAGCTAAGAGTCCACATGCCGGGACTAAGGGTCCACATGCCACAACTAAGAAATCCGCATGCCGTCACTAAGAAGTCCACATACCGCAACAAAGATACTGCATGCCACAACTAACACCCGACACAGCCAAAATGAATATTAATAAATATTTATTAATAAATAAAAATATATAAATAAATTTATATTTTTAATGTTTAAAAAAATCATCCCTTTTTTAAAAAGTATATAGGGAGACTTCCGGGTAAGATGGCGGAAGAGTAAGACGCGGAGATCACCTTCCTCCCCACGGATACACCAGAAATACAGCTACACGTGGAACAACTCCTACAGAACACCTACTGAACGCTGGCAGAAGACCCCAGACCTCCCAAAAGGCAAGAAACTCCCCACATACCTGGGTAGGGCAAAGCGGAGAGATCCCCACACAGAGGATCGGTGCCGAGCGGCACTCACCAGCCCGAGAGGCTTGTTTGCTCGCCCGCCGGGGCGCGCAGCGCTGGAAGCTGAGGCTCGGGCTTCGGTCAGAGCGCAGGGAGAGGACTGGGGCTGGCGGCGAGAACTCAGCCTGAAGGGGGCTAATGTGCCACAGCTAGCCGGGAGGGAGTCCGGGAAAACTCTGGAGCTGCCGAAGAGGCAAGAGACTTTTTCTTCCCTCTTGGTTTCCTGGTGCGCGAGGAGAGGGGATTAAGAGCGCTGCTTAAAGGGGCTCCACAGACGGGCGCGAGTCGCGACTGAAAGCGCGGAGCCCAGTGACGGGCGTGGGACGCTGGGGCTGCTGCTGCCGCCGCCAAGAAGCCTGTGTGCGAGCGCAGGTCACTGCCCACGCCGCCCTTCCGGGAGCCTGTGCAGCCCGCCACTGCCGGGGTCCCGGGATCCAGGGGCGGCTTCCCTGGGAGAACGCACGGCGCACCTCGGGCTGGTGCAACGTCACGCCGACCTCTGCCGCTGCAGGCTCGCCCCGCACTCCGTGCCCCTCCCTCCCGCCCAGCCTGAGTGAGCCAGAGTCCCCGAAGAGGCTGCTCCTTTAACCCTGTCCTGTCTGAGCGAAGAACAGACGCCCTCCGGCGACCTACACGCAGAGGCGGGGCCAAATCCAAAGCTGAGACCCAGGAGCTGTGAGAACAAAGAAGAGAAAGGGAAACCTCTCCCAGCAGCCTCAGAAGCAGCGGATTAAAGCTCCACAATCAACTTCATGTACCCTGCATCTGTGGAATACATGAATAGACAACACATCATCTCAAATTGAGGAGCCCGGAGTCAGTGCTGTGCCTCTGAGGTGGGAGAGCCAACATCAGGACACTGGTCCACAAGAGACCTCCCAGCTCCACACAATATCAAACGGCAAAAATCTTCCAGAGATCTCCATCTCAACACCAGCACCCAGCTTCACTCAACGACCAGCAAGCTACAGTGCTGGACACCCTATGCCAAACAACTAGCAAGACAGGAACACAACGCCACCCATTAGCACAGAGGTGGCCTAAAATCATAAAAAGTCTGCAGACACCCCAAAACACACCACCAGATGTGGACCTGCCCACCAGAAAGACAAGATCCAGCCTCATCCACCAGAACACAGGCACTAGTCCCCTCCACCAGGAAGCCTACAGAACCCACTAAACCAACCTTAGCCACTGGGGACAGACACGAAAAACAACGGGAACTACGAACCTGCAGCCTGCAAAAAGGAGACCCCAAACACAGTAACATAAGCAAAATGAGAAGACAGAAAAACACACAGCAGGAGAAGGAGCAAGATAAAAACCCACCAGATCTAACAAATGAAGAGGTAATAGGCAGTCTACCTGAAAAAGAATTCAGGATAATGATGGTAAAGATGATCCAAGATTCTATTTCCCAGATCCAAAATCTTGGAAATAGAATAGACAAAATGCAAGAAACAGTTAACAAGGACCTAGAAGAACTAAAGATGAATCAAGCATCGATTAAAAACACAATAAATGAAATAAAAAATACTCTAGATGGGATCAATAGCAGAATAACTGAGGCAGAAGAACGGATAAGTGAGGTGGAAGATAAAATAGTGGAAATAACTGCTGCAGAGCAAAATAAAGAAAAAAGAATGAAAAGAACAGAGGACAGTCTCAGAGACCTCTGGGACACCATTAAACGCACCAACATTCGAATTATAGGGGTTCCAGAAGAAGAAGAGAAAAAGAAAGGGACTGAGAAAATATTTGAAGAGATTATAGTTGAAAACTTCCCTAATATGGGAAAGGAAATGGTTCATCAAGTCCAGGAGGCACAGAGAGTCCCATACAGAATAAATCCAAGGAGAAATATGCCAAGACACATATTAATCAAACTGCCAAAAATTAAACACAAAGAAATCATATTAAAAGCAGCAAGGCAAAAACAACAAATAACACACAAGGGAATCCCCATCAGGATAACAGCTGATCTCTCAGCAGAAACTCTACAAGCCAGAAGGGAGTGGCAGGACATAATTAAAGTGATGAAGGAGAAAAACCTGCAACCAAGATTACTCTACCCAGCAAGGATCTCATTCAGATTTGATGGAGAAATTAAAACGTTTACAGACAAGCAAAAGCTGAGAGAGTTCAGCACCACCAAACCAGCTTTACAACAAATGCTAAAGGAACTTCTCTAGGCAAGAAACACAACAGAAGGAAAAGACCTACAATAACGAACCCAAAACAAATAAGAAAATGGGAATAGGAACATACATATCGATAATTACCTTAAATGTAAATGGACTAAATGCTCCCACCAAAAGACACAGATTGGCTGAATGGATACAAAAACAAGACCCATATATATGCTGTCTACAAGAGACCCACTTCAGACCTAGAGACACATACAGACTGAAAGTAAGGGGATGGAAAAAGATATTCCATGCAAATGGAAACCAAAAGAAAGCTGGAGTAGCAATTCTCATATCAGACAAAATAGACTTTAAAATAAAGACTACTAGAAGAGACAAAGAAGGACACTACATAATAATCAAGGGATTGATCCAAGAAGAAGATATAACAATTGTAAATATTTATGCACCAAACATAGGAGCACTTCAATACATAAGGCAAATACTAACAGCCATAAAAGGAGAAATCGACAGTAACACACTCATAGTAGGGGACTTTAACACCCCACTTTCACCAATGGACAGATCATCCAAAATGAAAATAAATAAGGAAACACAAGCTTTAAATGATACATTAAAGAAGATGGACTTAATTGATATTTATAGGACATTCCATCCAAAAACAACAGAATACACATTTTTCTCAAGTGCTCATGGAACATTCTCCAGGATAGATCATATCTTGGGTCACAAATCAAGCCTTGGTAAATTTAAGAAAATTGAAATTGTATCAAGTATCTTTTCCGACCACAATGCTATGAGACTAGACATCAATTACAGGAAAAGAGCTGTAAAAAATACAAACACATGGAGGCTAAACAATACACTACTTAATAACAAAGTGATCACTGAAGAAATCAAAGAGGAAATTAAAAAATACCTAGAAACAAATGACAATGGAGACACAACGACCCAAAACCTATGGGATGCAGCAAAAGCAGTTCTAAGAGGGAAGTTTATAGCAATACAATCCCACCTTAAGAAACAGGAAACATCTCAAATAAACAACCTAACCTTGCACCTAAAGCAATTAGAGAAAGAAGAACAAAAACATCCCAAAGTTAGCAGAAGGAAAGAAATCATAAAAATCAGATCAGAAATAAATGAAAAAGAAATGAAGGAAACGATAGCAAAGATCAATAAAACTAAAAGCTGGTTCTTTGAGAAGATAAACAAAATTGATAAACCATTATCCAGACTCATCAAGAAAAAAAGGGAGAAGACTCAAATCAATAGAATTAGAAATGAAAAAGGAGAAGTAACAACTGACACTGCAGAAATACAAAAGATCATGAGAGATTACTATAAGCAACTCTATGCCAATAAAATGGACAACCTGAAAGAAATGGACAAATTCTTAGAAATGCACAACCTGCCAAGACTGAATCAGGAAGAAATAGAAAATATGAACAGACCAATCACAAGCACTGAAATTGAAACTGTGATCAAAAATCTTCCAACAAACAAAAGCCCAGGACCAGATGGCTTCACAGGCGAATTCTATCAAGCATTTAGAGAAGAGCTAACACCTATCCTTCTCAAACTCTTCCAAAATATAGCAGAGGGAGGAACACTCCCAAACTCATTCTACGAGGCCACCATCACCTTGATACCAAAACCAGACAAGGATGTCACAAAGAAAGAAAACTACAGGCCAATATCACTGATGAACATAGATGCAAAAATCCTCAACAAAATACTAGCAAACAGAATTCAACAGCACATTAAAAGGATCATACACCATGATCAAGTGGGGTTTATTCCAGGAATGCAAGGATTCTTCAATATACGCAAATCAATCAACGTGATACACCATATTAACAAATTGAAGGAGAAAAACCATATGATAATCTCAATAGATGCAGAGAAAGCTTTCGACAAAATTCAACACCCATTTATGATAAAAACCCTGCAGAAAGTAGGCATAGAGGGAACTTTCCTCAACATAATAAAGGCCATATATGACAAACCCACAGCCAGCATCGTCCTCAATGGTGAAAAACTGAAACCATTTCCACGAAGATCAGGAACAAGACAAGGTTGCCCACTCTCACCACTCTTATGCAACCTAGTTTTGGAAGTTTTAGCCACAGCAATCAGAGAAGAAAAGGAAATAAAAGGAATCCAAATTGGAAAAGAAGAAGTAAAGCTGTCACTGTTTGCAGATGACATGATACTATACACAGAGAATCCTAAAGATGCTACCAGAAAACTACTAGAGTTAATCAATGAATTTGGTAAAGTTGCAGGATACAAAATTAATGTACAGAAATCTCTGGCATTCCTATATACTAATGATGAAAAATCTGAAAGTGAAATCAAGGAAACACTCCCATTTACCATTGCAACAAAAAGAATAAAATATCTAGGAATAAACCTACCTAAGGAGACAAAAGACCTGTATGCAGAAAATTATAAGACCCTGATGAAAGAAATTAAAAATGATACAAATAGATGGAGAGATGTACCTTGCTCTTGGATTGGAAGAATCAACATTGTGAAAATGACTCTACTACCCAAAGCAATCTACAGATTCAATGCAATCCCTATCAAACTACCACCGGCATTTTTCACAGAACTAGAACAAAAAATTTCACAATTTGTATGGAAACACAAAAGACCCCGAATAGCCAAAGCAATCTTGAGAACGAAAAAAGGAGCTGGAGGAATCAGGCTCCCTGACTTCAGACTATACTACAAAGCTACAGTAATCAAGACAGTATGGTACTGGCACAAAAACAGAAAGATAGATCAATGGAACAGGATAGAAAGCCCAGAGTTAAACCCACGGACATATGGTCACCTTATCTTTGATAAAGGAGGCAGGAATGTACAGTGGAGAAAGGACAGTCTCTTCAATAAGTGGTGCTGGGAAAACTGGATAGGGACATGTAAAAGTATGAGATTCGATCACTCCCTAACACCATACACAAAAATAAGCTCAAAATGGATTAAAGACCTAAATGTAAGGCCAGACACTATCAAACTCTTAGAGGAAAACATAGGCAGAACACTCTATGACATAAATCACAGCAAGATCCTTTTTGACCCACCTCCTAGAGAAATGGAAATAAAGACAAAAATCAACACATGGGACCTAATGAAACTTAAAAGCTTTTGCACAGCAAAGGAAACCATAAACAAGACCAAAAGACAACCCTCAGAATGGGAGAAAATATTTGCAAATGAAGCAACTGACAAAGGATTAATCTCCAAAATTTATAAGCAGCTCATGCAGCTCAATAACAAAAAAACAAACAACCCAATCCAAAAATGGGCAGAAGACCTAAATAGACATTTCTCTACAGAAGATATACAGACTGCCAACAAACATGAAAGGATGCTCAACATCTTTACTCATTAGAGAAATGCAAATCAAAACTACAATGAGATATCATCTCACACCAGTCAGAATGGCCATCATCAAAAAATCTAGAAACAATAAATGCTGGAGAGGGTGTGGAAAAAAAGGAACACTCTTGCACTGCTGGTGGGAATGTGAATTGGTACAGCCGCTATGGAGAACGGTATGGAGGTTCCTTAAAAAACTACAAATAGAACTACCATATGACCCAGCAATCCCACTACTGGGCATATACCCTGAGAAAACCATAATTCAAAAAGAGACATGTACCAAAATGTTCATAGCAGCCCTATTTTCAATAGCCCAGAGATGGAAACAACCTAAGTGTCCATCATCGGATGAATGGATAAAGAAGATGTGGCACATATATACAATGGAATATTACTCAGCCATAAAAAGAAATGAAATTGAGCTATTTGTAATGAGGTGGATAGACCTAGAGTCTGTCATACAGAGTGAAGTAAGTCAGAAAGAGAAAGACAAATACTGTATGCTAACACATATATATGGAATTTAAGAAAAAAAAATGTCATGAAGAACATAGGGGTAAGACAGGAATAAAGACACAGACCTACTAGAGAATGGACTTGAGGATATGGGGAGGGGGAAGGGTAAGCTGTGACAAAGTGAAAGAGCGGCATGGACATATATACACTACCAAACGTAAGGTAGATAGCTAGTGGGAAGCAGCCGCATAGCACAGGGAGATCAGCTCGGTGCTTTGTGACCGCCTGGAGGGGTGGGATAGGGAGGGTGGGAGGGAGACGCAAAAGGGAGGGGATATGGAAACATATGTATATGTATAACTGATTAAATTTGTTATAAAGCAAAAAATTAAAAAAAATAAAAAATAAACAAGAAAAAAAAAGTACATAGTCTAATGTGATTTAAGAAAACAAATATGTATGACACCTATATTAAGAACTTCTGATACATCATAGCTAATTCTAACTGGAAATGGATTTTTGCTAGTTCTAAATTCTAGACTTACATACGCTTTCAACATTAATTTCCAATCTAAACAAAATAATTATTACCTCTGGCACTGGTAAGTCTCTGGAAACATTAATAAAGTTAAAACAATGAGTTAGAACATCACTTTGTATAATTTAGAGGTCTGTTTACCAGGTACACAGAACAGTCTTAACAGTGAACAGAAGGTTGCGAAAAATTAAAATATACTGCCCTAATTTTTAACCTTATAAGATGATGTTACTTTTGCCAACTTCTAGGTCTAACAGTGATGCTACAACTAGTGAAAGTCAAAGTATTACACTGTTATTACTTTAGATGATAAGAATTTTCATCTAAAGCAAAAGCTATCTGATTCTCACTGAGTATAGGAATTTGGATTTATTAGGTCAATTTTGTCACATGAATTAGTAGCTTAAACAATGATAGAAATGCAAAAAAATGTTAGAATAAGCAGTCCGTTTCTGCCTTTTTTTTTTTTTAAGAAAATCAATATTTCCATCTTCTAGTACAAGGCCCACTTAGATAATCTAGACATCTTGACAGGTCTGAATCCCAAAATGTAGTACTCAAGATGTTTATAATATTAGGAAAATAATCGGAAACTCAAATACAGCACATGGATCTTGCAAACAAAACAGTATGCCGGCAGCCTATAAAAACATACCCAGAACCTACAACAAAATCACACAGGCATTCTTCTCCAAATTGTCAATTCCAAAATTACAAAAGCAGCGTTGGTGGTATAGTGGTGAGCATAGCTGCCTTCCAAAATTACAAAAGCAGAGGAGAAAATGTTCCTTCCCCTTCACTATTCCTCCTCCCATTTGGAAAGCCAATTCTACAAAACCCTTGTGAAGAAATAGCCATAGGAGTACATGCTGTGAAGGGAAGCAGTAGACAAATGCCTCAGGCTGGTGAGCTTTTATGAGTGCCTTGAGCAGACTGATCTGAAAAAGCCAAATAAATTGCCTCGTTACATTGCCCTGTGTATTCGTTTCCTGCAGCTGCTTTAACAACGTACCACAGACCAGGAGACTTAACCGAAATTTATTCGCTCACAGTTCTGGAGGCTAGAAGTACAAAATCACAGCAGGGCCAAGTTCCATCTGAAGCCTGGAGAGGAAAATCTTTCCTTGCCTGGTAGCGGGTGGCAGTCTTTGGCCTTCCTTGGCTTGTAGATGCAGCACTGGAATCTCTGCCACTGTAATCTAATGGCCATCTTCTCTCTGTGTATCTCCGTCTCGTCATATGGCATTCTCTCTGACTCTCCCTTCTCATTAGGACACAGTCATATTGGATTAAGGACCCACCCTACTCCAGTATGACCTTATTATACTAACTATTACACCTACAAGAACGCTTTTTCAAATAAGATCACATTCTGAGATGCTGGGGATCAGAGCTTCAACATATCTTTTTGGGAGATGCAATTCAACTCATACCATCTTCCTTCCATTGAAAAATGAAACCATAATAACAATGCAGTATTTATAAGGAAAAGCTACCACTTTTTTTTTTTTTTTTTTTTCCTCCTGATTAGATACTGTGGTAGGCAAGCACTCATCTGGGAGATAAAAACCTAAGTTCTGGTCCACAGACACAAAGTAGCTGAATGAACTTGAACAAGTCATTTGAGTTTTCTGGGGTCCCCATTTCCTGTTTCCTCATTTAAGAAACAGAAGTCTTTTGGGGTCCTTCCAACAATACCTTTCTACTTGGGTTACCTGATATAATGGAGTGAAAATACCTAGCCTTGCTTTCAGGCTCTGGTGCTCAAGGTTTTATAATTATTACAAAATTTATAATTTCCATATATTTAAACCAATACTGTAGCTTAAAACTTATACAATTGAATTTTACTCTCAAAAATAATTTGTAGGGCTTCCCTGGTGGTGCAGTGGTTGAGAGTCCGCCTGCCAATGCAGGGGACATGGGTTCATGCCCCGGTCCAGGAAGATCTCACTTGCCATGGAGTGGCTGGGCCCATGAGCCATGGCCACTGAGCCTGCGTGTCCGGAGCCTGTGCTCCGAAACAGGAGAGGCCACAACAGTGAGAGGCTCACATACCGCAAAAATAATAATAATAATTTGTAGTAGTATGTAGGCCACTACTTTATTTCAAAACAATAAAACTCACCATTTTCTTTTTTTTTTTTTTTTTTGCGGTATGCGGGCCTCTCACTGTTGTGGCCTCCCCCGTTGCGGAGCACAGGCTCCGGACGCGCAGGCTCAGCGGCCATGGCTCACGGGCCCAGCCGCTCTGCGGCATATGGGATCCTCCCAGACCGGGGCACGAACCTGTATCCCCTGCATCGGCAGGCGGACTCTCAACCACTTGCGCCACCAGGGAGGCCCACCATTTTCTTTTAAAGCTAGCCAGGATATCATCGAATAGCCACTGTGTTTTAGAAAGCACACTGTGTCAGGAATTGAGAATCCTAGATCCTAGTCCTCTAGCTAGCTGACCACAGTGCACACATCAGTAAACTCTCTGGACTTCAGTTTCTTCATTCTCCAACAGTAAAAGTGAAACTTTTCCATGACTTCTGCAATTTCTTCTAGACATACCTCTTTCTTATTCAGTGGGTACGAAGCGCGGGTGAGACCCTGCTTTCAGAGTACCACATAATCAAACTGTGTGATTTGGGATGGGTTCGATTATTAAGTCATAAGTTTCTTTCTTACTTAAGGTAACTAGAATCTTCCCAATTCCAGCACAACGATGTGTGTTTTTATCTAGCATTGAGCAATTTTAATACGTATTCCTAATGCTAAGATAGGGATATATTTTTTTAAATTTTGGGATATGACTATTAAATAAGAAATATATTTGGTTTTATAAGATTTCTGACAGCAAACATTAATTCATAGAAAGAGCTGTTGAGTCTTCGTTGGTATAAGAGTCAGAAGAGAGTAAATCTTCCCAAGAAGATTTGGCTAGTGCTCAGGAGCAGCTTCAAGGCCACCTGCCTGCTTATTTATGGTGAAGACACTGGTGACCCTGGCTTCCCTAAAAGGAGGGAGGAAGATGATAAGTCGAAACACTCCTTCTAAGGGAAATTGAATATTTCTCTGTTCACCTTAATGTAGATTACTTCAAAGATAATCTCCAATTTAGTGTTAACACGAGGTTCTTTCAAGAGGAAAAAGTTAACCTGGGACATTTCCATTTAGGACAATGTTACTATGGTACAAAGTAGAAAAACCTGGAAAAATGCAGTATAAAGTTTGAGCTACAATTCCCCCTTATTACACAGCGAAATTTCCTTCCAAAATACCCTTGGCTCGGTGCTAATGGAATACAGCATAATAGAGTTTTGTTACCTTAGGGCATTATCTACACCATTCTATGTCTCTTTGACAGTTAGCTTTCTTGATTCAATAAAGGAGAAGAAAATTGCTCCAATTCAAGGAAAATCTATTAACTCGTTTCATTCTCTAAGGTACTATTCTTCTGTATGCCGAAGCACTAGCTTACAAAAGAACATCATAGAAATCGAAAATCTCTGACCAGGTAGAACCCGGAGTACATATTCCTAAATTAGGGGAATGATTGTATGTCTGTCTGCCTTAATCTTCTTTTTCCTAAGCCTGTGTAGAATGATTTGTGAAGTGTAGAAACAGCACATGTGTATTTTTCTTTGGCCTGTCTTGTAAATACCATCCTACGAACCTCCTACAATGTGTCAGGTACTGTTCAAGGTCTCTTTATGTATATTTTCTTAATCACCCTTCCAGCCACTTTCAAAGATAATTATTACATGTAGTATTTTTTAGTTGGGGAAACCATTTTAAAGAAAGTTTGAGCACCTGTCTCAATCCACACACCTGTCACATTAAAGACCACTGATTCACACCCAGGACTATCTGGATTTAAAGCCCTGGCATTTTGCTATAACACTACGTATATTATTAATTAACCCCTTATCTGAACCAAGGCTTTGTCTTCAGAAAGTTCCCAGTTAGCATTTATCCTCACCAGGAGCCCTGAAGAACTAGACACTAGAAGGGTGAATGTTGCATGTAGGAAGGCAGAAGTGGTTGGAGGATCTAAAAGCTGGGTGCAGGTGTAGGCAGCCCTGAGCTCCTGGGGGAGGAATAGGAAGCTTAAGGGCAGACTACTACACACTGTCTTCATGGAGGGAACCAGAGCCTGACTGTCGGCAGCAGCTACTAGTACAGGAGAAAGGTCAGTGAGAGTGGAACTGCCAGGGGGAGAGGCCACAGTAGGCCCAGGGGACAGGACCTGATTCCAAGGGGAAAACTAGGTCACGGTGCAGTGCCGCACTGTCCCAGGCTCCCTGCCTGCTGGGAGTGCCTCAGTGAACGTACCTGGACTAGTCTGACAGTCAGATGACTCCTTTGAAAACCGAGCTAATTAATCCCTTCATGTGATGGCAGAACTCATCATTTCTTCAGCTAATTTCGAAAATGAATTTCATTTCATTCAGCTAATCATTTCTTCAGTGCAGGAGTAATAAATAATAAATAGTGCTCAGAACACTCAGTTCAATGGAGGTGGGAAAGCTGCTTGACTTCAAAACATCCCTGATGCCCACTAGGCATTTTGGATTTTAAACCTCTAACATTCACCCATTCAATCATCAAGCCAACCAATAAATATTCATTTTCACTAAGTGCTGTGTAGGTCCTGAGAAAAATCAGAACTAAGTCCGTTAAATTTTCTATAGTTTAAACCACTACACCATTTGCTATTGCTAGATCTTTCAGGGTAATGATGATGGCTAATAGCTCTTTGCTTTCCATACATCTCTCTACATATTTTCTCAAAGAAACCTTTCATTTCCCTAGCTTCAATTACCAACTCTATGATAATGATTCAAATAACCATTATCTGTGGTCTCTTAATCTCAAAGACATTACAGATATTTTACTTAGTAAATTCTTCAGTTCCTAAAAACTGATATTTCTCACTGATGTGTATAAAACTGATGACTAATAAGAACCTGCTGTATAAAAAAATAAATAAAATGAAAAAATTAAAAAGAAAACAAACAAAAAACCCCTGATATTTCTAAAATGAAGTCATCTTTCCCCAGGTAGCTAACCACCACCACTCCCCTACGCTTCCTTTTTCTGGAATTTCTGATCTCTCTTAAAAGAACTACTCTCCTCACTCATTTACTCCATGCTTCAGTTACTGAGGTTTTCTGCAGGCCAGTAAGTTATGAAGTTTTCTCGGTCTTCTCGGTAAGACCAAGAAGGTCTTCATGGTAAGACGTCGGAAAGGTCACTGTCCCTGTCCCTCCACTCACATTGCTACCCTCCTGGTCTAGGTTTTCATCCTGTCACACATTTCTTTCTTCCTTCTACCCATTTTAAAATTCCAGCTTAAGCTTCAACTCCTTCATAAAGTTTTCTGGACTGTTCCAAACACTCATTGATCTCTGCTGCTCTGGAGTTCCCTCAGCATTTATTCTAGTTTGTGATTTACTGCTCTTACCTCCCCAGTGAATATTTCACCCCACCCCACTCCCAACTTTCTCAATGCCTGTTCCAGCCTGGTCCAGGACAGATGCTCAAAAAATACAAGGCAATGGTTAATGTCTGGGAACTGCTATGGACTGAATGTGCCCCGCCCTCTCCAATTCATATGTTGAAGCCCTAACACCCAATGTCATTATCTGAAGATAGGGTCTTCAGAAGGGAATTAAGGATAGATGAAGTCCTAAGGGTCGGGCTCTGTTCTGATGGGTCTCTGGCGTTATAAGGATGAGAGATCTCTTCCTGTGTCTCTCCCTTTCTCTCTCTCCTTCTCTCTCTCTCTCTCTCTCTCTTCCCCTCCTGCCCCCTTTCTCTCTCTCCCTGTACGATGAGAGGACACAGCAAAAAGGCAGTCTTCTGCAAACCCGGAAGAAAGCTCTCACCAAAACCCAGCCATGCTGGCACCCTGATCTTAGACTTCCCAACATCCAGAACTGTGAGAAAATAAATTTCTGTTGTTTAAGTCACCCAGTCTATCTTATTTTGCTACCCAACACCTTTTAGCCACAAGGTACGAATAAACTAATAAAGAGTAAGCCTTGGTTAGCTTAGTCTTGTTACACTGACCACAGTGAATCCTTCAAGGATGAGTAAATGATCCAATACCAACCAGAGGGATATAAGAAGAATTTTGTGAGAATTTTTGGGAAAATTCCTTGCTCTCAAAAAAGAATTGTCAGAACAGCTATTCTTTCTTCACATTAAGTTGTTGTGTGTGGAATTACTTTGACTGTTTATTTACTGTGTGGGAAGGTAGGCTAAAAATGAAGCAGACCCAGAGAGAGGGCCAGAGCTGAGAGAGAGAAGTAGAGCTGGAGCCTTGCTCAGATGACACCTGAATCCTGACCTCCCCCTGTACTTTTTGGTTCTGTGAGCTAATAAATTTCCTTCATTGTCAGTGTGAGCCTGGCCTTCAAATACTTGCAACCAGAAATATCTTTCCTATAGAAAGGAGAGCTAAACCCATTACAATTAGGAAATTATTATTCACAGGAGAAAATTCAGACCTCATGTTGTATCTCAATCTGACCCAATTCATCCCCCAAATGCTTTGTAAGGACATTTGTCCTAACCCTCCAATACTGTATCTCTGTGAGTGCTGGCCCATCCCAGAGCCTGAGGCACTTTACTGAGTCCACTTACACTAGATAGAAATTACATAAATTTGTCCTCTCAGAACAAACTAAAGTCTCTGATAAAATAAAGAGAACAACAGAATGAACAATTGAAGAAGCAAAGCAGGGGCATATATTAGAAGAACTGAAACTCCATGGAGAAGAATTGAGAAATATTGTAAAACCACTGAGAAAAGCCTGGGTCCCGCTTTCTTAGCAGCAGAATGGGAGTCAGCAGTGTAGACTGGAAGCCAATTGCAAACACAAGAGGTCCAGAGCCATATATTTTTGTCATGGTTGCAATAATACACTCTAACTAAACTCTGTTGCTGATTCATGGGTCAGAAGCCTAAGTTTTAAAAAATAATTTTTTAAAATAATAAGAATTAAAAAATATGAAGTCCAAAGAGGATCTAACGACTGCAGGTTAAGATCTATGAAGGAAAGTTTAAAACCGGAATAATGTAGCTCAGAGATCACAAAAATCAAATGCCACCAGTGACCAGGCAGGTATTGCACCTGAGTGAATTGTGAGCAGCGGGGAGAGCAGAGGGCTGAGGATTAGTGCTCTGTTCAAAGTGCACAGGGGGGCTTCCCTGGTGGCGCAGTGGTTGAGAGTCCGCCTGCTGATGTAGGGGACACGGGTTCGTGCCCTGGTCCAGGAAGAGCCCACATGTGGCGGAGCGGGTGGGCCCGTGAGCCACGGCCGCTGAGCCTGCGCATCCGGAGCCTGTGCTCTGCAACGGGATAGGCCACAACAGTGAGAGGCCCGCGTAACATGAAAAAAAAAAAAAAAAAGTGCACAGGGGCTACTTAGCTCTAGAACTTTGTTGCCCTATATAAATGTTACCCTTGTGTTGTCGGATTTTCCATTTTTTCAAGAGAAGCTAAAAATGTGTGTATATGGAGTGTGTGCGTGTGTGTCTGTAAAAGTAACTTATCAGAAAAAGAAAATCAGTGTTCATTCCAAAGAAAGGAAAGAGAAGGGAAAAAAGAAAGTCAGTGAGCCATTTTTTTAAGTTAGCCTTTAGAGAGGTCATCTTCAAGGAGCCTGAGGGGAGATCATCTGAGCATCATTTTCAAACTATTCTCACATCTCCTCTCCCCCACACCTGAGAGTAGCCCTCCAGGTGTCATTAGGCAGAAAATGGCCAGCCCCAGAACAGGGCTTCTTGACCTCCAAAGTGCAAATGAGAGTCACCTGGGGATCCTGTTAAAATGTAGATTCTGACTTGAGCCTGGTCTAGAGCAGAGACTGAGAGTCACATTTCTAGGGAGTTCCCAGATGTTGCAAAGCTGCTGGTTCACACTTTGAGTAGCAAGATTTTAGAGTAGGTTTTTCCAACTTTTTTGACCACAGTCTAAAATAAGAAATAAATTTTACTTGGCAACCTAGAACATATACAAAACAGACATATAACTGAAACAGAGACAAAAGTTATTTTATGGAGTGTACTTTTATATTTTTATCCGATTCCACTGTTTTATTCTACCCTATTGTATTTTTTTTAATATTGATCATTACTCATTAAAGAGTTTTTTTGACCCACTAATAAGTGATGACACAAAGCTTGAAAAACACTTCCAATAAATTTGTATTCAAACTCCTTATATTACATTTTTTTAAATGTATCTTTCCATCTCTTCAAAGAACAAAACAAGAAGACCAAAAAAACCCGTAAATGTTGCTGGAGGAATGTAGATCAGCAGAGATGATAGTAATAGCTAACAGGGGTTGAGCATTTCTATTTTTTAGGAGTATGGTTAAGCACATGTGCTGTTGGACAAGACTGCAGGATTCTAATCCCAGCAAAGCCACTTAAAAGCTGTGAAACTTGGGCAAGTTACTTAACTTCTCTGTTTCCACATCTGTAAAACAGAGATAACAGTAATACAAATGCCTCATGGGGCTCTTGTGAGGATTGCTGTATATATAAATCTGAATATGTGTAGGACAACGTACTGCACACAGCACGTGTCATAGAAGTGTTTGTCATTGTCATTATCATTACTAAGTACTTCATAGGAGTCGTGTCACTTAGCTTCCTAATAATCCCATGGGATAGTACAGCAGAACTGTTAGGTGGTCCAGTTTACACCTGTTCCCATCTATTTCTTTGTTGACAGAATTCTAATCTTCTCAGGGCATCCATTCCTTACAAGTTATTCAGGAGTGAATTCTGGTTGGTAAGGTGATCACAATAAACCCTCCTCCCTTGCCAGTGATGGGTTAAAGAAGAGCATATGATTCATCTCTGACCAGTGAACCAAGAGGCATCTGGGAAGTGTTTCCTCTTCCTTAAAGTAAAACGGAAGAAAGAAACATCGTATCTTGTTGCACTGTGTGTCGTTATGTCTAGATGTGATGCCAGAAACTGCAGCATTCATTTGGCAACCACGAGGGAAGCCAAAGAGAACAAAGTGAAAGGCATGCACGTGGACACAGGTAGGTATGGTTACCATCTCCACTGTGAAAGGGGAAGGTGTGGGATCAAGCAAGTAAAGGAAATTTCCAAAAGTCACACTAAGGAAGCCACCTATTCTTTATCCACTATGCTACCATAGCCTCATCTTTAAAAAATACATAATAATTTTCTTTAAACACCCTGAAGTTATGAATTAATACATTTGGAAAACATTTCCAGAATCAGTTGTCCATCTCAAGACCATAAAAGTGGGTTAAGATGATCATTTGTTGGGGGTAGGTAGGTTGTGATCTTGTTAATACTCACAGCATGTACATATTTACTTTGTGCCACACTCTGCCACTTGGTACATGTTTATTACTTTGCAATTATTCTCTTCTTATTACATGTTTATGGATTAGTTTTTCTCCAACTGGGCTGTCGATTTCATAATTATTCTGATAAACAACCTTAATCCAAGGTGTTATTGACTAATAATAGATTAACATATCCCTGTTTTCAGATTGTTTATGTTCTTAACATGCATCTTCCCTAAAAGAATTTAAATACTCTGGAATTTCAGAGACTCTATCAGGGAATATAAGAGATACTTAGCGGGCAAGGTGACCACTTTGATCCCTAAAAATAGCACCCCTCAAGGAGCTGCCTTGGACTCTGAGTGTGACATTTCTCTTCCAAAACCTAGCAGGCATAATATTCTTCATGGCAAACTCTTTTATTATTTCAGTGAACACAGGAATACCTAAATAAAAAAGCATTACAGAGACAGGATGTTTAAAATTTACTAAGTCATTTTACAGACTCACAACTTCATTTAGGTTTTTAAATCAATTTTTTGATTTTAAGAAACACACTGTTGGGCTCCCGTGGTGGCGCAGTGGTTGAGAATCTGCCTGCCAATGCAGGGGACGTGGGTTCGTGCCCCGGTCCGGGAAGATCCCACATGCCACGGAGCAACTAAGCCCGTGTGCCACAACTACTGAGCCTGCGCTCTAGAGCCCGTGAGCCACAACTACTGAGCCCATGTGCCACAACTACTGAAGCCCGCAAGCTCTAGGGCCTGTGCTCCACAACAAGAGAAGCCACCGCAATGAGAAGCCCGCGCACCGCAGCAAAGAGTAGCCCCCGTTCGCCACAACTAGATAAAGCCCGTGCAACAATGAAGACCCAATGCAGCCAGAAACAATAAATAAATAAAATAATAAAATAAATAAATTTATTTTTAAAAAATTAGGGGCTTCCCTGGTGGTGCAGTGGTTGAGAGTCCGCCTGCCGATGCAGGGAACGAGGGTTCGTGCCCCGGTCCGGGAAGATCCCACATGCCGCGGAGCAGCTGGGCCCGTGAGCCATGGCCGCTGAGCCTGCACGTCCGGAGCCTGTGCTCCGCAACGGGAGAGGCCACAACAGTGAGAGGCCCGCGTACCGCAAAAAAAAAATTTTTTAAAAAAGGAAACACACTTTTATTTCACATTTTAGAGTCTTTGAAATTGGATAGTATCTTGCAATTTTTGTTGGCCAAGCAGGAACTGTGATGCAGTTGCCATTGACTGTGCACAGACTTTTAGTTATTTCTGATAGCAAGACTGGAAAAGTTCTAAACTCATGACATTTTAGGCCCACTTGAGTTGTGCTTATTGTCTAAAAACTTTCTGTTGATGTCTTCTGGTAAGATGAAAAAAGCTACAGCATAAAAACTTGTAAACAGGTGTCAGAAGCTTGGGGGAAAAATGTATAATGACAACAGTAAAGCAGTCTTTTTGAAAATGCTGCATCAACATCCACAGTCATTGATAAATCTGATTCAAAAGTTAATCTGAAGGGACTGCCCTGGTGGCGCAGTGGCTAAGAATCTGCCTGCCAATGCTGGGACAAAGGTTTGGGCCCAGGTCCGGGAAGATCCCACATGCCACGGAGCAAATAAGCCCATGCACTGCAACTTCTGAGCCTGCGCTCTAGAGCCTGTAAGCCACAAATACTGAGCCCGCTTGCCACAACTACTGAAGCTCACGTGCCTAGAGCCCATGATCCACAATAAGAGAAGCCACCGCAATGAGAAGCCCGCACACCGCAACAAAGAGTAGCCCCCGCTCGCCACAACTAGAGAAAGCCCATGCACAGCAAGGAAGACCCAATGCAGCCAAAAATAAACAAAATTTTTTTAAAAAATGAATCTGAAAGGCTGACTCCAAAAAATTTTAGGAATACCTTAATTATCTGGCTTCTATTTTCCTTTTTCTGTTTACAAGAGTAAAATATGACAAAAATCTATATCTAAGTCTGAAAGAACTCTTTAAACTACAAAAATAATAATTCTAAGTGATAAAAAGATTTGTCAGTTTAATTGGCATCATTTTTTTCCCTTTCTTAATGATACCTAAAATTATGATGCATCTTCACATCAATGACATCTTGAAGTCTTTGAATATGATATTATTCATAGAAGAACAAACAGAATCAGAAAAGCTAAATGATTTACACACACATACATACATGCACACAGTTTCCACAGGACTAGAAGACGGGTCTTTCCTCTGCACTGCAATATTTTGCCTCTCCTTTGATGAGACTCTGAGCATGAACCAGATTCCTTAAGGTTTCCTCTAATCCAAGGATTCAGTTTGGAGACAGTATTTGCCACGTGTGGAATGTTATGTGTATTTTTTCTCTAAGACCCAGTGCCAGTGAAATGTAAAATGACATAGCAAGGATCATGCTTTCTTTTAACGTCATCACTGTGAAGGAAGAACTTGATTGTCCAGATTGTAGGCAGGGACTGCAGTCATGTGAGACACAGACTGTATATGTTAAGGGGAAAGCCACATTGTACACACATGCTCTGCTGCTATCACATGTATGTTACCCCAGCAAGAGCATGTCAGCCCCTGGAGAAAATGACAAGCTTTTGCTAGGCTAACATGCAAAACACAAAGCGCAAAATGTTTTGAGGATCTCTAGACTATGTTTCAGAGTTTAGCTTCAGGGATCAAGGATGTGAAGGAGTGATCAAAATCTTTCCAAATTTTAAAATCTGAAAGTGCCTAAAGGGAATTCTAGTTTGGTCCCACAGTGTTTGTAAGCTCAGATTCTTATAAGCCCCTGCTGGACCACAAGTAAACATTTCTTTGAAAGAAAAATACACCCTGGGAGAGAAGCTGGAAACCATATAGGAGCTCCTGGACCGCATGATGGTGCCTAAGTGCTTGGGGTTTAAGAAAGAGGTCTATCAAGGATTATACTTTGTAATCTACATTCAGAATGCAGTGCTTTAAATTGAAAACAATAAATCTTTCTAAACTCCAGTTATCTGCCAGTAATGATTTGGAAACTGAAGCACAGATCATTCCGTTGAGCAGATCTGTGGAAGGGAAAGGACAAAATCCAAGAGAATTTTTCCTGCCGTGAGGCCTGTGAGAGCTGTCTGCCAAGTGGACAGTTTTTTGGCTGTGCTACTTCGAGAGAGGGCGAGGTAGGAGGCAGGGAGAAAGGAAAACCTTATGTACCATAAAAATCCTAACAGGTCCACTCTGAGTCAGACCAAAGATATTAAAATCCTTACACTGATCGAATGTTACCATTGTTAAAGCAAGTTATGAACTATTTAAAAAACTATTTTGGGGCTAGATGTTTTCTCTCAGTGCAATCTCAACAGCTAGTCAAATGTAGAGATTTCAGATAGTAAGTAATCTATTCAACACAATTTTTTGCCAGTCCTCAATTAGAAAGTGTTAGGTGGAATCTCCAGTGCCCTTCAGCCTGAATTATTTTTAGTGTGAATCTAAAACATTCAGGCCCTGTGTTCAAGAGGGGGAAATAATCATCAGCAGCAAAAATTCTTCTAAGTTACTGTCTGTATCTGTGTTTACAAAGTGCCCGCTTCCTCTTAAGGAAATGTTACGTAAATAATCAGGAGCATGTCTCAGTCATTCTTGGACATTATGTCGGAGGTGAAAGAAGAAAACCTTGAGCACCAAATTCTTATAAAACTTAGGCAAAAAAAGTTTTTTGGTAATTTTTCTCCTACAGTAATAGAAGGCATATAGAAAATTTAGTTTGAAAAACCAAACATAAAATATGATAATAGGGCTTCCCTGGTGGCGCAGTGGTTGAGAGTCCACCTGCCGATGCAGGGGACACGGGTTCGTGCCCCGGTCTGGGAAGATCCCACATGCCGCAGAGTGGCTAGGCCCGTGAGCCATGGCCGCTGAGCCTGTGCGTCCGGAGCCTGTGCTCCGCAACGGGAGAGGCCACAACAGTGAGAGGTCCGCGTACCGAAAAAAAAAATATATATATATATATATGATAATAGACAAAACCCCTTTTCCAAATCACTTTCCTTTTTTCCTTATTATTTGCGCAAACTGAAATGTTATTGTAGAATACTTCCAAACACATTCAGTTCTGCTGTGACTTTCATCTCAATTATTTTCAGAGAAGCCAGTTTGAAAATTTGTAACATTTCTGGGATAATTCCAAATAAATAAATATTTACGTTCATATAGACCAGTGGTTTGCAACAGGGACAATTGTGCCTCCTCCCACCCCAACACTTACCATATCCTAGGGGAAAATTGGCAAAGTCTAGATTCATTTTTGGCTGTCAAAACTGGGGGAGAGGGGCTTTCCTAGTGGCGCAGTGGTTGAGAGTCCGCCTGCCGATGCAGGGGACACGGGTTCGTGCCCCGGTCCGGGAAGATCCCACATGCCGCGGAGCAGCTGGGCCCATGAGACATGGCCGCTGAGCCTGCGCGTCCGGAGCCTGTGCTCCGCAACGGGAGAGGCCACAACAGTGAGAGGCCCGCGTACCTCAAAAAAAAAAAAAAGACTGGGGGGAGAGGAGGAGCTGCTACTGGCATCTAGTAGGCAGAGGTCAGAGAAGCTGCTAAACATCCTACAATGCACAGCACAGCCCCTTTACAGAATTAGCCCACCCCAAATGTAGAGAGTAGTGAAGTTGACTAACCTTGACATGACACATCTTTGTTTCTCTTTATTTGAACTATGTGATGTGCCACAGGGCCCATGGGACAGAATTTAGTGCACAAGGAGCGAAAACAATTTAACACACACCCTTTCCGCCATGTGCATTGCCTGTACCTTAGACCATTCCAGCATACATTCTTGCATGGACTACTCCCGTAGCCTTCCCACTGGCCTCCCTGTTTCTACTTCTGCTCCTCCTTATTCCAGTCTTCCCCAGAGCAGCCAGAATGGCTTAAATGATGGGGGGGTTCCCTTGCTGTAGACCCTACTGAGGTCAATGTCCTATGAGACTCTGTGGGAGCTCCCTCCTGCCCCCTCTCTCCTCAACACACACGGACCTGCTAGTTGCTCCCATAACCTTGATCCCTTGCACCTCAGAGCCTTCCAGTTTTGCACACACCCCTCTTTATTCCTTCTTACCTTTCAGATCTAATCTCAATTCAAGGAAGCCTTCCTTAATCCATCTACACTAGATAAAGTCAATCTGCTATAAACTCTCATAGCCCCCTGTACATTTTCCTTAATACTCTACATAACTACATTATACACTAGTGTAGACCAGCTCTGCTAGTTGACCGTAATTCTGTGAGTGCAGAGTCACTTTGCCCATGGTTTCCTCTTCAAGGTCCAGCATGGTACCTGATATAGTAGCTCAGTTATACAACTGAATGAACGAATCCCAGGTTTTGTCTTCTAAGAGTTAATGTAACTGATGGTGATTGGAATAAATGTGTTTATCAGCATACTACTATGCATCTGCTTGCAGTTATAGTTTAGATGGGAAGAAAGTATTAAAATGCTTTGTATGATGAAATAAGAATTAGAAGATTTGGAGGTGGGGGAGGTGACTTGAGAGAGGAGAGACCTGTGGGCACAGAAGTATGTTCAGGAGACATTGAAATTCTCTATGACAGGGACTAACTGCCAGATTTTTGGAGAGTTCTAGTAATGATTTTGAAGTTGTTTCCTATACTGTACAGCTCTGTAACATTTAATTATTAACATGAATTCCAGTAAAAACTTTGCTTTCTCAACCTTGTATTAGTGGTGCTCTGTGAAATGGGAGTATAATCCAGGCTGTGTCCAATGTTGGGAACAGGATGTAAAAAAGACATCAGAGGGCCTCCCTGGTGGCGCAAGTGGTTGAGAGTCCGCCTGCCGATGCAGGGGATACGGGTTCGTGCCCCGGTCTGGGAGGATCCCATATGCCGCGGAGCGGCTGGGCCCGTGAGCCATGGCCGCTGAGCCTGCGCGTCCGGAGCCTGTGCTCCGCGGCGGGGGAGGCCACGGCAGTGAGAGGCCCGCATACCGCAAAAAAAAAAAAAAAAGACATCAGAGAGGGGAGTAGGCTGAGATCTCAGTAGATTACAGAAAATTGGAGTAGAGTGATGAGAAAGGTACGCCCCTCGAGGACTACTGAAGATATTGAGATAGATGCTGGGTTTTCCCCATATTTATATAAAGGGCTTGAGTCAATCTTACTTTAATATTAGAGGTCTCGTTGCTCCCAAGCAGGTGACACCTGGGCACTGGCATCTGTGCTACATAACAATGTGGAATGAATAAAGGAAGGGCGAAGCTAGATGATATCTAAGGTCTCTTTTTCAAACATTTCCCCTCTTTATTCTTTCTAACATTAAAGGCTGAGGCATGAATCTGAGAATAATTGCTTTTGATTTTAACATTTGAATGTGTATACATTTTCTCTGGCATGTCCAAGTATTATTTCTTTTGTTCCTTGAATTCTCATCTCACAAATTGGCAGATGGAAATCATACTTACCCTTTATTCTGAAGTTCCCAGAAAGGTTTACAACTTCCTAACTAAAAGTCACCAAGTGACTCATTATGGAAAGAAATGGGAAAAACCAACTCTAATGAAGTGTGGGAATAAGAGATGCAACTTCTTCACAGCTAGTATTCAAATTGTTCTGTCTTTAAGTGCTTTCATATATCAATTCATTGAATTGCATCAACTCTGTGAGGTAGGTACTGTCATTATCCCCATTTCACAGAAAAAATATTTGAGGCACAGAAATGTTAAGTAACTTGCTCCAGGTCACATAGCTAGTAAGTGGTGAGCCAAGATTAGAACCTAGGCAGTCAGCCTCCAGAGGTTACACACTTAACCAATGTAGGCTTTTGAATACGGTACATTGCTAGGTAAAACACAGGATGACATCTCAGTTAATGCCACCCCTGTCCTTTTGCTTAATCCAGAGAAACATCCTTGAATTCTGTCTTTCTCTTACATCCCACTTCAATTTGTCAGAAAACTTCAAAATATACCCAGATTCCAACTGCTTCTCACCATCTTCACTACCACCATCCTGGTCTAAATCACTGCCTTCTCCCCACTGGATTACTGCTCTAACCTCCCAAATATTTTCTCGGCTTGCCCTCTAACAGGCTGTTTTCAACACGGTAGTCAAGAGTGATCCTTTAAAACCAAAAGTCAGATCAAGTCACTTCTTGGCTCATAACCATTTGGTGGCTTCCTATTCCATTCAGAGTGAAAGCCAAGCTTGTTACAATGGCCTACAAGGCCACATACACTCTGCTCCTCCTCCCTGGAGGGACCTCATCCCCTCCCACGTACACAGCCACCCAGCCGCACCAGACTACTTGTTCCCCCTGTCCTCGAATATCCCACACAGGCTCTCTGTCTTAGGGCTTTAGCACTGGCCAGTCCCTCTACCCTAAATTCTGCATGGTCATTTTTCTCACTTCCTACAAGTCTTTATTCAAATGATAGGCCTACACTGAAAACCCTAATTAAAATTATAAAGTACTACTGTCCCTGGACCTGCTGAACCCCAACTCTCTCTTTCACTCTCTGTTTTCCCATGGCTCTTACCACTTTCTAATATAATATCTAATTTACTACTTATTTATTGTTTGTCTTTGCTACCAGAATTTAAGCTTGTCAACATTAATGTATCTTAAATGCCATACAGATTTGTTGAATGAATGAAGGAAACAGTAAGTGGTCATAGTCAGTGACCCTAAAGAATGAGTACAGCTGGTTTTTAAAGTCAATAATTTGTCTATGGAAGTATGTGAAATATATTACTATTGAGTGCATCAGTTTTTGGCATGCAGACATAGTGTTTGGAATTTTAGAACCTAAATTTTTTCCCCATGAACCAGCAACATTAAAATATAAATTTAGAAGCAATGAATGTTACAGCTTTAATCATGAAATTCCACATTCCAGCAAAAAATCCGAATACCCTCTTCCCATTCACCTTATAGGCCCCCAAAAGGAATGGGAACAGTTATTAAAAAAATTATACATAAGCACTGTTTTTCAGAACCCTTCATCCTCTCAGTCTGTTCAGCATATCCTTGTTAAGTTTTCCTCTCCCAGAGAATCACTCCATTTGTGCGTTATATCCTCGAAATAATGCATAGGAACATATTCAGGTGAGTGGTGAGGGCTCTATCAGCAGGCATCACAGCTCCTCCAAGCTGGATGCCCATCCCATCAGCACCCAGTGTGGTCCAGGACAATCTCATCAGGGTTCCTGGTGCTCCAACTACTCCTACTAATTTAGAATCCCAAGAGGTGGGGCTGGGCATTTGTGTTTTAGTCTGATCTAGTGTGATACTTAAATCCCACTGATGTTTAAGAACCACTGTCTTGGCCTAGACTTTTCCTGACCTTTCTCCCAGGTACAAATTTGCCCTTCTCTCTTCTCACTTCCTTGTGCCCAATTCTCTGTCAAGACTAATCTTCTGAGAGATGTTGAGGCAATAATTATGGATAATGTTTTAGTATGTTAGTTCTCAAGATTTCCTTTCCATAATTGAATTCAATACTTTGATGCAAACTAGTAACCAATGCCACGACTGTGTATACTCACAGGCTCAGAAGGGGAGAGAATTTATGACAACATCTCTCTTATTCAAGGTGTTTCTTTCTCTCTAATGTTCTGCCCTGGTGCGGGTTTGACTGAGGGGAAGGATGCTTCTCTCTGTAAGAAATAATCTTTCTTCTTTCCAAAATGTCTTTTCATTTAAGTCATATATTTGGAAATAAAAACTATTTTCTTGTACACCATGTTTATGCTTTATTTTTCCAGCTACCAGGTTGACAAGATAAAACCAGGGGAACCCCAGTTAGAGTGAAATAAATTAAATTTGGCCTTGATCCTTAATATTTGCTGGGTTATATCAAATATTGATATAGGTAGGTACTTCTGGTATTTATAAGAATAAATTTATTCTGAGAATTCCAGTAGTCTTGTTTGTGTAGAAGTCCACTAAATAGCAGGTGCTTTTTAAAGCCAGACTCCAATAGAAATATAGTTGATTCTCATTATTCTTGGTAGTTACATTCTATAAAGTCACCACAAACACTGAATTAGTGAACATTGAAACACTGCTCTTAGGGAAACACTGCTCTTAGGGGAGACACAGGGTTAGGTTCCTACAAGACTTTGGTCACAATATTTTTGTCAATTGATCAATACATAACTATGTTTACATGTTTTCCTGCTTAAATACAACTTAATAATAATGTCATGGTCATCAGCACTATAATTCATGCCTGATTGAAGCTTATCTAACACAAGTATTTTGTCTGTAAGATACATCACAGCCTTCTTGCTCTTAGGAATAGCACTACTGCACAATGCTTGGTGGCCAGCATAAACACTGATATCGTCAACAAAAAGCACAAAAATGGGAAAAACATGGCTAAAGAGATCACAAAAAGGACATTTGTTTATACTGTGAGAGCTGAAACAAGAAGACATAAGGTCACCTTGCTTGACTTCAGCTGGGAACATGAATTTCAGGTAACAATTTTTTCACTGCTCTTTCCATGCACATATCTGCAAATAACCATAGATACCACAAGTATTGATTTTAGGGTTACAAATAAATTGTAGCATGTAGGCAAATTCATAAATATAGAATCCAAGAATAATAAGGATTGAGCATATTTTCAAAATAAAACACTAATAATGACAATATAGTTACCACTTATTGAGGGCTTGCATTGTACCAAGCACAGTCATTAAATCACTTAATTCTTAACCCAAGTATATAGCTGAAGAATTTGGGCTTTAGCAAGATTATTAATTTTCTCAAGATCATAGCACTCTAAATATCAAAGCGGGATTCAAGAACTCAAAATTATTTCAGACAACTTAAATATTCTTTCAAAACATACAAGGGGTTTATTTGATTTTTTCTTTTTTTTTTTTACATTTAAAACCTTAATTCAAACATCATTAGTTTGAAGTTAATAGACTTTAATAGACATTAGTTTATATCAATGGGAAAACCAAAGCACAAAGACATTAAATTACTAACCAGTCTCACAAATTCAATTTTTAAGAACAGGACTTTCAACATCCAAAGGCACAGCCCAGGCATAATGACAATCATACTCTGTGGATACAAACAGGATAGCAGTTCTACTAAAAGTGGCATGCCATTTAAAACTACATTTGCCAAACTATTCCTATTCCTAACATCTTATTAAATGAGACTGGGTAATGCTTTTCCTTCAGAGGATATCTGAAGGATCATTGTAATCACAGCAGAACATAAGCTTCACAAGGTAGCACTTTTACTATATAAAAATACTGGATAGGGCTTCCCTGGTGGCGCAGTGGTTGAGAGTCCGCCTGCCGATGCAGGGGACACGGGTTCGTGCCCCGATCCCGGAGGATCCCGCATGCCGCGGAGCGGCTGGGCCCGCGAGCCATGGCCGCGGAGCCTGCGTGTCCGGAGCCTGTGCTCCGCAACGGGAGAGGCCACGGCAGTGAGAGGCCCGCGTACAGCAAAAAAAAAAAAAAAAAAAAAAAAAAAAAAAAAATACTGGATAAGAGAGTATTGTTTTTTGCTTGTTTGTTTTATACAGCAGGTTTTTATTAGTCATCAATTTTATACATATCAGTATATACATGTCAATCCCAATTGCCCAATTCATCACACCACCACCACCACCACCCTGCAGCTATCCACCCTTGGTGTCCATACGTTTGTTCTCTACATCTGTGTCTCAATTTCTGTCCTGCAACCCGGTTCATCTCTACCATTTTTCTATATTCCACATATATGCATTAATATATGATATTTGTTTTTCTCTTTCTGACTTACTTCACTCTGTATGACAGTCTCTAGATCCATCCATGTCTCAATAAATGACCAAGTTTTGTTTTTATGGCTGAGTAATATTCCATTGTATATATGTACCACATCTTCTTTATCCATTCATCTGTCGATGGGCATTTAGGTTGTTTCCATGACCTGGATATTGTAAATAGTGCTGCAGTGACCATTGGGGTGCATGTGTCCTTTTGCATTATGGTTTTCTCTGGGTATATGCCCAGTAGTAGGATTGCTGGATCATAATGTAATTCTATTTTTAGTTTTTTAAGGAACCTCCATACTGTTCTCCGTAGTGGCTGTATCAATTTACATTCCCATCAACAGTGCAAGAGGGTTCTCTTTTCTCCACACCCTCTCCAGTATTTGTTGTTTTTAGATTTTCTGATGATGCCCATTCTAACTGGTGTGGGGTGATACCTCATTGTAGTTTTGATTTGCATTTCTCTAATAATTACTGATGTTGAGCAGCTTCTCATGTGCTTCTTGGCCATCTGTATGTCTTCTTTGGAGAAATGTCTATTTAGGTCTTCTGCGCATTTTTGGATTGGGTTGTTTTTTTAATATTGAGCTGCATGAGCTGTTTATATATTTTGGAGACTAATCCTTCGTCCGTTGATTCGTTCGCAAATATTTGCTCCCATTCTGAAGGTTGTCTTTTCATCTTGTTTATGGTTTCCTTTGCTGTGCAAAAGCTTTGAAGTTTCATTAGTCCCATTTGTTTATTTTTGTTTTTATTTCCATTACTCTGGGAGGTGGATTAAAAAAGATCTTGCTGTGATTTATGTCAAGGAGTGTTCTTCCTATGTTTTCCTCTAAGAGTTTTATAGTGTCCAGTTTTACATTTAGGTCTCTAATCCATTTTGAGTTTATTTTTGTGTATGGTGTTAGGGAGTGTTCTAATTTCATTCTTTTACATGTAGCTGTCCAGTTTTCACAGCACCACTTATTGAAGAGACTGGCTTTTCTCTGTTGTGTACCCTTGCCTCCTTTGTCATAGATTAGTTGACCATAGGTGCATGGGTTTATCTCTGGGCTTTCTATCCTGTTCCATTGATCTATCTTTCTGTTTTTGTGCCAGTACCATATTGTCTTGATTACTGTAGCTTTGTAGTATAGTCTGAAGTCAGGGAGTCTGATTCCTCCAGCTCCATTTTTTTCCCTCAAAACTGCTTTGGCTATTCAGGGTCTTTTGTGTCTCCATACAAATTTTAAGATTTTTCATTCTAGTTCCATAAAAAATGCCACTGGTAATTTGATAGGGATTGCATTGAATCTGTAGATTCTTTGGGTAGTATAGTCATTTTCACAATATTGATTCTTCCAATCCAAGAACATGGTATATCTCTCCATCTGTTGGTATCATCTTTAATTTCTTTCATCAGTGTCTTATAGTTTTCTGCATACATGTCTTTTGTCTCCCTAGGTAGGTTTATTCCTAGGTATTTTATTCTTTTTGTTGCAGTGGTAAATGGGAGCGTTTCCGTAATTTCTCTTTCAGATTCTTCATCATTAGTGTATAGGAATGCAAGAAATTTCTGTGTATTAATTTTGTATCCTGCAACTTTACCAAATTCATTGATTAGCTCTAGTAGTTTTCTGGTGGCATCTTTAGGATTCTCTATGTAGAGTATCATGCCATCTGCAAACAGTGACAGTTTTACTTCTTCTTTTCCAATTTGTATTATTTTTATTTCTTTTTCTTCTCTGATTGCCGTGGCTAGGACTTCCAAAACTCTGTTGAATAATAGTGGTGAGAGTGGACCTCCTTGTCTTGTTCCTGATCTTAGAGGAAATGCTTTCAGTTGTTCACCATTGAGAATGATGTTTGCTGTGGGTTTGTCGTATATGGCCTTTATTATGTTGAGGTAGGTTCCCTCCATGCCCACTTTCTGAAGAGTTTTTATCATAAGTGGGTGTTGAATTTTGTCAAAGCTTTTTTGGCATCTATTGAGATGATCATATGGTTTTTCTTCTTCAATTTGTTAATATGGTGTATCACATTGATTGATTTGCATATATTGAAGAATCCTTGAATCCCTGGGATAAATCCCACTTGATCACGGTGCATGATCCTTTTAATGTGTTGTTGGGTTATGTTTGCTAGTACACTGTTGAGGATTTTTGCATCTATATTCATCAGTGATATTGGTCTGTAATTTTCTTTTTTTGTAGTATCTTTGTCTGGTTTTGGTATCAGGATGATGGTGGCCTCATAGAATGAGTTTGGGAGTGTTCCTCCCTCTGCAATTTTTGGGAAGGGTTTGAGAAGGATGGGTGATAGATGTTCTCTAAATGTTTGATACAATTCACCTGTGAAGCCATCTGGTCCTGGATTTTTGTTTGTTGGAAGAGTTTTTTTTTTTTTTTTTTTTTTTTTGCGGTATGCGGGCCTCTCACTGTTGTGGCCTCCCCCGTTGCGGAGCACAGGCTCCGGACGCGCAGGCTCAGCGGCCATGGCTCACGGGCCCAGCCGCTCCGCAGCATATGGGATCCTCCCAGACCGGGGCACGAACCCGTATCCCCTGCATCGGCAGGCGGACTCTCAACCACTTGCGCCACCAGGGAGGCCCTGTTGGAAGAGTTTTAATCACAGTTTTAATTTAATCACTTGTGATTGGTCTGTTCATATTTTCTATTTCTTCTGGGTTCAGTCTTGGAAGGTTATACTAAGAATTTGTCCATTTCTTCCAGGTTGTCCATTTTATTGGCATAGTTGCTTGTAGTAGTCTCTTAGGATGCTTTGTATTTCTGTGGTGTCTGTTGTAACTTCTCCTTTTTCATTTCTAATTTTATTGATTTGAGTCCTCTCCCTCTTTTTCTTGATGAGTCTGGCTAATGGTTTATCAATTTTTTTTTATCTTCTCAAAGAACCAGCTTTTAGTTTTATTGATCTTTGCTATTGTTTCCTTTGTTTCTATTTCATTTATTTCTGCACTGATCTTTATGGTTTCTTTCCTTCTGCTAACTTTGGATTTTGTTTGTTCTTCTTTCTCTAGTTCCTTTAGGTGTAAGGTTAGATTGTTTATTTGAGATGTTTGTTGTTTCTTGAGGTAGGCTTGTATAGCTATAGACTTCACTCTTAGAACTGCTTTAGCTGCATCCCATAGGTTTTAGATCGTCGTGTTTTTATTGTCATTTGTCTCTAGGTATTTTGTTTCCTCTTTGATTTCTTCAGGGATCTCTTGGTTATCTAGTAACGTATTGTTCAGCCTACATGTGTTTGTGTTTTTTATGGTTTTTTTCCCTGTAATTCACTTCTAATCTCATAGCATTGTGGTCAGAAAAGATGCTTGATATGATTTCAATTTTCTTAAATTTACTGACGCTTGATTTGTGACCCAAGATGTGATCTATCCTGAAGAATGTTCCGTGCACATTTGAGAAGAAAGTGTAACCTTCTGTTTTTGGATGAAATGTACTATAAATATCAATTAAATCTATCTGGTCTATTGTGTCATTTAAAGCTTCTGTTTCCTTATTTATTTTCATTTTGGATGATCTGTCCATTGGTGTAAGTGAGGTGTTAAAGTCTCCCACTATTATTGTGTTACTGTCGATTTCCTCTTTTAGAGCTGTTAGCAGTTGGCTTATGTATTGAGGTGCTCCTATGTTGGGTGCATATATATTTATAATTGTTATATCTTCTTCTTGGATTGATCCCTTGATCACTAGGTAGTGTCCTTCCTTGTCTCTTGTAACATTCTTTATTTTAAAGTCTATTTTTTCTGATATGAGTATTGCTACTCCAGCTTTCTTTTGATTTCCATTTGCATGGAATATCTTTTTCCATCCCCTCACCTTTAGTCTGTATGTGTCCCTAGGTCTGAAGTGGGTCTCTTGTAGACAGCATATATATGGGTCTTGTTTTTGTACCCATTCAGTGAGCCTGTGTCTTTTGGTTGGAGCATTTAATCCATTCACATTTAAGGTAATTATCAATATGTATGTTCCTATGACCAGTTTCTGAATTTTGGGGGGTTTGTATTTGTAGGTCCTTTTCTTCTTTTGTGTTTCCCACTTAGAGAAGTTCCTTTAGCATTTGTTGTAGGTGATTTGGTGGCGCTGAATTCTCTTAGCTTTTGCTTGTCTGTAAAGCTTTTGATTTGTCCATCGAATCTGAATGAGATCCTTGCAGGGTAGAGTAATCTTGGTTGTAGGTTCTTCACTTTCATCACTTTAAGTATATCATGCCACTCCCTTCTGACTTGTAGAGTTTCTGTTGAGAAATCAGCTGTTAACCTTATGGGAGTTCCCTTGTATATTATTTGTCTCTTTTCCCTTGCTGCTTTCAATAATTTTTCTTTGTCTTTAATTTTTGCCAATTTGATTACTATGTATCTCCGCATGTTTCTCCTTGGTTTTATCCTGTATGGGACTCTCTGCACTTCCTGGACCTGGGTGGCTATTTCCTTTCCCAAGTTAGGGAATTTTTCAACTATAATCTCTTCAAATATTTTCTTGGGTCCTTTCTCTCTCTCTTCTCCTTCTGGGACCCCTATAATGCAAATGTTGTTGCGTTTAATGTTGTCCCAGAGGTCTCTTAGGCTGTCTTCATTTCTTTTCATTGTTTGTTCTTTATTCTGTTGTGCAGCAGTGAATTCCATCATTCTGTCTTCCAGGTCACTTATCTGTTCTTCTGCCTCAGTTATTCTGCTATTGATTCCTTCTAGTGTAATTTTCATTTCAGTTATTGTATTGTTCTTCTCTGTTTGTTTGTTCTTTAATTCTTCTAGGTCTTTGTTAAACATTTCTTGCATCTTCTCGATCTTTGCCTCCATTCTTTTTCCTAGGTCCTGGATCATCCTCACTATCATTATTCTGAATTCTTTTTCTGGAATGTTGCCTATCTCCACTTCATTTATTTGGTTTTTTGGGGGTTTTATCTTGTTCCTTCATCTGGTACATAGTCCTCTGCCTTTTCATCTTGTCTATCTTTCTGTGAATGTGGTTTTTGTTTCACAGGCTGCAGGATTGTAGTTCTTCTTGCTTCTGCTGTCTGCCCTCTGGTGGATTAGGCTATCTAAAAGGCTTGTGCAAGTTTCCTGATGGGTAGGACTGGTGGTGGGTAGAGCTGGCTGTTGCTCTGGTGGGCAGAGCTCAGTAAAACTTTAATCCGCTTGACTCCAGATTATTGTTAATGAAATCTTTCATTAACTGTTTCAGAACTAATAGACATGAGGAATCTCCATGTCACTCCCACAGCACTTTGCACTGATCTCAATTTTACCACATACTACATGGAATCATAATTATATGCTCACATATCTGACTGTCTTATTACAGTATGAGCTCCTCAATGGCTAGGACCCAATTTTCCTCACTTTTGCATTTTCTAGAACAGTGCTTAACTCATAGTAATGCTCAGTGAAAGTCACTGAGTGAGTTTCAGAATGGAAGGATGGATGAATGGATTAATGACTGACCATGAGGTTTGCATATCACCATATTTGAGGTCTTGAAGAGTGAGACTGGGTAGAATGTTTTTTGTTTTCATTTTCTTCACACATTTAACACGTTTCTTGAGCACTGCTATGTGCTGGCCACTGTACTAGGCATAGGTGTAACTCAGTACAAAAGATTTAAAAGGTTCCTCTCTTAATAAAACTTAATATTTTAATATTTTTAGTGGAAGGGAGGAGACTAAATGACTTCATTTACATAAACATGCAAATTACTTCAAATAGGAAATAATGTAATGGAGATAGAAAAACTAAAAACAAAAACAAAAAAATGGGATCTTGCGGGTGGAGTGACTGCACTGGATGTGAGGGGACTCCCTGAGTGGGTGACATTTGAATCAAGACCAGAATGATAATGGGGAATTGTACAAATCAGAGAGCCCTTGGCCTCAGCCCAGAAGCAACACATCTTCCTTCTGCTCATATTTCACTGGGCTAGCACTGTTCATATGGCCTCAACTGACTACAAGTGAGCTGGGAAGTAGAGTCTCCTATGAGCCCAAGAAGGAGGGGAATATAGATCATGGTGAACCAGCAGTATCTACCCAGTGGCTCAAAGAAAAGGTAATGGCTAAATGATAACTCGCCTGTTTGCAAATGTAATCAGTGTTTAGTACTTAGTGTGGCTTAAAAAAAACAGAAGGACAATTGTTCCAGGCAAAGGGAGCAGCAAGTTGTTGGCATAGTAAAGGAACAGGGAAGAGGCCAGGGCTTGGCAGGGACACGGTGAATAAGAAGCAACATGGTAGGACATGAGGAGTTAGAGGATGTAGCACAGGAAGGCCACGCAAGGGGTATGGATTTTTACTTTAAGTGCAATGGGATGCCTTCGGTTTTAAGAAGAGTCAAGTAATCTGACTTAAATTTGTAAAATATCTCTTTGGCTATTGGATGCTGAATAGATTAAGGTTGGGGGTTGGGGGAGAGTATAAAGGTGGGAAGACAGTCAGGAGGCTCTGCACTAGTCCAGGTGACAGAGGATGATGACTAGGCCTGTGGGAAAGGAACAAAGGAGATGAAAGGTAGATCTTTATGTAGAATAGAAAGGACTTTGTGGTAGATTGGACGTGAGGAAGTGGAAAATAGAGAAATCCTTCCCTGGTAAATAGTGCTGGATACTCGTTTTTCTTCCCATCCTTAATTTCATCCATAAACGTGAAGATGCCAGGATATATGCTGTACTATGTTCTTCACTGCACAATTTTATGAACTGTATGAAATAACGCAGATGAGACCAATTTTTTTAAGGACTTATTATTATTATTATTGAAAGATGAGACCAATTTTTAACTTGAAAACAAAATAGACTTACTAGTCCTGGTCAAGCCAATAGTCATCTTTTAAAAAATAGAGACTATTTTTGAGTTTGGATTTTAGAATATATCTTATAATTCAAGGTGCACAACCGCAGAATGTGAACTTGTATTGAAAGTTTTCTAGAAGTTAGTTTATGACTGCCTGATGTGGTCCAAGTATTAGTACAACAGTTGAATTTTATAAACCTCTGCATTTGTTGCCAATGCCAATCACACGCTACAAATGCAGATTCTTAACTCACAATAATCATTGGTGGCTTTGAAATTACACTGCAACAGCAACGTGCCTAACCTTTTTATAGAAATGCTAACTCCAGCATTCTATCCTTTTACTTTCTCTACAGAAACACAAAAGTTATTTTTATAACATTTTAAAAAACATTCACATCTTAATGAATGGAGATGTAGGGAAAAATGAAATTTAAGCATTAGCTCTTCAGATATATTGAGGTTTACATTTGTGTTATGTTCCAGACAAGGTTGAAGTGCAACAGAATGGGTTGTTTGCTGTGTAAGCCACCAATATACGAGACTAGATTGCAGTAGAGATATGGAACTACCTGTTAATTTTGTTGTGTAACATGACCAGATGTGTTTAAAATACAACAGAAGCTGAGTCACATCTTCCATGAGGCTGAGCACCAGTGAGAAGCAGCTGTATGCTGTAGTCAGAAGACAAGGCTCACAATAAGAGGCTGCTTGCAATATTTTAGATCTTTTTCCATATTTTAAAAAGGGATTCTCAGTGCCAGTTCTATCTACATACATTTTCCTGAAGCACATTATACACAACTTTCTTAGGTGTGGAAACGGTCCCAGGAAGCTTGAGCAGGCCCCAATCTGATCCAGAGACCTGTGAACCTGTCTTGCCCTTTGCTTGTGAGAGACAGGCTGGTTCTGGGAGTGAGCAGGACTCATTCAGCTGGAGTGACAATCAACTCCCGGGGTTGCCTAGCCTGTTCGGAGGAGACTAGACTGCTTTCAATAACACTGTCCATGGGAGAAAAGAAAAATTTTTTTTTTTTTTCGGTACGCGGGCCTCTCACTGTTGTGGCCTCTCCCGTTGCGGAGCACAGGCTCCGGACGCACAGGCTCAGCAGCCATGGCTCACGGGCCCAGCGCTCCGTGGCATGTGGGATCTTCCCAGACCGGGTCACGAACCCGCATCCCCTGCATCGGCAGGCGGACTCTCAACCACTGTGCCACCAGGGAAGCCCAGAATTTTTTTTTTTTAATTTAAAATAGTGAGGATGTAAGGGGATTTACCAAGATGAGAGATACAGTGGAGGGAGAAATGGAGCGCCAACATCGATGAGGAGAGGAACATTAGGGAAAGGGGACATTCCAGGTTTTGAGGGGTTTGTTTTGTTTTGTTTTGGTTTGGTTTTTTTGAGAAATGATTTTGTAACTTTTGGCATCGGGGGGGCGGATTTTATATCTTCCTCTTTTTTAGATTTGGAATGTGTCTTTCCATGAGGTAAGGAGGAGTTACTGTAAATACATATGTCTATTTCTCCTCTTTCTGCTAAGAAAATTGCCGTTAAACACGCTGCTGCTACTCCCTTATTTTGCACCAAGTAAATGTTTAAATATTTTAAAATAAACATGTTTCAGCTGACTGCTGGGTGAGATTCATTACAGCCAGAAGGAACTCAGTGGAACTGTTCAAGGAGATCTGGTTAATATCACCATGATTTATGCCTGTGGTGGAAATTGCACTAATATTTACACGAAGGGTATGGTTTGGGGGCAATGGTAAGGCCCGACTGAAGTGGGAATTTGCACAGTCAATGCCTACTAATGAAAATAGTTACAGTTCAGTGCTCTTTCCAAAAGCATAATTAGGCCCTTCAAATGACATGTTATTTTCACATTTTTACTCTTAAGCTGCAAACTTTTTCTTGCCATCCTCTGCCTGCATTTAGATTATTCCTTTGCAAAAACAATTAAGCAAAATAATACTAGGCTACAGGATAACTTCTAAAAAATGTATTTTGGCTTTTTTTTTTTTTTTTCTCTCCCATTGCGGAGCACAGGCTCCGGACGCGCAGGCTCAGAGGCCATGGCTCACGGGCCCAGTCGCTCTGCGGCATGTGGGATCTTCCCGGACCGGGGCACGAACCCGTGTCCCCTGCATCGGCAGGCAGACTCTCAACCACTGCTCCACCAGGGAAGCCCGGCTTTTAATTTATTTATTTTGGCTGCATCAGATCTTTGTTGTGGTGCGCGGGCTCTACATCGCATGCAGGCTTCTCTCTAGTTGTGGCGCAAGGGCTTAGTTGCCCCGCGGCATGTGGGATCTTAGTTCCCCAACCAGGGATGAAACCCACATCCCCTGCATTGGAAGGCAGATTCTTAACCACTGGACCACCAGGGAAGTCCCAATTTTGGCTATTCTTTGATAAGTTTTACCAATGGAAAAAAGTCATGATTTTCTTGATTAGTTATATATATTTTTAAATGATCTATGAGTTATCTTTATAGTGTCTGAGTAGCATTGTAAAACTGCATTTCTTGGCAGTGTGAACACTTAAATGAGTTCCACGTGGGTGGAGAAGAAATTTCAGACCAAAAATGACACTGAAAATACAGTTCTGCTAAAGTCCTGTGGGTTTCCTCATTTAAGTGATGAGTGAGCCAGTGGGAAATCTCTGACACTGAGTTTGCCAGGTTTTCACTTTTTCTTTATTCTTTCTTTCCAAGTTCAATGGTTTTCTAATTTGTTTCAAAAGCAGAACACCCTGGAAGTCAAGGTGCTCTTCGTGTCACGTGATGAAATACAGATATATTTATTCTGATTTAGTACAAAAAGACTGAACTATGTATCTCTCTCTAGAGACAGATCTCTATAGAGATATATAAAAAGTTATGCATTTATTTTACTTGTTTTTCAAGATTATTCAATGTTGGTATTGTAAATAGCATTCTCTTGATCTTATATTTATAAATACAACAAGGCTACTTCTTGGTTTCCAATTAGGGCTGCTTCCATCTTTTCCTGTTAGTTCTTGTTTGTTACTTGTTCACTCACTTCTGTACCCAGCAAATAAGATGGAATAGCTGATGTTTTAAGAAAAATTTATGAGAGAAAAATCTAAAATTTCTAAGATTCTATCTACTTTGAGATTTTTCTGAGTTAGGAAAATTCCATTTTTTGATTTTAGCACTGAAGACATTAGTCCAGCACTAATAGATTTTAGCATAGCTTGAGAACTGTTCCTCTAATTTTAAATTGAGACTGCATTACATCTAATTGCTGCTCAGAAGGTAGAGACAAGGTATTAATATAGGCCAAGGTTAACTAGAAGGCATCTATGGGCAGCTTCCTTTTTTTTTGTTTAATCTTTATTGAGTGCTTAACTATGTACCAGGCACTGATTTAAACCCTTTATGTGTATGAATATTAGAAGCATACAATATCATCCCTTCATTTATTAATACACATATACTAAGTGCCTGGCACTATTTTTTGCCCTGGGGGTAGAACATGAACAAAACAAAGTCCCTGCTCTGCTACAGTTTATAATTCTCATCAGGGGTACAACTCTGTGTTTAAATCTCTGCTTCACCTCTTACAAGCTCTGTGACCTTGAGCAGATTACATAATCTCTCTGTGCCTAAACTGCTTTATCTGTAAAGTGCAGAGGATAACAGTTCCTACCTTAGAAGGCTGATATGAAGTGATATGGTATGATATTAATGAGTCAGTAGTTATAAAACTGGGTATGGAAAATAGAGAAAGACTAGAAACAGATATGGGGGGGGGGTTATGTTATACAGGCAGTTGGTTGAGAAAAGCCTCACTGTGACGAGGACGTTTGAACAGATACCTGACAGAAGTGAGAGTCCAGATCACGTGGCCATCTAGTGGAGGAAGGGTCTGGGTGGAGGGAACAGCAAAGGACAGAGGAGGAGGTGTGCGCTATATGTTCGGAGAACAGAAAGGAAGCCAACACAACCAAGAAAGGGAGTATGGTGGGAGATGAGGACAGAAGGAAGCAAGGACTGTGATCAGGAAGAGACTTGTAGGCTATGATGAGTTTTTTTTTTTTTTTTTTTTTTGCAGTACGCGGGCCTCTCACTGTCGTGGCCTCTCCCACCGCGGAGCACAGGCTCCGGACGCGCAGGCCCAGCCTCTCCGTGGCATGTGGGATCCTCCCGGACCGGGGCACAAACCCGTGTCCCCTGCATCGGCAAGCGGACTCCCAACCACTGCGCCACCAGGGAAGCCCTGAGAATTTTCTATTTTAATTAGAACTTTATTCTGAATAAAGCGAAAGGTCTCAGAAGAGATCCCCAGTAAGCTGCCTCCTCCTTCCCCACCCCGGTTTTAAATATGAAATAAAGCAAGGGATTTTTATCTGATTCTCTTTTTTTTTCACCCTCTCTAATGTATCACAAGCAGCAGAACAGTATCTGGCATAGAGTAGGATCTCAACAAATATTTGATGAATGAATGAAAGAAGAAATTCTGTTTTAAAGTAAAGATGGAAACCAACATGTCAGCTTTATTACTGATAGAGGTGCAGCTGCTTTGGGTTAGTTAGCCAAGTGGACTTACTAATATTGAATCCCAGTATTAGGCAGAAAGAACCAATGATCAGTGCATCAACTGAAAGGGGCAGGAGTGAAACCATGCCACTCAGATTGGGACTTGAACCCATGGGTCAGGATTCGAACCCAGCCAAAACCCAGATTGGGACTTGAACCCACAGTCTTTTAACTGAGATCACATACCTGATCTCAGGACTCAATGAAGCTCAGGTTCTTGATGTCTCCTCACAGAAAGAATTCAGTGAGAGACAAAGTGATAGGTAAGAAGTGGATTTATTTAGAGAGAAACACACTCCACAGACAGAGTGTGGGCCATCTCAGAAGGTGAGAGCGACACCAGCGTACGGGGCTGTCAGTTTTTATAGCAGTGGGTAATTTCATAGGCTAATGAGTGGGAGTAGTATTCCGGCTATTTTGGGAAAGGGGTGGGGATTTCCAGAAATCGGGCCACCACCCACTTTTTGACCTTTATGGTTGGCCTTGGAACTGTCATGGTGCCTGTGGGTATGTCATTTAGCTTGCTGATGTGTTACAATGAGTGTATACTGAGGCTTAAGGTCTAGTGGAAGTGGACTTGTCCTCCTTCTTGGACCTATTAGGTTCTAATCAGTTTATGTTGTGTCCTCGGGCTGTCTTTCTTTTAAAGAATGTGCCCTGCCCCCTTCCCTCCTGTTTCAGAAGCAGCCTGAGGAAGAGTTATGTGATGGCAGAGCAGAGGAGAGAGCCCAAAGGGATGAAGTACCATGCCTGGTTTATCAGCCCGGACTTAGATAAGTCAGTCCGTCTTCCCAGGAGCAGAGTGTCTAGAGACAGAAGCCAGGAATGTGCTTAGTAATACTTCCTCCTTATGGAAACCAGGAGAGGGGGAAAAGTAGATCCTCTAATGACTGAGATAGACACACATTCGAGGATCTGGAACAGGGAAGGACATTTTCTGATTTACATTTTTGAGGATTCCTTCTATTTGCCCCTCCAGATCCACTCTTCACTCTCCTCCTCTGGCTGCGTGGTCCAGGGTGAATGGGATTGGACTGTAAGGGGGGCATCAAAGAGCTCAGGCTGGGTGAGGTCTGAGTATTCCCCTTTCTGGATTCTGGTAACCACTTCCTGTGCTCTGAGATACCACATCATTCCTTTCTGATTTCCCTCAAACCTGTCCTTACCTTTGTAAATTGTTCCTTTATTAAACCTTTCAAATTAGTTTGTGTGTGTCATCTGTTTCCTACTAAGACCCTGATATCATCGAGATATAGTTGCCCTGGCTGTTTTGTAGAGAAAAGATTACTTGGCTGGGGGTGAGGGGTGCTGGAGGAGGCTATAAAAACAGATCAGTTAGAAGTCGATGGCGACAATCCAGGTGAGAGAGGATGGTGCTGGGCACCACAGTAGTAACAACAGATGTAGTGGGAAATGGTCAGACTCCGGAACTCACTGAATGTAAACAGAACCAACAGGACTTACTGATGCATTAATTATGGGCACTAAGAAAAAAGTGTCAGAAAAGACTCCTCATTTTAAAAATCTGTGGAACAAAATGGTGCTATTTAGAGGCCTGACAGAAAGGAATTGACTGTGGTTTTTTTCAGAGGTGGGAAGATATCCTCCAAGAATTTTCAAGATTGCTTTAGCAAGTGTTTTCCTATTGGTAGTGTTCATCTCAAAAGTGGAATTCCTAGAATCTGTCCTAGGGTCTTCTGCAGTTTCTCCAATCATCTCTAGACTGTTGCAGATATTTCTACCCAAGGGAATGAATTTTAACCCATTTTAATTAAAAAAGCAAACCTGCACACATGTCACACAGCCTTTTTAGGAAAAAGGAGGAAAAGGAATATTTTAAGCCAAATTACCAAGGGATGTTGCAATTGCAAAACCTAAATTTCTGAGCACTGAATCTTCTCACTTAGAAACACTGGCCATACAGTCTTCTGACTACTACTGCCTACATATGCTGAGCAAATATGCATAGTATATTCAGTAATACCTCAATAATATACAGCTGCGTGCATGTCTATGATGAAGCAAAAATTGAAAAGATAAAAACCAAATTGCTAAGACTATGGGTAATTTTTAATTTTCTGCTTATACTTGTCCACATTCAAAGATTTCTGAGTTAATCAGGTATTAGTTTTAGAAACAGTTTCTATTTTGATATCGTACCCTTAGACTGGGCTTACTCGGCCATCTATCTAAAATAGTGATCCCTCCCTCCTGCCCTACTTTCACACGAATGCCTACGCGGAACACTTTACTCTTCTTCACAGCATATATCACAGCCTGAACTTATATTATTTGCTTATTGTTCAATCCCATCAATAAAATTTAAGCTCTCTGAGACAAGTCCTTGCCTGACTTGTTTATTCTTCCGGTGCCTAGAACCGAAGCTGGCCATGAGGAAGAGGCTCAATAAATTCTATTAATTCACACACAGACACACACACACACACACACACTTTTATTTCAAAGGTATTTGACGGCAGAGATTGTCATGGTGATTTTTAAAAATCTACACCATGTGTAGAAATAGAAATTGACTCAAATTTTCTAAGGAGAAATTTTACCATATATTAAAAAATAAACTTAAGAAAAATCATGACTTTTGATTCAGAAACTCCACTTGTAGGGCTTAATAGAAGATTTATATATTTATTTACAAAAGTGTCTTTGCAGCATCTCTGTAATAGCATGGAAAATAAGGAGGCTTGCGTAGCACAGGGAGATCAGCTCAGTGCTTTGTGACCACCTAAAGGGGTGGGATAGGGAGGGTGGGAGGGAGACTCAAGAGGGAGGAGATATGGGGATATATGTATATGTATAGTTGATTCACTTTGTTATAAAGCAGAAGCTAACACACATTGTAAGGCAATTATACTCCAATAAAAAATAATGATAATAAAATAAAATAAAATACCGTATATTTGATTTAAAAAAAATAAGGAGACTTGGTTAGATATATTATGAAGAAACCATAAAATATTAAATCATTATAGCAATTAAATTGCTGTAGAAAGAGGTATATTATATATTATTAAATTTTAAAAGTAGGTAACAAAGTAGCATGTTCAGCCTAATTCCTTATACATGGAAAAACTTTGGGAACTCCAGAATATTAATTGTGGTTATTTCTGGGTTGTGAGAGTATAGACATTTCAGAGTTTCTTTTGTGTGCTATCTATACATTTTTAAATGTCTACAATAAACTATTGAAACAAAGTGTTGCTTCATTTTATTTCATTTTTCAATAGTGTTAAAAATTATTATAAGCAATCCAGAACGGATTTCCTAAGGACTCGTAACTACAGCATATCTTAAAGTGGAAAAATGAAATTTTCAAGTGAGTTAGAATCACAAAAATGTCTGAATATTTTCTCTCTCTATTTCTGTTATCCAATATTTATCTCAAGTGGAACACATTTCTCTCTGGTCTCCAAAAGGGATTTGTAGAATTACCACCATATGCCAACAGAAATTATTATTGCAAACAATAATTAGGCTGACATTGAAAACCCTGGGGGTAAACACAAAACCCACAATTCACCATTATCCTTGAGTGGAATCTGCGGAGGTTAGTGGAGACATCCTCTGTCAAATTCAAATCAAATAAATGGTAGTAAGCACCCTGCCTATGCTGGACCCACAGAACTAAGCCCTAAGAAACACAGAACATGTGTTGCAAAGTGCTTGCTGACCAGTGACTATCCTGGTGCAGCCGAGAGCCTTCTCATCAGGAAGGCTGTTTTGAGTATGTGGGAAGGATGGTGCTAGAGATGAAGAGTGGAGTTGTGGATGGTGTGTGTTACTTCCTTAATCTGAGCCAGGGGTTGCCAAAAATGTGATTTGAAAGTTGACTCAGTCCTGCAGGTATTTTAAACACTTAGAGTGCTTAAAAATAAAGGTTTGAAATCTTATTTAGTTCTTTTCAGGCATAGCAATTTGCAGCTAGTCCAATTCTAAAGTTTAATTTATGCGCTCCTATAGGTATAGTTTTTTTTCTTTTTTTTTTTTTAGGTATAGTTTTTGATCCTTGTATCTGAGCTATTCTTGGATCCCTACTTGAAAAGTGACTAGCATCTGTCAAACAAAAAATCCAGAGAACACTGCTCTCTCTGACCAATATGAATAATGCTAACTTCCACAATTCTCAGGAAATAACTACTAGGTAGGATTTCCTCCCAAGCCTCTTTCTTAAAGCTTTGTTTTGCTCCTGTTTATCTGCCAGCGACAAAAACAAAGAAACAAAAAGTAGCAAGCCTGTGTTAAAGGAAAACAACAAACCAAACACGGTGAGGGTCTATGGTGCTGGGAAGCAGGGGCAGATGAGTTTCTGCAGGGTCTCAATTGCCAGGAGATGGGATTTTGTCTTTACCCTGAAGATAATCAGAGGTCCTTGATAAGAAGATAGAAGAAAAAAAATTTCAGAAATGGAATCCGTTGATAAGAGTTCATTTGAAATAGGGATACGCTTGGTGCATGAGATCAGGCCTGTCAAACACTTTCTGTCAGTCTCCAGATTAGTAATGGGTGACTTGGCATCCAGGCTGATGGGCTGGTGAGAAAGGAGCTATATCAGAGACTGCCACAGACACCCGGGGCAGCGTGATTTGTCAATTACAAGAGGAGGAAGCCTGAGAGTGTCCCATCGCCGCTGCTGAGTCATCCTACTCTGGTAGCTATTTAAACAGAAGCCTCCAGCAGACATCCAATCAACACTCCACTCAGACAATGCCCAGACCTCCAGAAACTGTGTCCACCCTGGATTGCCCACGACAGAGGACAATTTCCAAAAACAGTTTCCAACCTCTCTTCCCAGTATTGTCACGCTACGGGGTTCTGACTTCTGGCTCCTTTCCTCAAAATGAGCCTATCCAGCAGATCCTCCAATGGGACCTTGGCCCCAGAGGCCACCAATTCCTGTTTCAAGTTTACTCACAGTCTTTCTAATATTTCTGTCAAGTCAGCAGACATTGGCTGAGCACTTGTTATGGGTTGGGCACTGACCTACAGGTAAGGGTTGGTCAAAGGATAAACGAACGAGACACATTCCTTACCTTTAGAGGCTAAAGTGCAAGAGACAGGTAACCAGGCAACAACAATTTATGCAGTGATGGCTCCAAGATAGGTAAGTACAAGATGATATTTTGGGGAAAGAGGAAGGTACCACGACTCTTCTCTAAAAGCTATCACCCTCTGTGTGTGGCTCTCTGGGAGGACTGAAGGGATGTGGGAGACATCAAAGCGATGTGGGAGGATGGACGTTTTAGAAGGGCTTTTCAAATTTGAGTGTATTTGCATTTCCACCTGTCTGCCAGCCATCACCGTGTTTGACCTGGGCCCTCACGGCTGCTCTGTCTGGCTGCGAGTACTGTTGATGATTCTTTTCCCTGCCCATCCTCTAGGTGCTCCCTTTAGCGTGTCAGATGAGGACTCTCTTCACATTTGGCTCTCATCTATCAGCCACGACTGTCCAGACCAGAAGCGCTGGCTTTGGCTTTCAAGCCTGCTTCCTGGCTGGGCTTCTCCACCACTCCATTAAGGGTACCATTTGATATCACATGGGCTGCAGGTGCAGTTGATGAAAGTGCTAAAGTTGCTGGATATGACTGACGCCTTTGGTAAGGACGAGACTGCGTGCCCACGCAGTTGTTGTGTCCAAATACTGTCCTTACCTCCCAACGGAAAGGTACTGTAAATAAAGGGAAAGGGCACTACCTTATTTTAAACACCAAATATGAACTAGGAGCTGTCCTAGGCACTATGTAAAAGGTTTATTTAGTTCTCACAGCAATAGTGTCTGTATGTCAGAATCCCATTTTATAGATTGAGGAAACTGTGGCTCAGAGAGGTCAAGAGGCTTATCCAAGGTCACACAGTTTTACAGTTTTTTGTTGAGCTTCAATCTGAACACAGGACTATGTGACTTTGACTCCTGTATTCTTTAAACTACTGGAAGAGTTCACAGAAAGAGCTGTGGAATATTAATATGGCAATAAAATTTCTGATTCCAGTCTGATTATCAGTCTTCTCATAGTGATATAAATACAGGATGTATAGCACAAGTTTCTGAATCTTTGCTCTGAAACATGAAACCAATTGGAATAAATTGGAGTAGAAGGAAGCAAAGAACATAGAGTAAAATCTACTTCATCAGATGAAAATATGGATAAATATGTTTATGTTCGCAGAACTTTTAATACTGAAGAATGAAAGACCCACTGGGGAAAAGATGAGGGGAAAATATGTCTGTTTTTATGACTTGTTGATATCTATGGGGTTTTTCCTTAAGCCTCAAAACAATTTACAACATTGCCAACAGCATTCAGTACATTCAGAACAGGATCATTTCACCCACAGCTGAACTAGGGCCATGCTTGGGACAGCACTGAGAACAGCCTTCCAGCAGACATGCCAGGGAGTAATCCAGGGTCAGTGAGTGAAGTGGAGAGCAGGGCCATTTAAAGCAACACGGTTTATGTAAGTGTGATCTAATTGCTTCCACTGGAAATGGGTCATATTTGAGTCAAGAGAACCAGGAGCCTTAATGACCCCAGTGAAATCAGATTATGGCTTTTCTTTCCATCTCCTCAGAGAATATGGGCCTCTGATGAAATAATAATGCTTCGATTCATTATAATCTGTGAGGTTTCCCACTCCCTTCCTGCTTCCTTGTAGTTGACTTTTTTTTGTTGTTGTTTTTGGTTTTTTCTTTTCAGTTAAACACATTAAACTAAACGGGATATATCATACGACAGACTGTGATAAATTGACTACTGGGATTAGGGAAAAAATATGGGATAAAGAAATAGGTCTTTCTTGCCTCTCACAGCTGTGATTCAGTTCTGACTCAAAAGGAAGTGTGCCACCTACTGAATCACGGAAACCACTTCCTGTAGCTGTTTGGTTTATTCTGGAGGGGCATCAGGCCAAGTACTGCCCTGCCCTGACCCTGACTGGCTCTTCAGAGCCAAGGCGTTTACAGCTCGAGGTGGTTTGGCCTCAGACTCTGAGAACACTACATATTAAATTACAAGTGTTTCATTTCCTAGCAAGGAGTCTTCAGCAACATAAAAACGAACATGTGTTATTTGCAAACCAAGTGTGTCATTACTCAATCTGCATATCCTTACCATTTCATAGGGTATGTATTCTGGATGACCACTCTCAAGATCTGAATGTAGACTAGTTCTGTTTTTCCTGAGGGCAACTTGAACAGTCTGTAGGGTGTCTTTACCCAGATGAAGTGGCAAGATTACCTTTTTATCAGTGAAGCAACACTAGACTTGTATTCATTCAATGTATTTTTGAGCACGTGCTCATTGCCATGTATTGTCCTGGGTAGCTGTAGAGGATACAGTGGCAAACAGTCCAGCTCCTGACCTCATGGTGCTGATATTCTATGCTCTATGGATTTATACTCTCCCCTCTAGAGGCAGGGGCTGTGCTTTGTATACCATTAAAAGGAACATCAACTAAAGGAAAACTGTTGTTTCCTCTCTACCCCCAGAACATTTCTGACAGCAAGATGTGTGGGGTTTTCCACACCAAGAAATTCTCCAATTCTTGGCAAATACTGAGTATCCTACTATTTTTTTTTTGTTTGTTTGTTTGTTTTGCGGTACGCGGGCCTCTTACTGTTGTGGCCTCTCCCGTTGCGGAGCACAGGCTCCGGACGTGCAGGCTCAGTGGCCATGGCTCACGGGCCCAGCCACTCCGCGGCATGTGGCATCCTCCCGGACTGGGGCACGAACCCGTGTCCCCTGCATCAGCAGGCGGACTCTCAACCACTGCTCCACCAGGGTAGCCCATGAGTATCCTACTATTTAACTCAATTCTGACACTAAATGCCTGGAGTTAGAACAGACCCTTCAGGTGAAGGGCTCAGTCCCATAAGGCTAGCCTCAACTTCAAACAGCAAGTCCCATTTATCACCTGTACTTATGACTAAGTGGCTCTATCAAGCATTCCCACGATCCCCTCCTCAGGTTTGATAAGTTGCCAGAATGGCTCACAGAACTCAGAAAAAAACACTTATGTTCACCAGTTTATTATAAAGGATACAACTCAGGAGCAGCCAGATGGGAGAGTTACATGGGGCAAGGTTGGAGCGGGGTGGAGGGGTGAGCAGTGAAGCTTCCATGTCCTCTCTGGACACATCACCGTTAGTACCCTGACTTGTTCACCAACCTAGTACCTCTCCAAACGCGTAGTTTAGGATATTTATGGAGACTCCATTATGTAGGCATGATTGATTAAATCCATCTACAGCCCTCTCCCTGCCCTGGAGGTCAGGGGGCGGGGCTGAAAGTTCCAACCCTCTAATCACATGCTTGGATCCACTGGCAGCCAGCCCCCATTTTCCAAGAGTTACCTTATTATCATAAAATTAAGTATGGTTGAAAGGAGCTTACCATGAATAGCAAAAGATGTTCCTATCACCACTATCACTCAGGAAATTCCAAGAGTTTTAGGAGCTCTGTGCCAGAAACCAGGGATGAAGACCAAAATACATATTTCTTGTTATAACACAATCATGCAGTCTCAGCATCTAGCACTGGGCCTTACATGAAGGAGCCCCTTCAATACTTGTTTGTGGAAGAAATATATGAAAGAAGAAAGAAAGAAGAAAAGAAATAAGGAAGGAAGAGAGGGAGGAGGGGAAAAAATCATCTCACTATTATTTTTTGCTGTATTTGGAAGTAAAGATGAAAGCATCCAGTTAATTTTTTTTTTCTTCTGTAATGAGAATTTCAAATAGACTACAGGTTTCTGCTCTTAGGTGGATCTGGAGATTCTATAGTGCCTCAGGACACTCACAGCCTCTTAACCAGGGACATTCTGGAATCGAGGAGGCCCATTCTGAAATGAGGTCAACACTTAAAGTCCTGAGAATCCCCTGTGAGTGTAAAAGGCGCTTTGTTCTTCTCCTCAGAATGGGTCAGAATCCCTAATGGTAGAAAATCTATCATTTCTCTGGTGGTCCATGCCCAACAGATGTGTCAAAGAATGGCTGCAAATCTGTGTAACATTAAGAAATAATTTACCCGCCTCATAAAAGAGTTGTGAGAATTCAATGAAACAATGTTTAGAATGGTGCCTGGCACACAGTAGGCTCCTTGTACATAGAAGCCATCACAAGTGCAACTCCTCTTATTATCATTATGATCACTATTTCTACTACTATTACTTAGGTTGCCTGTATAAAGCCAGCAATTTTTCTAGGGTATGACCAGTGGTCTTATGTTTAATGATAGAATTCTATGGTTCAGTGTGTCTCATCCTTTCTTTCTTTTTTTTTTTGGCTTCACCGCACCAGGGATCGAACCCGTGCCCACTGCCGTGAAATCACGGAGTCCTAATCACTGGATGGCCAGGGAATTACCTGTCTCATCCTTTCTAAATCCATATTCTTCTTTGAACAATCATAAAAACTCAAAATTGACCTCCAGTTGAAAATCCCAGTCAAGAAGATATTGTCTGGGTTACTTACAATGTTCAATTTATGAGAGCAATATTTTTTCTCAAACATAAAATTATAATATTGAATTTTTCTAAATTACATGTAACTCAAATATAGTAGTGTTAAAAGATAAACAGAGGCATATTAAAAAGATTTAAAGAATTTATTTGAGTGAATATTGAACTAGATGGGGCAGTGCCAAACCAGAAGTGGTTAGGAGCTCTCCACCAGCAGGAGCCAGGGGAAAGAGTTTTATAGAAAAGAGGTGGAAGAAAGCAAGGAGATTATTGGCTATAGATTAAGTGGTTGCTTTATTTGGAAAAGCCTGGTTGGCTGTTTGTGATTGGGTGTCCTTAGGTTTTGATTTCTTAACCTTGAGGCATTTACAGGCTTATGTTTTGGTTTGTTTACTAGGCTGCTAAGGCATTAGAACCACCTTAGACTAATGACCTCCTGATTTAATTAAGGTAGTTTGTTTTGCCCCTGCCCTAAGGTCTATTCTCTGCACATTTGACCTAAAAGAAGAGGAAGGGGAAAAAAAAGAAGCAAAAGAAAAAGAAGAGGAGGAGAAGTAAGAAAAGATACAAAGGGGGAAAAAAAACATCCCCAGCAAAAATACTGAAGAGAAAGGGAGGTTTTATTGGAGTTTTCTTAAGTACTGCTGAGGCATTTGTACTGTACCTCACACCACAAAGATAATGAATACTTTGTTGAAACCTTGAACAGTTTTTCTCAGAATTTCTCTTTCTATAGAAATCCCTTGAGGACACAGGGAGGGAGAAGGGTAAGCTGGAACGAAGTGAGAGAGTGGCATGGACATATATACACTACCAAATGTAAAACAGAAAGCTAGCGGGAAGCAGCCACATAGCACAGGGAGATCAGCTCAGTGCTTTGTGACCACCTGGAGGGGTGCGATATGGAGGGTGGGAGAGAGATGCAAGAGGGAGGGGATATGGGGATATATGTATATGTATAGCTGATTCACTTTGTTATACAGCAGAAACTAACACACCATTGTAAAGCAATTATACTACAATAAAGATGTTAAAAAAAGAAATCCCCACATCTCCCTTCATATAGGTTCTTCCTTACCTGGATGACAATTTTCTTCCCGTTTCCTCCAAATTATCCCAGTTTGCCCCTCTGTTTTCACAAAGATCAGCTTAACCTCCTCTCAGCCTCCCTGTCATGTCATTTGGCTCACAAAGGACAGGAAGTTAGATCCCAAGTGAAGTTTTCCCAAAATCGAGACATTATAGTAGACAACAATTATTACAGCAATCATAGCAAGCAAATAAATTAGTTCACAAAAGAGTCTCAGAAGCCCAACAATAATTTAAACCCTCATTCCCACGTACAGTTTTGCTACTGGTTTTGTTCTGTTCACAGGTGTATCCCAAGTGCCTATAAGAACACCTGGCATAAATACGTATTGAATAAATAAATTAGTTTGAGAGTTAACATTTGAAGTAAAACAAAATATCATTAGTTCATCTTTTTTATTTTTTTCTCTTAAACAATGTGTGTGAGACAAGTTGTCACACATGCATCCATAGGAAAGCATACAATTAATAAAAAATTAATTTTTTATTATGTCACTTTAGGTCAAATGTTACAGAAAATTATACTGAACCCTTGACCAATCTATCTATTGTTTCCATTGGAATATTGGCCCAGCTAAGAAATAACATCAAGGAAAAATTATTTTTTGGCAGAAAAATGTCCTCTCTAAACTCCTGTGTATTTTGTTTTGGTTTTTCCTTAGTGACTGGAGGTCAGTTTCAATCCACTAAAGCACAGATTCCAAATTTTCAATCTGGTTTTCTTGAGTACAGACCGAGGGCCAAGAATGAGGCAATGATACAACATCACTACCAAGACAGACACAGACACAGAGTCCAGGGCATGTTCTGGTGACTTGCAAGCTTCTCCCCTCTGAAATTTACTCTCAAAATCATACACTTTCATTTCAAATGGATCTATTCTCTCTCTCTCTCTCTCTAGCCCATTCTTATGAAATTTTTTGTCTAATACCCAGACCCTAAAAGATATCATAATGGAATCATCTATTGACTAAAGATAGTGTGTCCTCTATGTATCCTTTCTTGCTTCCTTTCAAAACTTGGATGTTAACATGCTTGGGAGTGAATCAATGAATATAAATGTAATTATTGAAGAAACAATTTTGTTTTAGCCCAATAAAAAAGGAACTAAAATTTTTTAGCAGCCCCCAAAGAATCACATGTTACTAAACATGAGATGTAGAGGAGGGGCAGGGCCCTAAAGGAAAGAGCGGCATGCCCGACAGCCAAAGGAACAGACGTCCACTATAAGTAATATGAGTGCCGGGTTTGGATGAGAACCATCTCTGCTATGAGACTGGGGACAATTCACTTAATATGAGCCTCAGTTTCTTCAAGTATATCAAGTATTGATATACTTGATTCATTTCATAACTCTCCTTACTAAAGTTAACTGTGTCTGTTGTTTCATGAGTCGTCAATTCTCAGAATAATCTTTTCTTGTTACAGCCACATTCTCTATCATTGACAGAGATATTCACCTGGTTATTTTGGCTTCTCTAATCCTGCTGGTGAGAACACCTCCAAGGGAGCTTTTGGTCAGGAGTTGACCATGGCATTTAAGGTCACTTGTGCTCTTGGCAGAGAAAGAATTTGAAAGGAAACCAGGGTCAAACCACCAATAATATACACTTTTTAAAATTTGGACCTAGTAACTTCCCTGATAATGATATTTAGCTCATATTTGTTATGTCCTTATTAAGGCCAAGCTTTTTTTTTTTTTTTTAATGCATCACCTCATTTAATTCTTATAGTAATCCTTTGAGATAGGGTATCAGGGTGTTTGACTATAAGTGACAGGAAAAAAAAACAACCTCCAACTGACTTAAACAGTAAGGGCATTTGTTGGCTCACATAGTCTAAAGAGAGGGCAGCTTTGGGAATGGTTTATGGATCCAGTGGCTTCACATTGTCCCCAGCTCCCCAGGTTCTATCTCTGTCCTGACATCCAGTGTTGGATTCCTCCTAGCACCAATTCCCCTCAATGGCCATCAACAGGAAACCTGGGGACTTCCCTGGTGGTCCAGTGATTAAGACTCTATGCTTCTAATGCAGGGGGCACTGGTTCGATCCCTGGTCAGGGAACTAAGATCCCATATGCCGGGAGGTGTGGAAAACAAACAAAACAAAACAAAACAGGAAATCTGCTTCCTTATTTATATCTAGCAAACATGAGGTAGTGCCCGCACAAATAATGAAAAAATTGCTTTCTCCTCCTCACGATCTGCCTAACTTTAGTCAGCTGCTTAACTCTGAAACAGTAGCTATTGTGGATGGAAGTCAGGGGAAGGAGGAATATTATTTTATAATTAACTCATCTTCTTGAATCCAATTATCCTGATTGATTTGGATGATTTAGAATTTATTCCTGGAGGTGGGGAGATTCTCTGAACCACATTGTCTAGTACACAATGGAAGAGGAATAGAGCAAAATTGGGGAAGCCAACTACAATGTGCATTACAAGTAAATACTGCTAATTCCCAATTTACAGATGAGAAAATTGAGGCATAGAGGAGGAAGGTTAAGTAATTTGCCCAAGATCATAATTGAATCTTAAAAGTCTATCTCCATTCTAACAATTAAATTATCTGCCGTGTGCACTTCTTGAAAGCTTATGATGTACAGGAAGAATTAAGGGAAAGACTACAGCACTAGGCATCAAGAGATGAGATTACAATCTTGCCCTCCTCCCCCCACCCCATTACTAGCTGTATAACTTCTTTGCAAATGAGGATTATAAAACCTACTTACTGAAGTAGTAGCAAATATTCAAATAGAAACAATGCAGAAGAGTGGCATTACTTGGGAACTTGTTTGAAATGCAAATTCTCTGCCCTACCCCAGACCCACTTAATCAGAAGATCTGGGGGTAGAGTCCAGCAAAAAAAAATTAACAAGCTCTGCAGGTGATTCTGATGGTTGCTAAAATTTGAGAACTGCTGGTCTAACACATTGCCTGGTGCCTAAGCTTTTGTTTCTCGTTGTTGTTCTAAAGACAATGAGTATATTGACTTCTATCTGCAAGAGTTCACAATCAAGGGAAAGACAGAGTTCTTTATTAAGTTCTTTAATCAGGACCATACTGTTTGACAAATGCTCTAATACAGGTTTAATTTGCTTTGAAAGCTCTTAAGGGGTTGAATTTATTTCTAACAAGATGAATCTCAGAAGGCTTTGTAGAATAGAAAAGAAATGGAAAAGGGGAAAATAGCTGTGAACTAAAAGCAGCAGAGTTAAACTTCCAGTAGTTACAGCAAAGTTCTATCTAGACAGTTAATTGAAAACACAGTTGACCCCTGAACAATGCAAGAGTGAGGGGCACTGACCCTCTGTGCAAAGATCCAGGTATAACTTACATCTGGCCCTCTAGAAACTTAGCCCCGCATCCTCAGATTCAACCAACCCAGGATTGTGTAATACTGTAGTGTTTATTATTGAAAAAAATCCACGCATAAGTGATCCCTCACAGTTCAAATCTGTGTTGTTCAAGGGTCAACTGTATAACGATGCAAACTATCAATCATAGTAGGGGAATAACAACCCATCAGAAGTCAGAAGATGAGGATTTTAGTCCTGATGTTACACTTAGCAGCTGGTCCTTAATGTGCTATTTCATAAAGAAGGAAAGAGGTTGGATCCTTGGTTCTTACCCAGGAGAAAATAAGGTGGGGACAGGGCATGTGTAGACTTAAAGATTCCACAGGGGAGTGTGGACACAGCCTGGTTAAGAAGCACTAGACTCAATGGTCTCTAATCTGTGGCTGTGTATTAAAGAATTATTGAATATAAAGTTAATACGTTAAGGTAGAAGCATGTAAATACCATTAAAAATCTGTAAGCCAGACTCTGCTTTTTGTTGTTGTTGTTCCTGTTGTTTGCTTAACATCTCTGAAAGTGCTTTAGTACCTGAACACCCAATTAATCAAAGGGAAACATCTGTATTAGGTACCAACTAAAATGTCACCTTCCCTGCGTGGATCGCAAAGTCCTTGGCAATCACTTCCATACCAGACTAGTGAGTATTGTTGTTCTCATTTTCCAGATGGATAAACAGAGGATAAAGGCCTTGTTATGTGTCACACATTTCAGTCACCAAATGAAACACAATGGATATCAGTCTTCTCATCCCTTCAACAATAAAGAGCTGTTAAGCTCTTGCAGTCAACAAGAACTTCTGGAAAGATTATACTGGCTGAAAAGGCATATATATGGATGACATCCACAAATAGGAGGAAAATCAAGTTAAAGCTGAGTGTCTAATCTCACTGACTCAGCAGAAGAGACAGAAGAAATGTAAAGTTTTAGCAAAGAAAGGTCTGAAAGAAAGTAAATATAGCTGATTATTAAGTGCTATTTTTACACAGTAAAACAAGGGCAAAATTACTCTTTAAGTAGTCATTCTTATCTCTTGATTAATTGAGTCATTCATTTATTCATTCAACAAATACTTATTGATTGCCTTTTACATGCCAAGTACTAATCTCTGTATTGGAAATGTAACAATGATCAAAAGCAGATGATAATAATAATAACAGCTAATGAGCAAGTACTAATAATATATCAATAAATAATAATAATAGTTTGCCGAATAAAATGTCAAAACTCAGTATAAACTAACATTCTTTTGGGAGCTGCATCCGTTGACTATAAGACAGCTAATCTACTTTGAAATTCTCCAGGTTTAGGGCCCTCTATCAGAAGCAGCTGTTGTTGGGCCTGCCTCTTGTTGGTGATGCATCTACCAATGAGAACGGACTTATGCTCACTGTCCTTGGAGAGGCAACTGGAACCGAGTGTTGTGACTTTTTTTATTGTGATTTTTTAAAATTACCAGAACCAGCTCTTCTAACTTTACTTCTGTTTCCTACTTACTCAAATACTGGAAGAGATATATAAAATAAAAGCCATCTTAACATTGTTTTAGCACAAAACAACAGTGTCCTTTCAACTGTGATTGAGATGGAATAAAACACGTTCATATTTGAGATTAACTTTTTAAAAAATTAATTAATTAATTAATTAATTAATTTTCTGCTGCACTGGGTCTTCATTGCTGAGCACGGGCTTTCTCTAGTTGCAGCGAGAGGGGCTACTCTTCATTGCGGTGCGCAGGCTTCTCATTGCAGTGCCTTCTCTTGTTGTGGAGCACGGGCTCTAGGCCCATGGGCTTCAGTAGTTGTGGCTCGCAGGCTCTAGAGCACAGGCTCAGTAGTTGCGGTGCACGGGCTTTGTTGCCTGCAGGATGTGGGATCTTCCCGGACCAAGGCTCGAACCTGTGTCCCCTGCATTGGCAGGCAGATTCCTAACCACTGCACCACCAGGGAAATCCTTTGAGATTAACTTTCAATGGTAAATTCATTCTATATATGGTTTTAAAGAGTAAATGCTTTGGGGGCTTTAAAAATCTCTTCATCTTTTTAAATGTCAGTTTACTCACACTGATGATGCTTTCAGATGTTAGGAAATCTTTTGATACAGAAAGTGGGGATAGAATGATGCAATATTTCTAAGTGTCATGTAATTTCACAATTTGTTTTTCCATCTGTTTGGACTTCCAAAAAGGAAGATTCTCATACGTCAACAAGCTCGTGAATTGAAGCTTAAAATACTATAAACAAAGCCCTAGAGTTTTAAATATATGAATATATATAATCATGTTCTTTGATGGGATGCTGGCTGGCATTAATGTTCAATCTCCTGAGAAACATTAATTTTTCTCTGACAAATTTACTAGCTTGCTTCATCTGAACACATGAACCATAAACAATGCCTAACAAGAAAACTTTCTGTCTTCTCCAAGGTCAAAGTTGGAACAAGTAGAGGGAATTCAGTTTTCCTTACTTGACATTCTTCATCATTCTTATTGTCATTATTCTCATAAAGAATGCAAACCTCTTATAGTTAGTACAAAGATACAGCAAATTTCCAGAGCTAAAATATAAACTGATGAAATTGGAAATATGTAAAAAATGGTTATTAACTTCTTCCATTCCCATATTTAAAGTTTGAACTCTCTGTTCTCATCGTTGTGACAAAGCCAATGTAACTGTAAACAAGCAAACACATTTTTGTTTTCTCATATTTTACTACACCAAGCACCTATGAGAATTTTTGCTGGTACTTAAGCTGTTAACCTACTCATGCTTTCCAAGTTTCTATGTGTTTTTCCAACCTCTGTTGAGCATTTCTTGTACAGTAGAGATGGCTCAGTGATAACAGGTGAGGAGGAAAGAAAAAAAATTGAAGTTTCGAAATGGCATTAAGAATAGCAGCAATAGGGCTTCCCTGGTGGCGCAGTGGTTGAGAGTCCGCCTGCTAATGCAGGGGACACGGGTTCGTGCCCCAATCCGGGAAGATCCCACATGCCGCGGAGCAGCTGGGCCTGTGAGCCATGGCCGCTGAGCCTGTGCGTCCAGAGCCTGTGCTCCTCAACGGGAGAGACCACAACAATGAGAGGCCCGCGTAGCGCAAAAGAAAAAAAAAAAAAAAAAAAAAAAAAAAGAATAGCAGCAATAAAACATAATTGCCTGGAAATCAGAGCCTTGGAGGCAGGTTGGTCAAATAAAATGCATCATATTTGTTTTGGAGTCAGGAGAGGGTTGGAATTTGTCTCTATTGAGCATTTATTTGGTAAACTTTAGTCAAAGTTTCGTGACTCGATTTTCAAAATAAAGCAAAAAGAACATGAAGATATGAATTAATTTTTAAAAGTAAAGTTGCCAATTAAAGTGGCACAAATAGATTATATGGAAATAAAATGCAAATTAAGTGTATTACTGCCAGAACCAGAAACAAGGCTTTGAGAAATCTTCATTATTATAATTGCAGAATCCTTCACTGCATATTCTTTCAATATTCTTAGATTTTTCTCATCTTTACTATACCACATTGTATTAATGGGTACCACAACCATGTTTATTTAGTTTATTTGAGTCACAGTCAACTTTTCCGAAGAGATTAAGAATTATCCTCCCATACAGCTGTGGCCCGATCACAGCATTTTAAGTCCCATGCATTTAACACTTCCATGTAAAAAAAACAAAAACAAAAACACCACTACACTAGAATTGCAATGATGATATGATGAATCACATCAGTAGCAACTTATATGAAGTTTTAAACTTGTTAGAGCAGATATGGTAGTAAAAATAAAATTCTACCTCCCCTAAAACTCTTCTAGTCCCTAAGGCCATCATTTTAAAATAAATGCCGTATGAATTTCTTCCACATCTTGCTAGTGTAAGAGTATTAATACATTTTACAAAGTGCATAACTCATTAGCAGGTAGTAACTCAAGCAAAGGAAGCAATCTGGCTGGATCAGTGATTTGTCAGCAAGACCTGAATCAAAAGAGGTTGGTCTCTAGTGTATCCTCTTGGTCCAGAAAGTGGGAGGCGGTGGTCCAATGAGCCAGGAATTGCCTGGCAGCATCAACATCCTGGCTGTTGCTCAGGGTAGGTTGCATTTTTTGGCTCTCGTTCCAGAACTGTAAAGTTCAAGTGTGAAAACCAGGACTGAAGCTTCTTCTCTGCTGGAGCCAGGACACCCCCAGTTCAGCCAGAAGTTAGTTTGAGGGTGGAGTGGCCCAACATTCCAGGAGTGGCACATGTCAGCAGGAGGTGTGCCAGGGCTGTGTCCCAACTGCAGAGCTGGGCATGCCACACATCCTTCACTTCATTAATATACTGAATTTCTGGGCGACTGGGCAGAGATGTTGTTGAGACAGAGTCAAGATGTGACTTATGTGCTGAGTCTATTATCTCAGCCTTGGGAGGCATGTTTTGGAGAAGAGTCAGGCTGTAGCCTGTAGATTTCAGCCCACCTGTCTACATCATGTACCTGAAAGTTTCTCCTGGACCCTTTTGTTTCATCATTCTTAAGAGTAAAGCGTTCATGTTTCTCCCTTGCTCCTTTTGTATAACCAAATGCTTCTACAACAGCAGTTCCCAGAGCTGACTCTGCATTTGAAGGAAGGAAACATCTTCTAACCTCCCCTTCTGGCATGACCTCTTCCCTTATAATGCTGGCACTGATGTTCTCTTTCGTAAAATATACATATTAAACAATTACTAGGGGACTTCCCTGGTGGTGCAGTGGTTAAGAATCTGCCTGCCAATGCAGGGACACAGGTTTGATCCCTGGTCTGGGAAGATCCCACATGCCATGGAGCAACTGAGCCCGTGAGCCACAACTACTGAGCCTGTACTCTAGAGCCTACAAGCCACAACTACTGAGTCCACGTGCCACAACTACTGAAGCCTGCATGCCTAGAGCCCGTGCTCCATAACAAGAGAAGCCACCGCAATGAGAAGCCCATGCACCGCAACAAAGAGTAGTCCCCTCTCGTCGCAACTAGAGAAAGCCCGCACGCAGCAACAAAGACCTAATGCAGCCAAAAATAATAATAATAGTAATTAATTAATTAATCTTAAAAAAGACAATTATTGAATTGCGTTAATGGGTATAGTGGTGTTCATTGCATTATAAAAAAGATTACTAGACTGTACTTATGGGGAAAAAAATCAGAATAGCCCAGAGTATATAAATTGAAGGTAGAAGTCCACCTTTCTGCCCTTCTGTACCCCCAGTGTCTTGGTGTTTTCCTAGACTTTTCTCTAAATACGTGCAAATATATACATATGTGTGTGTGTATATGTGTATATATATATATATATATATGTAGGTGATTCTATGAGTTTGTGATTTTGGGGGCTTATTTTTACAAAAATGGGCTCTCAATGTTCACTTTATTTGCTAAAATGTGTGTGGACAGCAGGTGGAAGAGACTCAGGTGCAATTTGCCTTCCTCCCCTCCCTCTCAGGCTTGCCCCGTGAGCTGGTTCTGGGTGACCTCATGACAGAGGAGAGCTCTCTGGTGTAGCATCCAGGATCTGGCCGTGCAGCAGAGGTATGGCCAATGGCACAAAGAACATCTGGTTTTCAAATACAAGTCATGCAGCCAAGAGTCAGGTACTTGTGTTTCAGGGCCCAACACAGGCCAGCATCAGGCCGACTTTAACCAGCCAGGAGGGAACATGCGAATGAATCCGTGATATGTGATTCAGCTGAAAATGTCAATGATTTGAATGCAGTGAAATTGGAATGAAACTTCCCAGTGGCTAAAATTTTATGGCTCACTTTTGCACGGCTCTTAGCACAAAAGGCAATTACGATGTGTGTGCAAAATGGTAGCCTGATTAGTTGTTCTCACACACACACACACACACACACACACACACACACATATATAGTGCTTTTCACACATCTTAACTGCTTTCCTGCTAAGGAAAGTGAAACTGCAGATCATAAAAGTGTGGCATCCTTCATTTAATTAACAGGTAACATAGCCTGAATACTGTTGAAAATGACTAAAAGACACAAGTTTATGGGGAAAGTTGAGGTTAAGACAGTGATGCCATAGAAGACAATTATAAAGTATTACTGGGCTTCCCTGGTGGTGCAGTGGTTGAGAGTCCACCTGCCGATGCAGGGGACGCGGGTTCATGCCCCGGTCCGGGAAGATCCCACGTGCCGCGGAGCGGCTGGGCCCATGAGCCATGGCCGCTGAGCCTGCGTGTCCAGAGCCTGTGCTCCGCAACGGGAGAGGCCACAACAGTGAGAGGCCCACGTACCGCAAAAATAAATAAATAAATAAATAAATAAAGTGTTACTGTTCACACTCACAATATACATATCTCTGTACAGAAATTTTATGAGTTACTATTTAGAGGTAATATTTAAGGTTTTTATTTTTTGCATTTCTCTTGTTTGCCCACATCGACCTGTAAGTTAGGGGAAAATATTGCCTCAGAAAGCAGGAAGATAAAGAATAGAGTAAAAAAGTAAATTAAAGTACTCAGTAGCTTTTATGAATTTTCAGATAGATAGAATTATCTTGAAAGCCAACATTTACAAAAGAATAAAGGGTGTTTTAAGTTCCATAAGGCTTAGAGCCTGAAGGAGCCAGAGCCCCACGGAGTTTCTATGTAAGACATAAAGTGAGTAAAATGGCTAGCGTCCTTACCATTAAGATAGGAGATACATGTTCCTCCAGCTTGAAGGGGTGAGAAATTCAAAAGGAGACCTGGTTAGTGCCTAGGTCCCTGAGAGGGGGCAGTAGAAGCCGCATAAAGACTTAGGAAGACTGGAGATGGAGAATGTGGGAAATCTTGCCTCTATTTGTAGAGTATGCCCAGAGGAGACTCCAGACATTTCAGAGAACTGTCACATCCAGCAAGGCAACAGAGCACAGTGGATGAGGGGGGGTCTGGGTGGTCAGAACTGTGGGGAGTCTCACCCTACACGGGGCAGGAAAGGACCCACCAGATCCCCCAGTTCTCAAGAGCACTGGGGTGGCTGAGAATATCCAGGGGACCCAAAGGAGCCTGGGGTGGGATAAGGAGGATACAGAATGCTGGACATGACATCTGCAGTATATGGACTGTAAGCATCAGCAGCAGAGGCCAGTGGGGCCAAGCAGATTGGGCTCTACATCAACCAAGGCCAGCAGGAACAGAGAATGATGGAAGACCAAGGGCCCCATTCCCGTCAGATGTCAGGATGATGTATATGCTTTACTCTCCTCTCTTCAATATCTCATCCCCAGAAAAGGGGATAGGAAAGATAGAGAAAGAGTAATCTTGAGTTCAGTGAGAATTACTCAATAGAAAATGAGTTTTGAATTAGCAAAATGCAGTTTTCCACTGGCAGTGGAAGTAGGGCTAGGCTAAGATTAATGATAGAGAAATAAAACTACATGCTGTTACCATGGCTGTTAAGCTTCAGCTCCTACCCTCCCTCTTCCTCCAGGGAAAAATGTAGGCTGTGAAGAAGCATTATCCTTGTCTTACAAGAAACCACCAGAAATGAAAAACAAGAGTCCACCAGAACTGGTTGAACCAAGTAGGTCCAAGATGGCAGAAGACCTGACCTCCAGTTGACCTTGACCTCATAATAGACTCACTGTAATATATTAGCATGCCAGACAACACATCCACCAGTGCCATGACAGTTAATTGCCATGGCAACAGCCAGAAGAGCCCTACAAGGACTGATAAGTCATGAATATTTCTCTCTTTACTCAGTTTCCTATTACCTGGACCCTCCTATGTATATGGTGTCTCAGCCCAAGTGGGGTTGAGAAGTTGATTTGCAAACTAAGTTCTCCTTCTCCATTCTCTGGCCATTGAATAAAGCTTGTATTATTTCAGTCTCAGCAACGGTTTCCTTATGGGCTGTGTGAATCTGAACAGAGAAAGAACCTTCCCAGGTGAGGCAGGGGGCTTCTGTCGGGCTAGGGCCCATGGGTGGCGTCTATATGACCAATTCAGTAACAATGCTATACCTGAGTCTGTGTTTGGAATTTCATGCCCAGTGAAATATTATGTCCAGTCATAATATCATAGACCCTAGTGGCAAACAAATAGCTGGATAACACTGGGCAAATTTTTTGATCCAAGATTCTGCTTCTGTAAAACTAGGAATAATAACATCTTCTAGGCTTATTGTGAGGATTAAATGAGATATAGACGTTATCCTAAGATCCGGCATATGGTAAGCCCAGAGTAAATGTTACTTATCGTGATCGTGACAATAATTATCATTGTACATTTGCTCATTTTGACTGAGTATGAACTTTTGATTGGTAGGATTTAATTACCTGTTGTACACATAGCATTGCACATCCAGCTACCAAGATTGTAAATGCTTAGAGGTGAAGGGACGTTCATGCATGTGTCTTTAGTGACAGTATTTAATGTGCACGCCCTTTTACATGTTTGTTTAATTCCGTGAGTTTGCTCTGAAGGAGGGATATGTGCCTCTAGATTTGGGGAAATTTGAGGTAAAATTCCTTTTGAGCCAAGAAAAAAAATCTAAATTTTAAACAAGGAAAGTCTGTTTCCAGCTCCACCCCCTCCCCATCCACCCCCCATCACTTAGGTGGAAGTACGGTGGGTGGCCCAAAGGTTCACATTTGGTTTCCTCTTTGCCAAACTCATCAGAGGCACAGTGCCCTTGAATTTCACCCCAGCACACACTTAAGAGCACTGCTTTGTTCTTGGCATCCTGAAGGCTCCTTTAGGAGATTCAGTCATGTTGTGGTTTTATTAATGTATTGCCCTTATACAGTAACCAGGTATTTACTATACTTCAACATTTTAGATGTGGCAGCAATATCCATGCCTCCAGGCTTCCTTCTGATTTTAGAAACTTCACGGGACAAAGCATTCAAGTTGCCTCACCACACCTCTGGCCTAAACACCCTATACCTCTTATTCAAGAGTGGGTGGGCAATCCTAGTTCCACCCCCTAAGGCTATCAAAGTACAAAGCCTGCAGGAATTGCCATGTCCTCAGGTAATAAAACAACAGCCTGCAGGGGCCAGTAGTCTGTATTTGGCTTTGCTTGATCTCTGGGTGGCCTCAAAGCTTCCAATCTCTTGACTTAATTTATCTACAAAGGGAGGATAATGATATCATGCCAGTTTGCCTCAAAAGGGTATTATGTAAAACTAAAGATTGCACTGGCGAAGGACAAAGCACTATGCAAATGCTGTGATTATCATTAACCAGCACTGGTTAATGGTGAATCCATTTGTTTACTGTTTACTACAGCCATTCCCTATATTAATGTAAAGTGTGGATAACAGCATTTTCAATGTGGGTCTCTAGATTTTATTCAAGATAGACATAGAATTCATTTGGGCCTCTGAGTCTTTCTCCTAGATTCTGAAACAAAACAAAACCAACCTTTTCCATTAGAAAGGAGGTTCTGTCCCACAAAGTTTGAAGTTTAGAGGCAAAGGCTTGGCCATATGAAAGCGGACAGATGCAAGTGGCCAGATGTCAGCTGAATTAGGGCCTGCCCTCATGCACAGATCTTTCATTTCATCTGATTATATTGTTGAAAAGAAAATATGTATATAGATTAACATTTGGGAAGTGCTTTAATAAGCAGAATTGTGCTTTCTGACAATTATTAATAAGAATAAACATTCCTTGCCATATACATATGTTATTCAAGCTACCCAGAAGTTCGTCTTTAGAACTCATCTGGAAATGTTGGTGAATCATTCTCCAGTCATACTTATAAATACACATGTTATGTACACTTGTAGAAAAAAACACACACAAGGTTGTAAATGATCATTTTTAACTCTAAGGGCAACTCTCTGACGTTTGAAGCTATGGGAGAGTCTGTTTTTTCACTATTACTTAAGTTTCCTCAGGGTCTGTCAAATTGCTGAGGAGACTCAAAACAAGCTCTGGTCTACTGGGATGAATGCCAGCTTTATGCTCTGGTCTGGCTGTGGAAAATCCCAGGGTAGCTCTAGGAATAACTTGGTTGGGACATGTGATTAGATAATCACCATCATCATCCTTCTAGTGCTGACCCCTCCCTTCAAAATTGTTTCTTTCTCACAGAGCGCTCTCCAGAAGGTCTTTGTCACCTTAATGCTGCCCTCATTGACTTCAGACCTGAGAAACCAGAAGGCCTGAGATGCTGAGTGGGGCCCTGCTTGGCTTCACAGAGCACCCAGCAAGGTCATTTCAGGGGACTTATTCAAAGGACAGAACATGATCAAGGATAGACCTGTTAGGCCCTAGAATTCCTCTCTTACTTTGTTTCCTAAAGTAGATTACAAATTCCTGCAGGTTGGGGGTGGGGGGTCCATGCTATTTTTTAATGTATTTCATGGGCTACACCCTGAGAGATTCTCCTTCCCTGAGGAAAAGTGGGTTCTGGGGTGATCCACATCATAGTTTGAACTCAGGGCAGGGAACCACGTTTATTCTTCCTTGGAGATAGAGATGACATAAACTAGGTCATTCCTTGTCGATGTGATTAAGAGGGAATATAATTTATACTCTACTCTTCTCAACAAACTGCCCACAGAGGCTGTCTCCTATACTATAGTGATGACTGCCACCCCTCACACTCCAGGGTGTTCCCACAATTACTTACTGGAGTCTATCAGTTACTTGCCTTTTCATTGACTTTGACTTAGAACTGGTGAAGCATAGAGGTATTTTGTAAACTAGAAGATAAACTCATTTATTTACTCAACAAACACAATCGACTATGTTCATTGTTGAATTATATTCAATACCAGTATACTCATTGAAATAGGTTAAAACAACCCCCATTCTGAATACTCATTGATAAAATTGATACCTGAAGCATGTTATAAAGGAAAGAGAGCTGGTGTTGGAATCCAGGCCTACCTCTACCAGTTCTTAGATGTGAAGTTCTGAGTAAAATATCTAACTTGTCTCAGTCTATAAAAATGAAGCGTGTAGACATGAGGCAGCATAGCATTATGATGAAGCTCTCAGCCTTTGCAATTGGAAAGGCCAGGATTCCCATTCAATTATATTCTGCTGCTTGTTACCTGAGTACTCTTAGGCAACTTACTTAAACTTCCTATTTCTTAGTTTCCCAGTCTGTGAAGATGAGAATAGTACTGTCTCACCTCACGAAGTTGCTTTTACAAGAATTAAGTAAAAGCATGTCTAAAGTGCTTACTTCAGTATCTGGCTCATAACAATAGACAGTAAACTATGGTTTTTTTTGTTTGTTTGTTTGTTTTTTTTCTTTTTTTGCGGTATGCGGGCCTCTCACTGTTGTGGCCTCTCCCGTTGCGGAGCACAGGCTCCGGACGCGCAGGCCCAGCGGCCATGGCTCACGGGCCCAGCCGCTCCGCAGCACATGGGATCCTCCCAGACCGGGGCACGAACCCGTATCCCCTGCATCGGCAGGCGGACTCTCAACCACTGCGCCACCAGGGAGGCCCTAAACTATGGTTTTAAAAAAAAGAAATCCTGAAAGAACTTTTGGGGTCACAAGGTGTAAACTCTTTCTTGTTTAAAATGAGAAATGGAGGCCCAGAAGTAAAGGATACCACTTAAGGGGACTGAGCCCACATGTTTGTGATGTATATTCCCAAACATTCTATGAGTTCTATGATCTGGACAGAGTACTACCTCTTTGTGACCTAATCTATTTACCAGATATATGGACTATTAGACTGGGTGATCACCAAGTTTCCATCCATGTAAAAATGCCAGTGATTGCATTGCTTTTGAGCCCCTCCTATGTTCAAAACATGCTGCTGATACTGTGGGTGCTATAATGCGTGTATGAGAATCTGTCTCTGGTCTTAAGAGGGTTTAAAGTTCAGTGGGAGAGACATTTATATCGACATTTATGAGACATGTAAACCTTTGGTATAGCCACATGACAAGGCCAAAGTTCAAGTGTCAAGCGGATTGGACATGGACAGTGAGATCCATTTGACTTGGGTGTTAGTGATGGTTTCATAGAGAAAATAGGACTTTACCTGTGCATGAATATTGAGCTGGATTTGAATACACAAATTCAAAGAGGAGAGGAGAGGAGAGGGGAAGGTATTATGTGCCTTGCCACTTTATGTGCCTGGACAAAAGTACAGAGGTAGAGACAAACACCATTAAGTGTGGGGCATTCACTTAAGCATTCACTCGGTCATTCCTTATGTGGGACTTAGTTCTCTAGTGGCAGTGGGAGTTTTCACAAGTGTGTATGTGTGTATATGTATGAGCACACATTTCAGAACTCTCAACTTTAAATATTGGCAGGGAAACAACACCAAGAACTTGGTGACTCGCCAAGTGCTCAGTACCCAGAGAAGCAGAGGTCATCTTTGATTCCTCATGCTCCTGGCTCTCACTCTAATCTATCAGCTCATTCTGGCTCTCCTCCCTCCAGCATATATCTCAGATTCCTCCACTTCTCTCTATTTCCACTGCCCCAATATCAGCCTTCACTATCCATTGTTGTACCAATGCTAAAGGAACCCCCATTCCATTCCTGATCCCTGCGATGCATTTTCCACGGGGCAGTCTTCTGACAATGTAAATCACATCACGGAGCCCTCTGTTAAAACCTTTCAACGGCTGTCAATTTTACTGAGCATATAATCCAGAATGTTTACTATGGCCTTCAAGGCTCTGCAGAATCTGGCCTCTCAAACCTAACGTCATGTTACTCATCCCCTCACTTGCTGTTCTTTGAACAAAGGGCTTTCAGACTCAAGGTCTTTGTCTTTGTGATCCCTGTGCCCTCTGCCTGAGCTGTTATTCCCCCTGCTTTATGCAACCCTTCTTACCCTTCAAGCTTCAGCTTAAATGTCACCTCCTCTGAGAGTTGTTCTTTGATCTAACTATATAAATAATTTCCTTCTGGGATTCTAGATGGCAGCCTATGAATTTTCCTTTTTAGCACTTATCAATTTTTTGAGAATTTTTGATACTTACTGAATTTGTTAGTTTCTTAACTTTTAAAATGTTTGTTCTCCCTACCAGAACATAACCTCAACGATTAGGTCTTGTCTGTCTTGTTCATTTTTCAGTATCCAGGATCTATACTGAAGATTGCAGAGAATACTCAATGGATTAGCAAAAGGAAATAAATGGAAAACTATTATAGAGAGTAACTATCATAAAATGCAGTTGCTTTCGTGACCATGTTCACCTCTTGATTCAGTAAATGTGAGACCACAATCATGTACAAAACAGTTGCTTTATTTGGGAGGGAGGTAATTATAAAAGAAATATTTATTTTATTATTTCAAGAGCATGACTATTACGTCTTATGGGTGGGGGGCTCAGAGCTGCTTGAAGATTGGTCGCTAACCTCCATTAATAGCTAAGCTCATTACTTATACTTGGAAAGAACTAAATTTCTGTCTCTGCAAAATAATGAATAATTGCATGTCAAGGGAGTTGATCTATAATTTAAAGGGCAAATGTTATATTCTCTTTGCCTAGTGACTGCCATTCTACTCTGCCAACTTGTTCTCTCTGAGGACAGAAGAAAAGTGCTCTTGCTTGGCTATTTTGCACCACCTTTCTGGTCAACTGATGACTGTAGGCATTCTCTTTCAGCTCTCCTTTCATAATCAAACACTCACCCAGCTGTTTTACAAATCTTACCCAAATATCTTGCCTAAGGTCAGTTTGTGATGTATATTCCCAAAGCCTTTATTAGTTCTGTGATCTGGACAAAATACTACTTCTGTGTGACCTAATCTATAGTTTAATCAAGTTCAATAACAATGACAGCAGGATGCAAGCATTCATTTACTGAAGGAATCTGTTTGTTTTTAATGTGCCTAGCATTGTGCTAAACCTTTTACGGGCATCATCTCTTTTAATCCTGTCTAACAAGCCCATGAAATAGTGATTTTAATCTCCATTTCACAGAGAAGGAAAAGGGTTTAGTGAAGCCAAGTAAGTAGCCCAAGTTCACACTGTTATAACGTGAACTTGGGTTTCAAACTGAAGTTTGTATGACTCCATAAGTGCCAAGATAGTATCAATATTGATAAGGTAGTAAGAAAGAATCAGAACCATGCACAGTTTTTTAAATAAATGATGCACAGAGGATCCCCTACCTACAATGGTTCAAATTATGATTTTTTGACTTTACAATGGTGAGAAAGTGATACACATTCAGTAGAAATGGTACTTGGAATTTTGATCTTTTCCCGAGCTCATGAGCTATGAGGTGTAGACTCCCCATGACAGTGGCAGAGGCAGTGAGCAGTAACCCCCAGTGAGCCACACGATCACGAGGGTGAACAACCAATACACTTATGACAATTCTGTTCTTTGCCTTCAGTATTCAATACGTTACGTGAGATATTCACCACTTTATTATAAAATAGATTTTGCCCAACTGTAGGCTAATGTAAGTGTTCTGAGCATGTTTAAGGTAGGCTGGGCTGAACTATGATGTTCAATAGATTAGGTATAGTAAATGCATTTTTGATTTATGTTATTTTCAACTTACAATGGGTTTTTTGGGACGTAAGCACATTGTAAGTTGAGGAAGATCTGTATATGCTTAGTTAAAATTTTAGATATTTTATACGAGAATAACATGTTTTTTTAAAAGCCTTGCACACAAGTATATCTCTGGTTATGAACAGTTCAAGTATATTAGGTTCTACTTCTGGTTGAAACTACTCATTTTGCTTTTCTGGGCTATCATATCTTCATGTTTCCTTTTTTTTTTTCAGTTTGGTGGCTTTTCCCTCCTTTTAAAAAATTGGATAGTCATGGTTCTCTGGAACCTTGGTGAGTCAGTTCAACCTCTAATTACTTCAGTCTCCTTCCCTGCAGGAAAGGCTGTCAAAATACAAAAACACTCCAATGTTTTGCATCATCTCGCACGCACACAGGGATAAAGAGGGATATAATTCTCCCAAAGAAGCAAAACAACTGGCAACAGCTGGTACAACAACTTCTAAAGATCCAGTCTGACTCTGTCTTGAAAATCAGCCTCAAACTGCCCTTAAATAATAATTACCCCATCTGCATCAGGACTATCTCATTGACTAGCCACTCAATGACATAATACCTGCTATGAACTTTCAGCACAAATGCAATCATTGTCATATTTTGTAAGACCAACAAAGTATCATCTGTACCTCAGGACAGTGGGATATTATAGGATACACAAAGACATGGCTCCCCATTTTTTGGTAACCTCACATCAAATCGCTACCAAACACGTCTCCAGTCTTCAAAATAATTTAGTTATTAGAAAGGTGATTGGACAAACCAGCAGATTTTTTTTCACTAACAAAAAGCAAATCAGAACAGAGTTAGTCTTTTTCTCCAGTTACCCAGCATTCAAAGCTCTAACTGTAGTCACATTGTAATAATTTTAGACCCCAAAGCAGTGTGACCATTTGATGCATAATTTTCAACACATGTTTTATTAATCCATTCTTCCTGAGCTTCATTTAAAATACTGGAAACTATAAAAAGATCAGTGTGTTACTCCCCTGCCAGGAAAAAAGAAAAAAAAAATGAAAAAAATCTAACAAACACGAAAAAAGCCAGAGCAACTGGAATCTCGGTCTTGAGGAAACACATGGGATTGAAGCATCCGCCGGAGCTCTGTCACCGACTGTCATCTGTGACTCTTCGGTGCTGAAGTCTAGATGTCACCAGGCTGGGACGAGAAGGCGTGCGTGCAGGCCAGTGAGTGTGTGACCGCGGGGGTCCGGGATGGGGATCTGGGGGCAAACGGCTCGGGGAGGGTTTTCCAGGAAGCCCGGAGCTCGGCTGCGCGAGCGGCTGCGCGTCGGGCTGGGGCGCCTTGGCCGGCACGTAGCGCCCGGCGTGACTCAGCGCTGACTCACCGCACCCGTTGCCGGTGGATTTCCCAGTCCGCGCGCTCAGCCGCTTCTCGAAGACGCCTGCTCCCCCGTCCTTTCCTGCACGCGGACCAGTCCTGGCGCTTTCAACAGAGCGGGACAGATTTTTATAGCTTTTGAATCCCGATCAAGCAAGGAATTAACTGGCTTTGTTGTCTTTGACTTTAAGAGCTCCATAGTCCACTGATCAAATTCTTTCAAAGGCTTGTTGGAACAAATCCCTAACGTTGTCCTTCCACAGTGACTTAGAGATGACCTCCACTCAGATTTTTGCTTCAGGCGCACCAAGCTCGCGTCTTATTTTGTCCCACATTTGGGGAGGTTATCTTTTCAATATGTCTGATAACTAGCCTTGGCTCAAACCCACAACTGTGGTGACGCAAATCAGGTTGGAACTTGGCATTATGTGTGGGCCTTGAGTGGCTTACTGTAAAAACCAGGGAACACTTCATAAAGACGTCCTTATCTGCCATCTCGCTTGCTGATTAGATGTCATGCTCATTTTCAGTCTGTCACTGCCCTTTGCAAGGTCCTGGGATAGATTTAGATTGTTAATAGCCAGATTCTTGAGCAGTCATGTTCATTTCTTCCTCTGCAGGGTTCAGCACAGAGGGCAATACCAAGGCAGTATTTCTCCAGCTGTAGCCCACCGGCCACCTGTATGGAGAGTGCCAGCGGTACGTAGCCAAAAGGCAGGTTCTTAGACCCCACTTCAAACTGCCGACTCAGAATGTCCTAGGCTGGGGCCTGGAAATCAGCCCATATGGAATTCCAATGTACACTTAAGTTTGTAAACTACTAGGCAGAGGACGAGGGTATGAGATATTATTCTGTGAAGACTAGGAGAAATCTTTATAATCAAGAACACTCTGTTCTAAAATTGATATTGAAGTTCTGATGCCAGGTAATCATATTTTTAAAATTAGTTTTATATATAATACTGTGTTTAACTGTGTATTAATATAGGCAGATTTTTTTCTTTTTAATTAGAAATTCAGGTATAGAATAAAATGAAGTACCTATTGAGTAAATTTTCTTATTTCGGACCAGTATTTCCCAAACCTGACTTTGCAATAGAATTACCCACAGAGCCTTAAAACATTCTAAACCCTGGGCCAGACTCTAGGCCTAAAGAACCACTATCTGAAGGTGAAGTCCAAGAACAGGCAGTTTGAAAAGCTCTGAAAGTTAGTCTCTGTTCCTTTGCAAAAGGCGACTATTCCCAAATACAATAGAAATGTCATTAACTGCAGGATGGTTGGCCTGTGTTGTTCCATGGTATTCACTCATCTCTCAGTCTGCACTGTTTGATTTTTTAAAAATTATTATTTATTTATTTGGTTGCACTGGGTCTTAGTTGCGGCAGGCGGGCTCCTTAGTTGCGGCAGGCAGGCTCCTTAGTTGTGGCAGGTGGGCTCCTCAGTTGTGGCAGGCAGCCTCCTTAGTTGTGGCATGCAAACTCTTAGTTGCAGCATGCATGTGGGATCTAGTTCCCTGACCAGGGATCAAACCTAGGCCCCCTGCATAGGCAGTGTGGAGTCTTATCTCCTGTGCCACCAGGGAAGTCCCCTGCACTGTTTGCTTTTGAAATCACCATTTAAAAAATAAAGTTAAAAGTGACCACATAAAATATCAACTTACTTTTTTTTATTAATTTAATTTATTTTTGGCTGTGTTGGGTCTCCGTTTCTGTGCGAGGGCTTTCTCTAGTTGCGGCAAGCGGGAGCCACTCTTCATCGCTGTGCGCGGGCCTCTCACTATCGCGGCCTCTCGTTGTGGACCACAGGCTCCAGATGCGCAGGCTCAGTAGTCGTGGTGCACGGGCTTAGTTGCTCTGCAGCATGTGGGATCTTCCCAGACCAGGGCTCGAACCCGTGTCCCCTACATTGGCAGGCAGATTCTCAACCACTGCGCCACCAGGGAAGCCCCTCAACTTACTTTTATATTGGTAAATTCACTTCTTCAGAAAGCAAGTTTGAAATATTTGTATTCTAAATCTTTGGAGGGGAGGGGGTGGGGAGAATGGTGGATGATTGGAGAATAATCTGGGAGTTGATTTTGAAATTTTTCTTATTCTTTTTCTTTGGATATTCTATTTACTCATTTTCTTTTTGTCTCACTGGATAGGTTTTTCACTTCATCATTGTTGCATTGTGTCAAAAAGCTTAGATCTGACACACACCTGACAGAGGAATCTCCATGCTGACTTTCTTATATAGCCTTGCTTCTCCAAGTGAGGTTTCTGGACCAGCAGCATGTACATTACCTGGGAACTTATAAGAAATGCAGACTCTCAGGTCCCACCTAGAACTACTGACTTAGAATCAACACTTTAGTAAGATCCCCAAGCAATTTGTATGTATATTAAAATTTGGGAGGTGCTGTCTTACAGTAATGGTAAGAGTTATAATCTGGGGCTGGTGGAAGAAAAGAGAAGAGACAGAAGTGGGTTATATTTGTTTCCTAGGGCTGCTGTAACAAAGTACCATAAACTAAGTGGTTTATAACAATAGATATTTATTCTTCCACAGTTCTGGAGGCCAAAAGTCAAAATCAAGGTATCAGCAGGGCCATGCTTTCCCTGAGACTGAATAGAATCCTTCTTAGTTTCTAGTGATAGTCATGGTGGATCCTTGGTATTCCCTGGCTTATAGCTGCATCATTCCTATCTTTGCCCCTGTCATAACATGGCATTCTTCCTGTGTGTCTCTCTCTGTCTTTACATTTCTTCTTATAAGGATATCAGTCATATTGGATGATGGCCCACCCTAATGAACTCATGCTAAATTGATTACATCTCCAAAGACTCTATTTCCAAATAAGGTCATACACAGGTATCAGGGGTTAGGGCTTCACCATGTCTCTTTGGGGGACACAATTCAACCCACGACAGGAAGATGTGGAAATTCCATTTTCAATAAGTAGAAATGCATTATGTGAAAAATAACATTAAAATAATTATTGTTTTAAAATAACCTGATCACATTTTATAAAATAATTATAAACTATTCTCTCCCATTGGCTGTTATTTCACACTTTTATCTCGTATTCTCTCAGCTGGATAATGAACTCTTTCCAAAACCAACTTTCTTTGCCACCCTTTCTACATGATGCTGAGTTCATAGTAAGAACTTAGTAGTTATTAATTATGATAATCAAGCTATGAAATACTATTGGACAAATATTCAAAATCTCATATGTTTTAATCTATTATTGGTACAGGGTAAGAGAAAATTCTACCACAAAGATTAGTTTGACCATAAAAATTAAGCCCTAAAATAAAGGAAAAAAATACACAGCTAGAACTATAACCACATTGATGGGCAAACTGAAAATACCTTAGGACCAGGGCAAGAAAATGAAGGGAATCCTTATAACCGCAGGAAAGGGTAAGAATAGGACCAGAGAGGCAGCTCCAAGAGAGTAACGTCTTTTTAAGAGCCCTTGACAGTTTGTAGTGGGCACCTGATTTTTTTGCTCATCATGCATTTTCCCTCTTTCCTTTGAGAAAGCTCTCGTCATCCACTCCAACATTTTTGTGCCGGACTGTCAACCACAGGGTTTCCCTTCCCCCTTCCTCCCAAGGCTAAAACACATGACTGTTTACTTTCTGTCCTGCACATCTGAATCTGGGTGAGTCTCAAAAATGTAGAAGTGGTTGAAGCTGAGTCATTTCAGTGGTAGTGCTCAAAGACACCAACCAGGTCTTTTTGTTTGTTTGTTCGTTTCAGCACGGAGAATACCAGAGTAACCCTAGTTACAGTCTTCCCAAGTCCCAATTGTTTAACTCTTCCTTTTATTCTGAGAGCTACTCAGTATCTTTCCAAATATTAATTTATTTTAATATGTAAAATTTCGGGCTTCCCTGGTGGTGCAGTGGTTGAGAGTCTGCCTGCTGATGCACGTGACACGGGTTCGTGCCCCAGTCTGGGAAGATCCCACATGCCGCGGAGTGGCTGGGCCCGTGAGCCGTGGCCGCTGAGCCTGCGCGTCCGGAGCCTGTGCTCCGCCACGGGAGAGGCCACAACAGTGAGAGGCCTGCATACCGCAAAAAAAATTTTAAAATAAAATAAATAAATAAATAAATAAAAATGTTTATTTTTAACTTACTCTTTTTAGTTCATTATTTTATTATAATTTATTACTATTTTTTAATGGGGCCAAGAGTTAGCTCCAGTTGGTTTCTATTGCTTACAACCAAAGGAACATAACTACCATGAATATATTGATGGGGAGAACACATATTGCCTACAGCTGCCATACTAAGACAACCTGAAATAGTCATCTGCATTCATGATGAACAAAATATGTACTCTTGAAATGTAATGAAGCTCTTTTCAGCTTATTTCAGTTGATTTTTTTCAGCTATCATTATTGTCCTGTGTTTCAAGCTGAATCATTCTTCCTTTCTGGACCATCCAAATTGCCAATGGGTGCAAAAGGGAGAATCACTCTTGTTATGCTACTTGTGGACACCAGTAATCTTCTTTATGTTGCCTCCAGCTCCTCACTGTGGTTTTCATGATATTTGCAGTATTAAGGAGATTAAAGAAGAGTACTCCAAAGTTTCTAATTAGAGCTCTTTACTGGGGGCTAACTGGCAAAATAGAAACAGAGTCCCTGTTATGCCAGATTAAATGTGATCTTTTCTTTGCAAGCTCCATATTGGCCAACACTAAATAAATGTGTGTCTTTTGAGTTCTACAGATGAAATTTAATTTCATCAAGGTACATCAGCTTCTCAGAATCCTTAAGTCTTTAGTCTTACTAATCTCTCTCCCATCACATGCTTGTATCAATAGTTGCATGGTGGATATGGTTTCATTTGGCTGGAGTAGGGAGTTTATAGGGAGAATAAGCCACCAAGGTAGCTGTTTTGAAATTATAGTGAATCATGAATATCATGGAGAGGTACGTAAACATAATTATTTAATGGTTTTTGATCAAGATAGTGACATTTATTGAGTACATATTATATGCCTGGAACTACATTATCCATCGATTTCCTGCTTATGATAGGTGGATTTAGCTCTCTTACACCACCTATGACTTTATGTAAAATATTTAAGACTCAAAAAAATTTTTTTATCAGTGACAGACAATATGAATATTTACTTTGTTAGAAGAGGGTATATGCTCCCCATTCTTTCTCTTTACCTTTCTCTTCTTTCTGTTAAATTCTGTCATCTGTATATTTCCTTGTATCTTATTGAAATTGATAACATTTATATACTTGTTCTGAGGTTTGTCTATAGATTTGACACAACTAAAAAAAATTCTTAAACAGCATTTGCATTATATTAAGACTGTATGACTAGTCACAGCAGAGAAAATAGTGTGGTATGATTACATATCCTTTTCTACAGTCTCTTGTTTTTCCTAAAGTTTCTTATTGTCTTGCCCTTTTATTTTTTTCTTCCATTATCTCCCATAATTTTTTTTAAAAATTGTCAAACATACTACCTGGTCTGTGGAAACCTCTTTTTCTAGGACATGTCCAGCCTCCGGTCCCCCTTCAGCCTCTGAACTGATTGCTCTCTAGGCCTGGTGCACAGCTATCCCTCTGAGGCTCCTGTGCATTGCAGCACTAGGTTACAGCCACTGTTTGCTGGATCTCATATCTTTGTTCCTTAACTTACTCCCTTCACTCTCAAATATCTTTTAAAGAGAGAATGCTTGGGAGATACATGTACTAATTCTTGCATATTTGAAAATGTTTCTATTCTGCCTTTATATCTAATTGATATTTAAGCTGGCTATAGAATTCTTGGTTGAAGATAACTTTTCTTCAAAAAGCTTGAGAGCACTACTTTATTTTCTTTTAATAATATTGCAGATGAGAAATCATATGAAAGCCAGAATCTCAATCCTTTTTTTCTCTTCTCCAACCTTTGAATCTCTTTTTATCTTTAACTTTCTGTAAGTTCATGGTGTTTGTAGGCATTTTCTCATTTATTCTATTTATCATTTAGTAAAAACTTTTAGTCTGAGGACTCATGGCTCCCTTCAGTTCTTTAAATACTTCCTGTTTCTATTTTCTCTGATGTTTCTTTATGGAACTGTTATTATTTAGATCTTGGATCTGGAGGAACTCTCTATTTTTGTTATAACTTTCTTCTATCTTATGTTTTCTTGATTTTTTTCTATTTTGATGCATTTACTTAATTTTATCTTTTAATCCTTCCAATTATGTTTTCACTTTGGCAAATATACTTTTAGTTTCTGAGAACTTTTACTTAATGTCTGATTGTTCTTTTATTATAACATCCTATCTGCTCGAATTTCTCTGATAAACTTATTAGAGTTTTCTTTTTTTTTTTTTAAGAATTCTTTGTTCCCTGAATTATTTATGTTTCCTTATGCTGGGTTTTCTATTGATGCATTTCTTTCATTTTGCAGGTTTTCTTCAAATGTCTAGGAATTGTTGATTGTGTTTTTGTATTATGAAAAGCACCAGAAATACATCAATTTAGGATACATAAGCCCCTAGGTCCTCAAATTCCAAAATGATCTTATTTTAGGGCATCGAGAATCCAGTTTGCTACTAGCTGTCATAGTTCTCCCAGGCAATGTTTGTTTTCAATGCCCCTTGATGAAAATCTTCAGTTTTTGCTTTTTGTTTTGGATTAGCACAAATGCCTGATGGTTACATGTTTTGAGCTAGATGGCTGGAAGTAGGGAAATGGGGAACATTGTTCATTCACTGTGGTTCACTGTTCTCCACAGGACTTTCACTTCATCTCGATGTTTTTGTCCCACTTTTCACTGTTATCCTTTCTTACATCTCTCAGTCTCTGAGAAGAGAGACTGTTTGGGTGGTACGAATAGGCAGCCTTCTGCATTTTCCTAGAAACTCTCAAAAAGTACAGATTCCTGGGCTCTACCTAGGGATCCTGATTCAGCACATCTGGGATGGGCCTAGATATCTGTATTTTTTTAATACCTTCCCTGGCTCATGCATACATTCAATTTCGGGCACTACTAAGAAGTTACTAGTTTCCTGAGGAAGAGGTAACTATATAAGATAAAGCAGATGTAGGAGGCTCATGACTGGGCAAATGACTGGGTACAGAAAGAACAAAGAGGAAGGAATCAAAACTGTCTCCTAGGTTTTAAGCCTAAGTTGACTCCCAGAGTGATAGTGCCATTAGCATAAAAACGAAAGTGATCAGGAGGGGTAGGTTTTACTTTCTTCCTGATTTTTACTTCCAGATATTGTACTAAGTGCCACTCCCACAAAATATTACTGAAGTGCTCTTTTTATAGAAAGATTACTAATAAGAATGATGTTAGATACAATAGAATGATGAATAAATAGATGTGTAAATACATTTTCAAGCTGGAGAACTAGTATTTATATGGACAAACAAAACAATCTATTCACTTTAAACAACTTACAAAGGTAATTAAAAAGCATATATAGAGGGCTTCCCTGGTGGCGCAGTGGTTGAGAGTCCGCCTGCCAATGCAGGGGACACGGGTTTGTGCCCCGGTCTGGGAGGATCCCACATGCCGTGGAGCAGCTGGGCCTGTGAGCCATGGCCGCTGAGCCTGCGCATCCGGAGCCTGTGCTCCACAACCGGAGAAGCCACAACAGTGAGAGGCCCACATACCGAAAAAAAAAAAAAAAAAAAAAGCATATATAGAGCATTCTAAAACTAAATGTGGTGGAAAGTTCCTGCTTTCCTTTCAATCAAGTGTCTTAATTTTGCAAATGTAAAAGAGCAAAATTCAAATATACAATAACTCTTATACTTACTACATTTGAACACAAATGCAAAGAAAAAAAATCAACCAAAACCCACAACAGTATCTACAGCTATTTATGTCTTATATCCTTACAAAAAAATCGCTATTCACACATTTCAATTTCTATTAATAGAACAGCCTGATGACTCATTTTGTACACTGACAGTCTAATGAGGATGTTTAGATATGTAATACCTATGATGACCATTAATAGCTCCTTCGCATTAAAACACATTTTTTGGGGAAATAGTTCTAAGAAAATACTTATGTTTTTTCTTTCTAAAAATTCAGGTATAATTTACATGCAGTAATTTTTAGCCTTTTTAGTGCACTGTTCTGTGAGATTTGACGAATGCATACAGACACACAGCCACCATCACAGTCAAAATACAGAACAATTTCATTATTCCTCAAAGTCTCCTCAAACTCATTGAAAGTCAAGTCCTACCTTCCCCCAGCCTTCAGCAATGAGTGATCTGTTTTCTCTACATATAGTTCAGGATTGGTGCCAGTGGAAAAAAGTAATCTGAAATACAGATCTCAGGCCTGACATGATGAAAATCTAATGCCACAGCTATTGTCTCTCACAACTGCCACTCATCATGTTTTAATTTCACAGTTTTGATTTAATCTTTTCTAAATACGGCACTAGATAAGTACAGAACAAGATAACAAGAATTCCCAGCAAAGGAGCCAGGTTGGTATTAGCACTATCCCCCTTTCACCACCTCCCCAACCTTTTGGGTTTTATTCTTTGTGACGTTGCATCTCCAGAACACTGCTTTGTATGTTCACAAGGACCAGAGCTTCTATACTAGCTCAGAAGCTTAACAGGAATCACAGCTTTGATTTCAGGGTGACTTCTTCACTTTTCTTATCATGCCAACCAGGATGCTTTTACCAGCCATCTTAAGTTGTAATGAACAGTGAAATTGTATTTGAAAAAAAGAATACAAATTTTCAATGATGTACCCTCAGATCCCCCCCCCTTTTCTAAGATATATAGTTAAAAATACTGTTTTCAGCCATGGATTATATTCTTTTTCTTCTCATGAAGCCTCCTTTAAAAAATAAACCCTATATTGAGTTAGAGTTTACATACAATAAAATGCACCCATACTGCGTGTACCATCTTGACAAATGTATGTACTTGAGTAAACCATCACTACAAGATAAGAGCATCTCCCCCCTCAAAGCCTTCCTAATACACTTTACAGTCAATCCTACCTCCACTCCCAATCTCAGGCAATTGATCTGCATTCTAACATGATAGAGTAGTTTTACTTTTTCCAGAATTTCCTACCAACGGCATGTATTCTTTTGGGTCTGGCTTATTTACTTAGCATAAATTTATGGAGATTCGTCAGCATTGTTGCATGTATCTGTAACTTGTTCTTTCTTTTCCCCTCTGAGAAGTATTCCATTTTATGGATATAACATTTGTTTATCTATTTGCTTGTTGGGGGACATTTGGGTTGTATCCATTTGGGGGCTGTTATGAGTAGAGCCACTATGGACCTTTGTGTATAATTCTCTGTGTAATATTCCTTTTTCCTGGGCAAAGTTCTAAGAGCAAATGGCTGAGTTGTATGATTAGTACCCATTTAAGCTTTTAAGAAACTACAACCTGTTTTCTAGAGTGATTGCATCATTTTACATTCCCACAAGTAATATATGAGAATTCAAGTAGCTTCGTATCCTCAACGCCACTTGGCTTTGTCAACTTTTTAAAATTTTAGCCATTCTAGTGGGTTTATAGAGCTGTCTCATTGTGATTTTAATTTGCAGTTTTCTGAAGACCAAGGACATCAAACAATTTTTTCATGTGCTTATTGGCCCCTTGGATAGCTTCTTTAATAAAATGTCTGTTCAAATCTTTTGCTGATATTGTTTTGGATTGTTATTTTCTTACTGAGTTGTAAAAGTTCTTCATATATTTGGAAAACAAGTCCTTTATCAAATATATGTATTACAGATATTTTTCCTACCTTTTGGCTTGTCATTTCATTTTTTTACTGGTGTCTTTCAAGGAGCAAAAGTTTTTAATTTTGAGAAAGTCCAATTTATCAATTTCATTCTTTTATGACTTGTATGCTTTATACCCTAAGAAAGCATTGCCTATCCCAAGTTTGCCATGAATATTTATGCTTTACTCAAGAAGCTTTATGATTTTAGCTCTTATATTTAAGTCTCTGATCAATATCCAGTTATATTTTTGTTTATGGTTAAAGTAAGTGTTGAGGTTCATTTCAAGTAGTATTTGATTAAAAGATAAACTTTGTTTAAAATCAATTAACAATATTGTTTGAGCCAATTTTTAAAAATTTACTGTTGATTATATTGAAATATATGTGTATGGAATGGAATCATGGAATCATGTATACTGATTCCAGTAACAGACTGCCTGAACTACTCTAGCTTTATAGTAAATGTTGAGATCAGTCAATAGAAGTCTTGAAATTTTATACTTCTTTAACAAAAGTGTTTTCTAGGTTGTTCGCAACCTCATGTAAACTTAAAAATTGACTTTAAATTTCTACAAAAAGCCTGCTGAGCTATTGATTAAGATTGCATTAATTAATTTGAGGAGAATTTCCATCTTAACAATACTGAGTCTACTAATCTATGAATCCAGTATATCTTTCTATTTATTTAAGTCTTTTAAAACTTCTTTCATTAGCATCTTGAAATTTTTAATGTACAGGTATTACACATATTTTGTTAATTTTATCCCTAAGTATTTCGTGTTTTTCTGTGCTGTTGTGAATATAATTTTTCTTTAATTTCACTTCCAGAGGATCATAACTAGCATGTAGAAATGCAATTGCTTTTTTATATTGACCTTGTATTCTATAACTTTGCTAAATTCACTTGTCACAGTAGTTTATTTGTGGATTCCTTTTAATTTTCTATTTCTATAATCATGTTATTTGTGAGTAAGTACAGCGTTACTTCTTCCTTCCCAATCTTGTCTTTTACTTCTTTTCCTTGCCTTATTGCAAAGGCTAGGCCCTCTAGTCAAGGTTGAATATATGTGGTGAAAGCAGACATCCTTGCATTTTTCCTAGTCTTTGTGGGGAAATACTCAGTATTTCAATATGAAGTATGATGTTACCTGTAGGTTTTTTTATAGTTGCCCTTCATTAGACTGAGGATACTCCTTTCTTTTCTATTTGCTGAGAGTTTTACTATAAGTGGATATTGAATTTTGTCAAATGACTTTTCGGCATCTACTGAAGTTATCACATGGTCCTTGGCCTTATGGAACTTACACTCTTAATGGAGAAAATCAGATTATAAACTAATAAATAAATATATAATATATTCATTGAGAATAAGTGCTATGGAGAGATGTTAAAAAGGCCTAGATGATACATTTTTATTTGCAGAAGATGGTCAAAAAATGCTTTCTAGACATTTGAGTGAAGACCTGGAGGAAGTGAAGGAGAATACCATGAAAATATCTCGGGGAACAGCATTCAGATGGCAAAGAAAACAGCATGTACAAAAGAGCTTGGTGTGTTTGAGGAATATCAGGGAGGCCAAGGGGACTGCAGTGGAGTGAGAGAGGAGAATAGGAAATGAGGTCAGAAAGGTAGGAAGCCCAGCTCATGAAGGGCTTTTAGGCGAATGAACTTTGGAATGAATGAAATAGGAAGTCATTTTAGGATTTTGAACATTAAAAAGATACAATGTGTCTTGTATTTTAGAAGGATCACTCTGATATGGGAGATAAACTATAGGAGGCAAGGGTTGATGTAGGTAGACCAGTTAGGAGGTTATTACAATTGCCCAGATGAAAGATTGGACCAGTATGGTAACAGTGAAGCTGAAGAGAAGTAGTGGGGTTCTGTACATATTCTGAAGGCAGAGCTGACAATATACCCAATGGATTGGAAGTATTCTGTAAAGAGGAGCCAAACTCAGATCAATTTAATTCCAAACCTATACTTTCTCTAAGTATAGGAAAAAATCTGTTTAAAGAAGAAAAAGGGAGAAAAAACCACACAGTTTGTATGCTTAAAAACTGTAAGAAACTAAGTTGAAACTGATGGTCACTGGCAAATCCAAACCATTTTAATCACCCCAAATATTTTCAATCTAAATGGCTCATGGTGTCTGCCTAAAGTAAATTCAATGTTATGAAAAAATGTAAATATACAGGTTGTATATTTGTGAATATACGATTTGTGAATGCTTTAGAGTTCTGAGCATATAAAAATACTTTACTTAAAGTTTGGAAAATAACTAATAATAGAGTAAAATGAGAATCATAGCAATCCTACAAAATATGAGATGAACAACTATTAGTCCTACTATTCTATAGGCTATAAATTTAAAATCGAGATAAATATATGGCCAAATCTAATGAGTCAGAGACTAGGATCAGAGTCTACTGATTCAAATTCTAGCCCAGTTATACTCTTTGATCAATTGCTGACTCCTGCTCAGGGATGCCTATCTTTTCTGCCAATTTTAATGAAGGACATCAAATATCAATATCTTTAATACCCATGACATATGTCCTGAAACCTCAATAGATAACTATGAGAAGATTCTACATGATGTTAGCTCATTTAGTAGGATACACAAAATGACAGCTCAGTGAAGTGCAAAGAACTTGGACAAACCAATTTCTAGGAAAACTATGATCTGTATCAGTAACCCTAAGTATCTTAAAACACCTAATGCTACTATAATTGTGTAGATTTATTTTGCAGTGGCAAAATATGTCCAAATATGTGTGTGTTGCAGGTAGTCGAGTGAGGGGGATGTTTAGAAATCCACACAGAAAGAACATTTGCAAACACATTTAAACAAAGCAGGGTTGAGAACTGTAATTTTTACTTCTTTGATGCTGAGCATGCATTTCCCCTAAAATAAAAAATAAAAATGAAAAAAGAGAGGGCTGTAGAATTTATCTGTACCAAGGCAATTGGGATGTGTGGATTCTTTTATTCCACTGTAAATATTTTGCATATGTTTAGAGCAAGCACCAGTAATTAGGCCATAATGGTAACTTGTCACTCTTAAACACAAGAGCTGTGTATATTTGGAAAGATTAAGGATAACTAGGTTAAGTAATTCTCGGAGCCTTGTTTATCAAAGCGAAGATGGCTAGCAAGACTCTTATTGTTTACTTGATATGATATAAACATATTTTATTAAATAGTAAAGACTACATAGTTTAAAATTTTATAAAGAAAGCTTTTTACCTAATTTTGGGGAAAATTAAAGGAGAACATTTCTTTCCAAGGCTGAATTTTTTTTTTTCTTGGCCACGCCACACAGCATGCGGGATCTTAGTTCCCCAAGCAGGGACTGAAACCGCACGTCCTGCAGTGGGAGCGCAGTCTTAACCAATGGACCGCCAGGGAAGTTCCTAAGGCTGAAATTTTAACCTTCTTTATATTACCTAATAATGTGCCACATACAATTTGATACTTGATCATTTTTTTTCTGTAATCAATCATGACTCATTACATCAATACACACACATATATTTTAGTATTAAAGTGGATTTTCTTGGTTATCCCTTGAAACTATTCAGGAGGTAGTATTTCTATTTTACAGACAGTGGTATAATTACTTAAATGCGGTACAACAAGCTAAAAATCACACAAACAGTAGAATAAGTACCAGAACATGATTCACTAATTTTAGATTTACAGATCAGTGAGCCCCAAATATCTCTGTTTCTGGGCTGTTCTTTTGGCAAAGATGTTTGCTGAATCTGCTGATGGAGAGATTACAAATGCACATTTTATACTGGTGTATACTGAGAGTGGAATAAATTGTTAGTGGGAAGGATCTCCTTTTCCAAATAAAATGCAGGCTTCTAAAGAACAAGCAAAATTGGGATTCATGTAATTCTGGAATATCAGAATAGTCAGAATAAATAAAATAATAAATAAAATAATAAGCAAAGTTTCTTAGTGACTTTTCTAACCTTTGCACTGATTTAACATCAAATTCATTTTGCTAAACAACTTTGGAAAACTTACTAACCAGTAGAAATGTGAATTATAGCTCTTCCTCAATGAAGTAACAAATTAACATTGCCCAGGTAGTAAATTTCAATAAAATCCATTTAAAATTGAAAAGATAAGCCCTTTTGGAAACTGCTTATTCAGCCAACAAGGGCATTGAACATCTATTTTATGTCCATCAGTGGTTTAGAGTGATGAAGAAATATGAGAGATAAAATGAAATTGTTTTTGCCCTCAAAGGATTTATAATCTAGTTAGTTCTTAGTGACGATTTTGCTTCAGATTGGTAGATAAAAGCTTTAGGTGCTTCTTGATACCCTTCTTTAGAGAACCAAATTTTGTCAGAATCACAGGACTCCTTCGGACAATACCATGGAATAAATAAACAATATTGAAAACATTTGCTTCAAACAAGGTTCTTATTTTATCCAGTGAGTAAAGATTCCACATACCTGTTTGAAATATCTCAGTGTAGAAGAAGCCTTGACCAGCCAGGTGGCTTATGTGAACGTCTTCACCCTTAGAAAGAAAAAAACATTGAGTAATATTGGTTCTGCTACCTGGTGCTGGCCAGGAACACATGAGACAATGTGCAATTGTACACCAAGGACTCCAATGTCATTAACAAAGAGATTCCCAAAACATCAAAGAGGCAAGCTTTTAAGTTTTAGGAAAACAGCTTAAAAATAAAATTTGACTAACTATACAATCTTATTGGACATTCTGCCCAATCATCTCTCCTAATCCCTACGTAGGCCAAAATGCTTCCTATTGTTCTTTAGAAGGAAAAAAAATAATCATTTTTTGGTGCCAAACTTTTGGTAAAAATTACCTAGAGACCGGTAAAGGTTTAATCTGTTAGATTTCTTATATGTAATCCTGACTCATGATCATTATGCTGGATATCAATTGCACTTCAATAATCATTTATTGTCCAAGTTCGAGGTACAATTCACTGTGCTAGACATGGAAAGAAACACAAACATTAACCTATATTTGATGTCCAGATGCTTATCATCTAGCAGAGATAATCCCATAAATTCTATAAAGTTGAATTTATACTAAGATGTACCTGAAAACTGCACTTTTGAATATGCTATTGTCAAACTAAATAGACTAATATTACTTTTATCATTAAAAATTGAATGAGGACTGAAGGGAAAACAGTTTTTAGAGCTTGCTCATTGTTTATATGCCATAAAAAGTTTATATATATGTATAAGTATATATATATATATATATATATATATATACACACACACACACAGAGATATTTTGGTGAACAGATTTGAAAATATTCTCTTATGTTAGTGAAACAATTTCCTATTGAATTCAAAATATGGAGGAAATTATGTATAGAATAAATCAGTTTTAGGGATTCCCTGGTGGCGCAGTGGTTGAGAATCTGCCTGCCAATGCAGGGGACACAGGTTCGAGCCCGGGTCTGGGAAGATCCCACATGCCGCGGAGCAACTGGGCCCATGAGTCACAATTACTGAGCCTGCGCGTCTGGAGCCTGTGCTCCGCAACAAGAGAGGCCGCGATACTGAGAGGTCCGTGCATCGCGATGAAGAGTGGCCACCGCTTGCCACAACTAGAGAAAGCCCTCGCACAGAAACGAAGACCCAACAAGCCATAAAATAAATTAATTAATTAATTTTAAAAAAAGAATAAATCAGTTTTAGGACCTAGAAAATGAGAGGGGAACTTTTTCTGAGTCAATTTAAGAAATTCATAAATTGCTATAAAAGCTAATAATACTCAATAAAATTTTGGCGGCCATATAGGAGTTTCCATGATTTGCCTAAATCTGTTCAATCTAAACCATTTAAACGATATCTATCTTCAGATATTTTATATAAACCTAATATCTATAGTTTTAGGGTCCTTGCTATAAGAGCTAAAATGATGAAAAATTGAGATTAGACTTGTAGATAATGGACCAAATATATGTACTTGTGTTTACTTCGTTTCTATAATATCATCAAAATGATAGTGATTTTAAAAGAACAAACCCATAAAGACAAAGAGGATGGAAGAGGAGTCAATATAAGAAAATTCTAGAAACTGAGAAGCAGACTCAGAAGTGGTAACTGCCTATTAAAACTTTAGAAAGCAACTGTGGGGAAACTCAAGAAGCAAATTAATTTACAATTCAGATTTTCTGAGGGCTCAAAATTATTGGCACTAGGTGATTTTGAACTGTGTTAAATGTGAGGCTACAAACAGGAGAATGAATTGAATGTCAGTGGAATGCAGTTGGATACTTTCCCCCCACAGAGCTCTCTCCCTATCTGTAAAATGGACCACTTGAGCACTCCTAATTAGTACAGAAGATCATAGGTTTATTCTAAAGAGGAGTTTTGAAAAGAAGGACACTAGGCAAAATCGAAGTTACTGGTACCTTGCTAAAAAGTAGAATTAAGTGAACTTTAACATATGGAATTCTAAGAACAACCGTCTTGTCTTCTCACACTTGGTTCCTAGAATGCTCGCTTCCACCCACTACTTCCTAGGCCTAGGAATGGAAAAGTCACCTCTGGTGAATCTGATCAGCCCTAGGATCCTGACATCAGGGTTCCTTCAATGACATGAGCCACCCAAATCACCCACCAAAAGCAAAGCCCCCCTCAACATACTGCACCCAGAGGTGCTCAGAGCTTCCTATCAGCTTTCTGGTCCCCCCACTCTTAGAAAACCAGAGGTCACTCAATATTTGAGGGGAGCCTCTGTGTGAAAGACAAAGATGGAAACTATCAGATAAAAGCAGCATTGAAGAGATGAACATAGGCAAGGGAAGAAAACGAAAATACTGTCTTTCGTATCCCAGATTGACAAGAGGTAGTACGGTAGCCATAAATTAGAACAGGGTGACTGACTATCTATCATCTATCTATCTATCTATCTATCTACCTTTCTATCTATCATCTATCATCTCTCTCATCTCTAAGGAGAACAAATAAAGAGCCCCTAAAAATTCAAATTATGAGAGTAGAAATTTAAAACAAAAATAATGAGGGTTGAAATATAAGGAGATAAGTTGAGGACATCTCTCTGAAAGTGGAGGAAAAGACAACGAGAGGATAAGAAGAAAAGATTTTGAAATCAGAGGACTACAGACCATCCAGGAGGTCCAACATCTGAGTAACAGAAGTTTAAGAAACAGAAGTAAGAGAAGATGGCTAGAAGAAAATAATCAAATAAGTAAATCAAGAACATTTTGCAGAAATGAAAGATTTGAATTCCCCCATTAAAAGGGATTACCAAGTACGCACAACAAAGATTACTAAATCTTCCAGTGATTTTTTTGGGGGGAATGGGGGGTAATTTTTTGCCATATTCCAGTATAATGTGCTTATATTGCTGCTTCTTGATTCTGCAGCTTTAGGTATTATCTATTGACTCCCTAACATGATAGATGTAGATTTCGTGTTGTTTCACCGTTACCCACTCCATCTGTCTCTCTCTTCTCATACTCAAATCCACCTAATATAATTATATTGCAATTTTGGTTAAATCAATATTCAATATTTACATTATTATGACTATGTACAAGCTATTCACAGCTGATCCCTGTAGCACTTTATAATTTCTTTTCTTCTTTCCTGCATAATTTTTTGTTTTCCTTAGAGTCGGTCTTTGTCTTGTTTCTTCATTTGTGAAATTGGGAAGTTTGTGGTTTGACCTACTTCAGATACAGAGATTCAGACATTGTCATTAAGAAACGATGTCACTCCTTTGATCTGCTCTGTTTTCTTCTGAGTTACCTTCGTTCTCAGGCAGGCAATCCCAGCAAACATACTCTAAGTAGCTCCAGACTTATATACTAATGGTTTAGAAACCTCAGCATATAAAGGGAGGTTTTTTCTCAGTAGCTCCAGTGAGGGAAGCAATCTCTTGCCCAAGAGGATGTGCTATTCTTTTTGTTTTCTTGAGTCACCACTTTAGCCAGCGGTGATGTCAGTTTTATCTGAGCCTCATGGATTGAGAATGAGCAGAGTCTGGGCAGACAAAAAAAAGATAATAGGCTTGGAAAAATTTTAATGCATTTTGTATTTGCATCTATAACTATAGTATAACTCAAACTCAAAAAAGTCTTAGGATTGCACAGGCCAGAAAGGACAAGAGTTCATTTAATATTTTCCTCTGATGTAATCAGGATCATAACCAAATTATTCCATATTTACCACCAAAATTCACTAATGTTAAGCTCTATAATTGATGCCTTCAGGTTAGGGAAGTACTATATAAGTTTTCGAGTTTAAACAGCATTATAATTTTAGAGTTTATTCAGGAATATTGTACTAATAGTCAAAGGGCAGAAATTACTATATAATTTAAAATGAAGACAATATGAATTTATGACAAATTTTAGTACTACCAACATGTTTATATGCAGTTTACTTGATCTTTTAAATATTGTATTTAATATTATTTTTGATGAGTATTGTGACCTACTCAACCTGTTATGAGGCAACTGTTGGCTATAGGAAATTTAGTATTTAGGCTACCCTACTGCTCTGTAAGACTTCAGCCAAACAATTCCTGTTTGGTAGAAATAATTATAATTTTGGTTTCCAAGGAGGTAAGGCCATCTTCATTTATTCCCTCTTTTTTGGTAATATATTTTTTTAGCAAACCAGAAGTCCTTAGCTGTCCTTCAACTACCTTGCACTGTAAGAAGTAAAGAGTATTGATTGGGGGAAAAAAAACAAAATTTCATGCTAAAAAAATTATTCCAAAAGTAATGAACAGCGCCCTAGTTCAGAGACCCTTTTAGTACTGATGTATACCAACCTTTAGGGTTGTCATATTTATATTTGTCTTAGTATTATTTTATTGTCTGTCTCTCTGCAATATGACTATGTTTACATCTAACCTTACAAGTCAAAATGCTCATTATGCATTTATTTAACAACGTTAGAGAACTATGATGACCACTTTCAGTTTATGACAATACAACTCTGTCATTTGCAAATAGTGATAATAACAATAGCTAACATTAATCCTCACAAAACCCCTACAAGTCAGACACTGTTATTATTCCCAGTATACTGATGAGGATACTGAAAAAGAGGATAGAAACTTACTAAGAAATATATGACTAAGTGGTTAGAGCCCAGCTAATCTACACAAGGTAAAAACTGTACAAACATAATGACAGTATTGCATGGGTCATGACAGCCTGCCTATTTCTAGTGTAGAATACGGGAAGAAGAAAGACTCCAACATGCATTTTTTTTTTTTTTTTTTTTGCGGTATGCGGGCCTCTCACTGTTGTGGCCTCCCCCGTTGCGGAGCACAGGCTCCGGACGCGCAGGCTCAGCGGCCATGGCTCACGGGCCCAGCCGCTCCGCGGCATATGGGATCCTCCCAGACCGGGGCACGAACCCGTATCCCCTGCATCGGCAGGCGGACTCTCAACCACTTGCGCCACCAGGGAGGCCCCAACATGCATTTTGAATGGCATATGCAAAAAGCCAAGAGTCTATAAGTTGATAGAAGAGGTCATGTTGTGGTTTGTAAGTGGAATAGACTACTCATTGAGTCCAACTGCTTAGGATTACACCTATAAAAATGGTAAAGATAAGGTAGTAAGGACCAGAGCCCACCATGAAGAAGAGTCTTTTTATAATTCGGGACAGAGAGAACATTCTTTTGGTGTGCTGTCACTCATTCTCTCACTCTTTCTCCACACCATCTCCCCTCCAAAACTTTATTCTTTGAAAACAAAATTTTTAATATTTTATCATAATATCTGTTAAGTATACAAAAAGTACAGAGAATACCATAACACATATACACATACCCATCATTCAACTCCATCAAGTTCTAACATTTTGCCTAACATTTTGTTTTAACATTAACATTACTTGTTAATTTTTAAAAATTATTCTTTTAAACTATGTGCTAGATTAGACAGTTTAAATAGTATATTTAAACTGACATAAAGGGTAATAAAATGACTACTCATGTACTCTCCAGCAAGTCTAAAAGATAAAACATTACTCCTATCTTAGAAACCCCTGTGTTTCCCTCTCCAATGCTGATAGTTTGACAGAGTATAGAATTCTAGGTTGGAAAGAATTTTACCTCAGGATTTTGAAGGCACTGTTCCATTGCCTTCTGGCTTCCAGTGTTGCTCTTCAGACACCTGATGTCATTCTGATTCTTTATCCTTTGTATGTAACCTGCTTTTTGCCCTCTGTGGAAGCTCTTTGTCTGCAGTGTTTTGAAATTTCACAACAATGTCTCAGTGTGGGTTTATTTTTATCATGCGCTGAGCACTCTGTGAACCCTTTCACTCTGGAAATTCATGAACTTCTGCTCCATGAAATGTTATTAGATTACTTTTTTGATGATTACCTATGTTCCCTGCTCTTAATTTAAATTTTGGATGTGATGGGCTGGTGTCCTAACTTTTTAAACATTTTCTCTCATTTTTTTTTATCTCTTTGCCTTTTTGCTGTACTTTCTGGGACATTTTCTTAATTCTATCTTTAAGCCCTTCTAATTTCTTTCTATCATGTTCATAATTTCCAATGGCTCCTATGAGATAATAGAAAAATATATGTATTGGTCTCTGTCCCTGGTTCCTGGCACAGAGCTCCTAAAACCCTTGTAATTTCCTACGTGATAAGAGCACTAGGAGCATCTCTTGAGGTGACTCTAGGAAAGACAAAGCCATGATTAGAAGCTTTAGAGTTTTCAGCCCTGTCCCCCACTTCCCTAGAGAGGGCAAAGAGGCTGAAAATAGAGTTAATAATTGATCATGCCTACGTAAAGAAGCCTCCATAAAAATCCCAGTAGTAAGGGGTTCAGAGAACTTCTAGGTTGGTGAACACATCCACACCAGGAGGGTAATGTACCCCAAATTCCATGGGAACAGAAAAGCTCCTGCTCTCGGACGCTCCCAGACCTCACCCTGTGTATCTCTTCATATGGCTGTTCATCTGTATCCTTTATCATATCCTTTCATAAACTGGTAAACATAAGTTAGTGTTCCTCTGAGTTCAGTGAGCTGCTCTAGTGAAATGATCAAGCCTGAAGAGGGGGTCATGGTAACCTTCAATTTGTAGACAAACTGGACGGAAGTTGTGGGTAACCTGGGAACCTACTACTTGTGATTGGCATCTGAAGTGGGGTGGGAGCAGTCTTGTGTGACTGAACCTTTAACATGTGGCATCTGACACTATCTCCAGGTAGAATTAATTTAAAAAGTAGGACACCCAGTTGAAGTCATAGAGAATTGCTTGATGTGGGGAAAAACCTCCATGCATTTGGTGACCAGAATGTCAGAAGTAACGTGTTCTATGTGAGTAGTAACGGAGAGACACAGAAGGGAAAAATGGGGTGATTTTTCTTATACAGTGCCTTTTCCTCATCTGTTCTTTCACTAAAGTCTCAGATGCTTTTATGGCTACACTATCTTATTTATTTCTCTGAATATATAAATAACTTGAAAAATATTTTTCTCCTCTTTGTGTGGTCTCTATTTTCTTGGAAATGCTTTTTTCTGTTTCTTTGTTTTGGTGGCTCTTTCTCACATTCTTCAGTATCTTATAGTGATCTTTGTCCTGTCACTATTTAAGAATGGGGCATTAAAAATGTGTTCAGAGTTCCATATTCATGTCTTGGACTTATTGACTGTGAGCTTATTTTAAGATGTTTTGGCTAAACAATTTTATTGGGGAATCTCTGACATCTTGCCTATCAGTGTTTTTATGAGAGCTGGAAGATTCCCCAGAAGAGATTCTTCCTTTCTCCTCCCTTGCCTGTAAAACCTGACTGATAATGTTTCAGAGCCAGGAGGATGGTGGGGAATGGTGGTATCTCAATAGCCAGTTTGTAAACATTTCATTTAATCCCTCTGTTTTCAGGGTGGTAGCCAGTTCTGTCCTCAGCTGTGCCCTGAGCCCTACAGTCCAGAAACACTCTTGTTCTATCCTCTCCAGGGGATAAACCTCCAGTGTTCTGCTGGGGTAGGAAAACAACAACCCCCTGGCTACATAGAGCTGCAAGGCTCTGGGTAGCGAGGTCCTCCTTTTTTAGGCCTAACTTTACTCCAACTTCCAAAATGATCAGATACTAGCAATGCTGAGATATTAGTGAGTTTGGGGTATATAATGGGTTGCTCTTCTTACTTTCTCTACTGTCATTTTAGAGTAGGAAGCTTCTTGAGTTCTGCTAAATTCATCTAGTTTTCTGAGTCCTATTTAGACTCCTCCCCCCCCCCCTTTTTTTTGTTCTTGGTGTTCTGCAACTTAAATACAAGTTTAGGTGTGGATTTCATTTGTCTTGCTTGGGGTTCCTTATGTTCCTGAATGTGAAGATTTGTATCTTTTCTCAATCCAACAATATTCTCATTTACATCTTTAAAAATTATCTTCTACTAACAGTTTTAATGTACACAAAGCTGTGCACAATTCTGGGCAATTTCTTTAACAAGCTAGCCCACTAATTCACCCTTCAGCTGTGTCTATAAACTGCTTTAAACTGAATGTGGAGTTTCTATTTTAATTATTATATAATTTCTAGAATCTATTTAGTTCTTCTAAAAATAATTACTTTAAATACATTAAACATGCTTATTATCTTATATTCTATAGCCTATAATATCAGCATCTTCAGCCTTTGCAGTTTTGATTCTGCTGTGGTGATGCCATTTTGTTTTCTTCTTCTTGTTTCTCCTGTTCAGAGTGGCCTCTTGTGTTATATGTTTTGAGATTTTTCATTTTGTACTCCTGTTCCTTGGAAATGTATCTGTAAGAACTCTTTGAGACCTGTATTTGAAACCCCTACATTTTCTTCTATCAGTGCTACCTGGGAACATTGTCAGCCCAGGACCACTTTGATGTAAATTTTTAGGTTGGGCATTTTGAGTGACACTGAGTATAAAGTTTGACCTAAACTCAGGTTGAGGGCTAGCTTGAGGTTAAATATTGTCAAGAAAGAATTCCCACCCTCATCCAGAGTTAAGATCAAGAGAGTCAAGTTTCTTTCTTTCTTTTTTTTCCTTGTGGAGTGTTTTTTTTTTTTTTTTTTTTTGCGGTATGCGGGCCTCTCACTGTTGTGGCCTCCCCCGTTGCGGAGCACAGGCTCCGGACGCGCAGGCTCCGGACGCGCAGGCTCAGCGGCCATGGCTCACGGGCCCAGCCGCTCCGCGGCATATGGGATCCTCCCAGACCGGGGCACGAACCCGTATCCCCTGCATCGGCAGGCGGACTCTCAACCACTTGCGCCACCAGGGAGGCCCTTGTGGAGTGTTTTAATAATGACTTTTTACTTAGGTAATAGTAATGAGTGCTAATTATAGAAATTTGGACAGCCTAGAAAAACTAGAAGAAAAAATTTACCCATAGACTTACCACATAAAGATAACATTGCTATCTTTCATTTGTCCCATTAATATTTATTTTTGTAATAAGTGTGCTTTAAAATTTTTTTAATTTAATTTAATTTATTTATATTTATTTATTTATTTATTTATTTATTTTACACAGCAGGTTAAGAGAGGCAAGTTTCTTTATTATTTTCTTTCTTCTTAGTTGTCTTATTGAGGGGAACAAATTTTAATTGTCATTGGAGGAGTGTCTCATAAAAGAATTTCTATATTGAATGGATCCTATCTCTTGTACTAAGCCATTAAATCTGAAGTTCTAGACTCTTTAGAATTAGTAGATCACAGTCTGCCATGCACTGCCCTGCCCCACCCAAGAGCTGAGGAAATTAACAAACTTCCTGGTCTGTATCACAGCCCTGTTCCATGGTTCATATTACTGTGAATCAGATCACATGAATTATAAGGGAAGAAAGGTGATCTCTAACCTTAACCAGCTTTATCTCAAAAAGAGATAAAAAACACATCTAAATGCATACACAAATATACAAAGAACATATTTAAATTTAAGTATACGAGTATTATTAAGCATAAAGGAGGGAAAGACGGAGGTGACTGGTGGGGGAAGGAAATGTATGACGTGAGCTGAACATGCAGAGGCAACTGTGACAGTGTACCCAGCCTGGCTGTCTTCATTTACCCCTCAGCTGCATGCTGACAAAATATTCACTCCCTCTGTTTGGCAGTTGGAACATTTTTAGCAGTCTTGGAGTCCAGACATGCACACGCTTAGATCCTCAATTCTGTTCCTGATTAACAGTCCCTAAAATGAAAATCTCTGGATATTTGGTCATTTATGAGTCTAAAGTCTTATCAGAAAGAATTAAAAAGCAAAGCATATTGGTCCTTTTTTCCAGCCAATGTTATTCAACTGCATTCTTCTACCACACACTCTTGAGATTTTATGGTGCTAAGCATGGACTTTTCCATTAACTCTAATGTTAATCTCTTTCTCAATGACCTCAAATGGTGGAGAAGAGCATCACAATCTTTGGAGGCATAGTGGTGGAGTTAGCTACTTGTAGGGAAACAATTTTATCTATAGAGGAGTTGGATTATTAGAGGGAATAAAGGGCATTTATTTTTTGTTTTTCTTCCTTTTGCCAGACACAAGTTAGCAGAGTAGCCCAAGTTTGTAGGTGTGGATCTCTCGACCACTGTATTTTACATGCCCGGCAAAACCTCCCAATCTCTCTTCCCATTCGCCTTCCCCAGTACACTTTTCCACCTTCCATTCCAATTCTAGCGTGTGCATATTCCTTAATAAGCTGAGTCTGTAATTTCCATGAAAATACAAAAGGCCAAGTGTAACTAAGACACATATGGCAAACAAGGTAAGAAGAATTCTACTCAACATCACACAAGAAAAAATATAATGTAAGAAGGGGGAACCCTCAAAACATCAACATTTAAGAAGGTAAAAAGAGAAAAGCATTAAAAGGAGATTTCATAATATACCCATAAAATCTGGGGAAAGGCTCTAGTAATAGGTTCTAAAATAAATCCTGTTTCCAACAAGTGTTATAAAATGCTTTGAATTTGTAGTTAAAAACAATCTGCACTTCAGTTCTAACTCATCACACACCACGAGTGTGTACGTGTGTAAATGGGAGTAAAAATTCTAGAATCACTGGAACAAACATTTCTAAAGTGAAAAGTATTAGTATTAAGCTCAGTCTCCTTTGAGGTAAGACCAATAAGAGTTTTAAGCTAGTGATTTTGACAGGAAATTTTAGCTAGTTTGTGAGAAAAACACTTAAATTTTGGAGGGGTGATAGGCCAATAAAATTAAATGAAAAAAATTTTCCATTTTCAGATAATTTTGTAGGACGTATATAGATGGAAATTATCAAATGAATTAATGTCTGTCTAAAAATGTAATGGAAAACAAAAATACTGTGTTTTGGTCTACTTCCAATTCATAGTTCAAGTAATTAGTAGTTGAAATAAAAATATCTCCTATATTTCTAATAAGTGTGATACTGACTAACACATATTTTCTGAACAGTTTCTTTACTTCCAGCTCAGCACAAGCAACATTCTGCATGTATGTGTTGCTTGTGTTTGCATGTTACTATCAGTGATACTTGTGCAAAGGCCGCTGTCAACTATCTACTCTCTCCCAGGCATGTAGAAAGACTGCAAATGGAAGGTCATGCATATCTGTGCAGTGACAAAAAATTGTGTGTTTGTGTGATTCCATGTGTAATTTATAAGCATGAGGTAGAACTTAATGTATTGTGTAATATTTCGAAAGTTTAAAGTGTTGCTATTTCTAAATTCAGTTTGCTGGAATTGTCAAAATACTTGTTATTGGAAACTGTATAAAATTTCAAAATAGCTCATTTTGAGTTATCTTCAAGAAAAACACACTTTTCTCCTTCAACAATGAAAGTAACCCAACATTATAATTAAATATTGCTATGTTTATAATACTTTTTATGTTAATCATGAGCTGGCCAGCTGATGGTGAACTGGCTAGTATTTCTGTGTGAGGATGCCAAGAACAATATTTCATAAGGCCTTTACCTCTCAATGAAAAATAATAGCTCTTTTTTTTATCAAGAATGTATTTGGGGGTATTTGAAGATCAGAAATTTGTAATTCAAATAAATCTTTAGTTCTTTCTTTTGGGATGTAAAATTATCATTAATAATCATTATTATTGATACTAAAAAAGACTGTACATTGGGCAGTTGTCTGGTTTATAAACTAGATTCCAGATCCAAATATCTTATGCCCAGCCTTCTCAACTACAACCCCCAAAGCTGCCTGAAACAGTTAAACAAAAATTTTCACAGGTCAAATTCTGTGTACCTTCCAGTGCGATATAAAGACGTTATGTTATGTCCATGTTATGTCCATGGTGTGTTAGAGCTGGTGCAAACTGACTCTTGAGAACCAATGTGGGTGTTTTCTAACCCCACATTCAGTGACATCATACTTATAGTTCGAAATCAGCCCTGGCAAGAGGAGTTATATCACAGAAATGGAAAAACACTATAAATCTGCTCTTCTTACCCTGGAGTATCAGCTGTTAAACACTGACCTGCATATCACTATTTAGGGGGGGAAAAAGAAAAGAAAACATGGATGTGGTTTTAGTTGTAGGAAGGCAATGGAATTTGGAACTGGAGTTTAGAATGACTAGTCCGATTCAGAATTGGAGTATATTCAAAATGTCATGTACTTGAAGAATATTTTCAGCATCATGAGATCAATTAGTTCTGGAAAATTTGGAAGCAGCTACTCAGAATTTTAAGTTATGGGAAGTTCTGAGGAATCTAGTATATTTGTAAAAGGGATGTGCAATGTAATTAAATGAGTATCTTATCAAGCACCTTGGTTCTGGTCTGCTGCAGGTTATCCTGATTTGAAACAAGAATAGTCTTCCCTAGAACCTCAGCCAAACCTGATGTGGAGGACCAGAAGTCCTTCAAATGTAGGGTGTAGGTTGGTGTACACTGGAAAGTAAATGCATACTCATTGGCAGGGGCCAGGTAATTATTATTCTTCACTTTGTAGAGCCAACAGAAGTCAGCTTTCACTTCAGAGCAATGAAAACAGACAAAGTTCTACAATGTTATAATTTGACCCCAGTTGAGTTTCACAGTGGAAATTCACAAAGAAAAACTCATTCTCATTGTTATCATAGCTCAATTTCAATATGTAATTTGACTGATTATATATAAAATATAGAACCAGTTATTTTGAATATAATATGAACCCATAGGACATCCCAGCTATCAAAAATATTTATAAGTCGGGGCTTCCCTGGTGGCACAGTGGTTGAGAGTCTGCCTGCCGATGCGGGGGACATGGGTTTGTGCCCCAGTCTGGGAAGATCCCACATGACGCGGAGTGGCTGGGCCCGTGAGCCATGGCCACTGAGCCTGTGCATCCGGAGCCTGTGCTCCGCAATGGAAGAGGCCACAACAGTGAGAGGCCTGCATACTGCAAAAAAAAAAAAAAAAAAAAAAAAAAAAAAAAAAAATTATAAGTAATAAACATTACATTCAACTATGTAAAGCCAACGTGATTTCCAGATAATTAGGTCTATTCTTGTAATTATTGTTCTATTATTAATCAACGTGCTGTATCTCTTTTCCTAGATTATTTTTTCCCCATGCACTTATCACACTACATAGTTTTCTGACTATTCTTATATTATGTATTTTCATTCACTAGAATGTGCAGGCTTATGCAGGCAAGGGCCTTTTCTGTTTGCTCATTACTTTATTGCCACTGCTATGTTCTTTTACCAACTGGCACATGATAGATAATGAATATTTGCTGAATAAGTAGATGAAATAACACAAAGATTGATGAAGAAGTTTCAATGATTGAAAATTTTCAGGATTCTACTCTATCTGAGATTCCACAGCAACCATTAAAATCAGAAATAGAGAAGATACACAAAGAAACCCAGTATAAAAATGTTGCTCACTTGCACCTAGCTTACTAAACACTGAAAGTGTGTTTCAGATGTCACGTCTCACCTTAGTACAAATAACTAAGAAAATATCTTGCAAGCATTTTAGTTGATAAAAAAAGATAATTTTCCAGAGAGCCAGATGAAGTTACCATTAACTAACCTGATTTTTTTTTTTTTTTTTTTGGCTGCTCTGGGTCTTTGTTGCTGCATGTTGGGTTTTCTCTAGTTGCGGCGAACAGGGGCTACTCTTCGTTGCAGTGCATGGGCTTCTCATTGCGTGGCTTCTCTTGTTGCAGAACACGGGCTCTAGGCATGCGGGCTTCAGTAGTTGTGGCACACGGGCTCAGTAGTTGCAGCTTGTGGACTCTAGGACCAGGGATAGAACCCGTGTCCCCTGCATTGGCAGGCAGATTTTTAACCACTGGACCACCAGGGATGTCCTAATTAGCCTGACTTTAAAGAACAAACTCAGTAATCTCTAAAAGTCCCAGAGATCAGACACTTTTCAACAATGAAATGAAATAAGATGATTTTCCTTCCTTATGTTGGAGATCCATATTCTCATTGAGAGTTTTTTAAAAAAATATTTAAAGGTGGTCTTAGGGAAATTTATTCCCATGTAGATATGCTGTCATTTTCAACAACTTTCCCTATTTACTTATTCTTACCATTATTATATTATAAAGGAAATGTGAAAAATCATTTTAGATCCACTGTAGAAACAGATTAAAATTGATAACTAACTAGCAGACATGGATTGGATAGTGGGAAGATAGCCAACCCAGATGAATTCAGATTATCCAGATTTACAAGATATGTAAATCCATTAGAAAATAGCCTATTTTTTTCACTTGGCTTTGATTACATAAAGCTAGTAGAAAAAAAAAGCCATACTTCTATCTCTTTCTTATATGATACTTAAAAAATTGAGTTATCTGTGTGTTTGTAGGGCTTAAATTGCTGAACGGTTAACAAAAAGTCTCCATCTGATAGTCTGTGAGTTCCTTGGAGGGCAATGGCTTTGTCATCCTTAACACCTAGCATGGATCTGAGACCATAATCAGTTCTCAATAAATATTTATGGAATGAACATTGCATAACTGATTTAATAATGAAGTATCTTTTCAACTAGGCCTATAACTTTGAATTCAGAGCTGGACCCGGTACTTTGGTCCCTACAACCCATTTTCTTCATGCATCTCACTTTATGCTTTGCTTGCCCTATGAGAGAAATGTAGAATCTGGAGCCAAAAAGGAAACAGAAATGTACAAAATAGCATTTTTAATACAGGAGTCCATGTGACCTTTAAGAAGAGTCCAAGCCCTATTGGCTGAAAAGTTTTCTGTGGGCAAAGCATTTTCCCGAGGTCAGGAGAGTTCAAAGAACATAGCAAACTTTGAGGAACATGCCAATGAATTTTGCAAAAGTTGTTTTTTGGTGTGTGTGAAGACACAGGGCTTGGCTGGTCATTCTGATCTCCAGATGGTCACAGGATGCAGCCAGTAATGACCATGGAACATCCTGAAACATTATTAGTTTAATCAAGCAACATAGTCTCATTTGTTTGCTTGTAAGAGAGAATTTGTCAGAAATCTTGACTCTGTTCTTTATCATTCCTACCACCATGCCAGGCTAAGTGACCATTGTTTTTCAGCTGGATTACTGTAATGACTTACTAACTGGTTGCCTCTTTAATAATCTTGCTTCCCTGAAATTTGTTCACACTTTAGTCTTAGAGATCATTTTAAAACCTAATTTGGATCTTGTCACTAGACAAGAGATGTTGAAAGGTTCTGCCTCCCACTGCAGTTAAGATAGAGTGCAAAAATTTTGCCATACCTATAAGACCCTGCTTGATTAGGACCCTACCTTCTTCAATTGTTTCTCCAGCCACTGTTCCTTTGACTCCAGGCACTTGGAGCTCCTGTGATTCTTCCTTATCTTAAGGCTTTCCCCTGTGCTCTTCCCTCTCCCTGGAATATGCTTCTCATTCACAATTTAGTGCTGCATGTACTATTCTAGACATCTCTTTAAGGGTCAGGAGGCAGTGGTTAGTTTTACTGGGCCAGGCTGGTAAGGCTTCATGACAGAGTGATTCTCAAACTTGAAGATGAATAAGCTTTCCTAGTCAGACATGTGGGACAAAAGTGTAATTTCAGCAGAGGGAACAGAATAGATAAAATACAGATGGCAAGAAACCTTTTGACATAGAAATATCACTGACATTTGTTAAAATAAGAAAAATAGACTGAGGATTAAGTTTTGAGAGATAGAATGATCTCTGCTTTGGACATGCTAAGTTTGATTTATCTGAGACTGCAGGATAGAGATTGATAGAGACTAGGCAACTGGGTATGTGGGGAAGATTATGGGATGGATACATAAAAGGCAGGGAAGGATGTAGAGATCTAGGAGTTATCAGCACATACAATTTCCTAGTAAAATTTGTAGAGTAATAAAAAAGAAATGCCAACATTTAAGTAGCAGGCACCAGTAAAGAAGATAAAGAAGTGGTCAGAGAAATTGTCTCTGGAGACAAGGGAGATGAGGGTTTCAAGAAGGAAGTGGTCCACTTCCTACTGCAGAAACATAGAAGATAATTTAATTAAGGTGAGGACTAAAAGGACCCAGGGATTTGGAAATAGTAAAGTCTTTGATGAGTTTTACCAGGAAAATATGAGAAACTAAACCACACGGAAGGTAGCTGGAGATTGAGGAGGAATTGGGATATACAGAAGTGGAGCCAAAACAGAAACAGACTCAGACATAGAAAACAATTTATGGTTACAAGAGAGGAAAGGGGTGGATGGAGGGATAAATTAGGAGTTTGGGGTTAACAGATATACACTACTATATATAAAATAAATAAACAACAAAGACCTACTGTATAGCACTGGGAGCTACTATATTCCATATCTTGTAAAAACCTATAGTGGAAAAGAATCTGAAAAAGAATATATCTATATATATCTATATATATCTATATCTATATCTATATATATCTGAGTCAATTTGCTATACACCTGAAACTAACACAGTATTATAAATCAACTATACTTCAATTAAAAAAAAAAGAAATGTAGACAGAGATTGAAGACCATTCTTTTGTGGAGCTGGGCTGTGAAGGGTAGAGGAACAGGGCAGCCAGCTGTGAAGTGGGTGCAAAGTTGAGGAAGAGTGTTTTAATTATATTGTTTATAGTAGTGAGACTAAATCTGTTTTACAGGGGAAAGAAGTGTGATACTAAAATACAGTTTTTGAGGAAATAATTTATGAAACAAAATATTGCAAGAGAGAGTAGGGGATCTACTTTTGAATCAAGAAGAATTACCTTTTAGTGCAGGAACAAACTCTTGAGATGGGAAAAAAGGTGAAATGAGTCATGGGCTCCTTACACATCTGTTTGCTGCAATTCTCCTCAGTGGGGTAGGAGATGTGGTCACTGCTAAGAGGCCAGAGGATGTGAAAGTAGCAACTTGATCACAGTAACTTTAAGGATATATCTCATCGTGCTAAACCATAATGGTTTTATATATTCATGGTTATGAGGAGTTGACCCACACATAAAAGAAAATATTCAAGGTGGTGACATTGCTGCAGATATGTCTCTCTTGGACCAGAAATAGGGATGCAAGGCCAAAGGAGGAGGTTCCAAGATTAAGGATGTGAAAGTAGCTGGTACAGAAGGTGAGATCCCCTCTAAATGTGAACATCAGACTGTCATAGAGACTGATTCTTTTTTGGTGTAGGCCTTGACACCACCTTCTTTTTGCCATTAGAATGCATTTAGGAATCACTACAATTTGAGGCATTGTCTGATAATGCTTGACTTTACTCAAATTTGAACTTTTAAATGTTTTTAAACAACTGTTTAATTTTGAGAGGAATGAGAAGTTTGGGGGGAGGGGTGATGTATAGAATTTTATATCATCAAAATAAATAGCTAGGCAGTTCCTATTGTTCTCAGTAGAAATAACAATCAAAACACTTAAATATATATATATATATATTTCTCCAATGTTTTTAGCATATGTTTGATAGGTATGTTTGGTTTAAATCAATAGATTATAGCCATGGATGATTCTTTACTTCATGTATTTGTGAATATAATTATCTCCTACTTTTTAGAGGTACTAAAATTTTCTTCAGTGAAATATGATTTTCTATTCTCAGTTTTTGTTCTTTTTTTTTTTTTTTTTTGCCGTATGCGGGCCTCTCACTGTTGTGGCCTCTCCCGTTGCGGAGCACAGGCTCCAGACGCGCAGGCTCAGCGTCCATGGCTCACGGGCCTAGCCGCTCCGCGGCATGTGGGATCTTCCCGGACCGGGGCACGAACCCATATCCCCTGCATCGGCAGGCGGACTCTCAACCACTGTGCCACCAGGGGAGCCCAGTTTTTGTTCTTTTGACTTTTTGTTTTCTTGCTTCTAACTTTTTGCCTTGCCTGTGTTATCCTGCTGAGTTAATAGCCTCTGGACACCAAGTAAGCACTGGATAAATACCTGCTGATTCACTGACCCAAGTCCTGTGAGGATGCTTCAGTCATAGGGTCAAAGCAGGAAAATGATGTTGCCAATTTAAACCTGTCTTCCTGGTTGCTTCAAGCCACCCATTCTTGGCTAAGCAGGGTGTGTGAGCAAACTATCTTGCAGCATTGCTCATAGTGGCAGTGCTACTGCTGTTAGGAGCGTAGGAAGGAGAATTTACTAAAGTACAGAAATCTCTAGCTGGGGTTTTTTTTTTTTTTTTTTTTTTTTGTCTCCAGCTGCTAATCTTAATTACACTCTCAACCTAAAAGTATCACAGATACATGCTATTTGGGTTTTTCCTTTTTTTTTTTTTTTTTTTTTTACTATAGCTTCATTATCAAAAACAAAAATTCTTGGGATGAGATGAGTGGGTTAAAGCTATAACCACAGGTTAAGAAATTGTTCAAGGCAACTATATCTGAACATCTATTTTTCTTTTTTTAAATTTGTTTTATTGAAGTATAGTTGATTTACAATGTGTTAATTTCTGGTGTACAGCAAAGTGATTCAGTTATATACACACACACACACACATATATATACATATATATATTCTTTCCCATTATGGTTTATTACAGGATATTGAATATAGTTCCCCATGCTCTACAGTAGGACCTTGTTGTTTATCCATTCTATATATAATAGTTTGCATCTGCTAACCTCAAACTCCCAATTCACCCCTCCTCTACCTCCCCTCCCCTTTAGCAACCACAAGTCTGTTCTCTATGTCTGTCTGTTTCGTAGGTAAGTTCATTCATTTAACACCTATTTTTAATAGTCCCTTAAAAATAATTTTTTAGGTGTTTCTCTCATAAATAGTACACTAAGGGCTTTTCCTTTCTATGGATTTCTGATGAAGTCATGCTATACATTACTCTGCAGTGTTACATTTTTAGCACAGTGCTTGACTTAAAATGTTATTGATTTTTCCTAGAAAGTTTTCATTACTCTGTTTAACATGTAATTTTTAAAACTTTGCCTGTTGTTTCATGTGCAAAAGTTTTTTTTTTGAACTATGCATGGCTTTTTAAAACCAATATCTGGAAGGCTAGAATTTTCAATAGGAATATGTACATTCCTATAATACAGTAGTATACAAGACAGGCTAGATTCTTGCCCTGATGGAGTTTATCTTCCAGTGGGGAAGATACTTTAGGAAAACAAGTAAAATGATAAATAAACAATTTTAGGTGGGGATTAACATTACAAAGAAGAATAGAACAGAGTGAGAGGATAAAGTGATGGAGCATGAGTGAAAATGGGAGTTGCTGTTTTAGATGAGGTGGTCAGAGAAGATCTTTGTGAAGAGAAGATTTTACACGGAGACCAAGTGAGGAACTGAGACATTAGAGGGCCTGAGGAAGTTGACTCAAGCAGAGGGGAAGCAAGTGCACAGCCCGTGAGATGGGACTGAACTGGGCATGGTGCGTTTAAAGAACATCGAGAGGGCCAGTGTGCCTGGTGCTAAGTGAATGCAGGAGAAGCTGGTCACAGACAAGTTAGGATAATGTTGGCCTCCTTTAGTAACACTGAGAATTCTGCATTTTGTTCTTCGTGTAAAAGTGGGGAGTCGTATTAGTGAGCTGGGGCTGCCATAACAACATACTACAAACTGGATGGCTTAAACAACAGAGATTTAGTTTCTGACAGATCTGGAAGCTGGAAGTTTGAGTTCAGGGTGCCAGCATGGTCGCTTTCTGGTGAGGACTCTCTTCCTGGCTTGCAGACAGCCACCTTCTCACTGTGTCCTCACATGGCCTTTCCTCCAAATGTGCTTGCATGGGGGAGGGAGATCAAGCAAGCAAGTGAGAGTCGGCATGTGAGTGAGCTCTGGTATCTCTTTTTTATTTTTCCAGCTTTATTGAGATATAATTGACATATAACATTTTGTGGGTTTAAGGTATACAACATGATGATTTGATGCACTTATATATTGCAAAATGATACCACAATTGGGTTAGTTAACACCTCCATCACATCACATAATTACCATTTCTTTGTGGTGAGAATATTTAAGATCTCTCTTAGCAATTTTCAAGTGTATAATACAGTATTGTTAATTAGAGTCATGGTGTTATACATTAGATTCCAAAATTTATTCATTTTCTAATGGGAAGTTAGTAACATTTGACTAACATCACCCCATTTTCCCCACCCCCCCAGCCCCTGGCAACCACCATTCTACTCTCTGTTTAGGTGAGTTTGGTTTTTTCAGATTCCAGATATAAGTGCGATCATCTAGTATTTGTCTTTCTTTGTCTGGCTTATTTCACTTAGCATAATGCCTTCAAGTTCCATCCATGTTGTTGAACATGGCAGGATTTCCTTCTTTCTCATGGCTGAATAATATTTCATTGTGCGTGTGTATGTGTGTGTGTGTGTGTGTGTGTGTGTGTGTGTGTGTGTATATAATCTTCTTTGTCCATCTGTTGATGAACATATAAGTCATTTCCAGACCTTGGCTATTGTGAATAATGTTGCAATGAACATGGGGGTGCAGATGTCTCTTCGAGATCATATTTTCATTTCTTTTGGATAAATAGCCAGAAGTGGAATTGCTGGATCATTGCTGATAGTTCTATTCTCAATTTTCTGAGGAACCTCCATACTGTTTTCTATAGTGTCTGTACAAATTTACATTCCCACCAACAGTGCACAAGTGTTCCCTTTTCTTTACATCCTCACCAATACTTGTGATTTCTTGTCTTTTTGATAATAGCCATTCTAATAGATGTGAGGTGATATCTCATGGGGGTTTTGATTTGCATTTCTCCGATGATTTGTGACATTCAGCACCTCTTCATGTACCTATTGGCCATTTGTGTACCTTCTTTGGAAAAATATCTATTCAGATCTTTTGCCCATTTTTTAATTGGATTGTTTTTTTGTTACTACATTATATGAGTTCCATATATATTTTGGATACTAACCCCTTATCAAATAGATAATTTGCAAATATTTTCTCCCATTCTGTAGGTTGCTTTTTCATTCTGTTGATTATTTCTTTTGCTGTACAGAGCTTTTGGTCTGATGTAGATCCATTTGTTTATTTTTGCTTTTGTTGCCTGTGATTTTGGTGGCATATCCAAAAAAATCATTGCCAAGATGAATGTAAAGGAGCTTTCTTTTCCCATTTTCTTCTTCAGGTTTTACAATTTCAGGGCTTACATATAAGTCTTTAATCCATTTTGAGTTAATATTTGTGAGTGGCGTAAAATGGAGTCCAATTTTATTCTTTTGCATTTGATTATCCAGTTTTACCAACACCATTTGTTGAAAAGACTATCTTTTGCCCAGTAAGTATTCTTGGCACTCTTGTCAAATGTTAGTTGACGGTACATGCATGGGTTTATTTCTGTGCTCTTGATTCTATTCTGTTGATCTCTGTGTCTATTTTTATGCCAGTACCACACTGTTTTGATTTCTATAGCATTGCTATAGTTTGGGATCAGGAAGTGTGATGCCTCCAGCTTTGTTCTTTCTTAGGATGGCTTTGGCTATTTGGGATCTTTTGTAGTTCTATATAGGTTTTAGGATTTTTTTCCTATTTCTGTGAAAAATGTCATTGAAATTTTGACAGGGATTGCATTGAATTGGATCGCATTCAGGGTGAAAGAAGTAAGAAAATGGACTAGTGCTTTCGGTATTACTGGCTTTACCATGTATTCCCATTATCCAGCAGCAGCTGACCTTACAGAATTTTGGAACAGCACATGAAATACTCAGTTCTTATGTTAGCTTGGAAGTTGGGGTGCTAGTATATATGGTATACTATATACCATAGTATACATATGGTATGTGCTCTGAACCAGTAAACATTTATGGCACTGATGCTTCCACAGCCAGAATACATGAATCAGGTAAGCAAGGGGCAAAAGTGGAAGTGACACCTCCCACAAATTCACCTAATGGCTCATTCACAAAAGTTTTGCATCCTATTCCAGTCCCCTTAGGCTCCATGGGTTTAGGGGTCTTAGTAGGCTAGGGGAGGCTGCTGCCATGAATCAAGTAAAGACTGGTTTAGTTGAATTGGAAGCTGAGATTGCCACTTTTCTATTTCTGATTCCGAAAGCACAGGATGAGTAGTCAAAAAGAGGATTATGGTATGACAGGAATGATTGATCCCAGCTATAATGGGGAAACAGTGCTGCTATTACACAATGGGATCAAAAAGGTGTTAATGGAAACCCAGTGATCTTCTGAGGTGCCTTTTAATACTGCCATTTCCAGTGTTAAAAGTTAAAGGGGAGGGGGAAGGGTAAGCTCGGACAAAGTGAGAGAGTGGCATGGACATAGAGACACTACCAAATGTAAAATAGATAGCTAGTGGGAAGCAGCCACATAGCACAGGGAGATCAGCTCAGGGCTTTGTGTCCACCTAGAGGGGTGGGAGAGGGAGGGTGGGAGGGAAACGTAAGAGGGAGGGGATATGGTGATATATGTATACATATGGCTGATTCACTTTGTTATAAAGCAGAAACTAACACACCATTGTACAGCAATTATACTCCAATAAAGGTGTAAAAAAAAAAAGTTAAAGGAAATCCACAACAACCCAATAGGGGAAAGATGGTCAAGGGGCCCCTTTTCTCAGGGATTAAGGTATAGGTAAACTCTTGGGTAAGGGCAAAAGAAACATGAAATTGATGATAGAGGAGGCAAGTCAACAACATAAATACAGCACCAACGATGAGTTGCAGAAATAAGGATTGCATCTACGCATATATTCTTTCAGGTGTGTATTTATATATTTTATCAGGTTTTCCTACATTTTCCCTCCATTTCTCCTGAGATTTATGTAGTGTATTTTACTGGTGGTTAGCTTAAATATTAGTAGATAATTTATAGAATATTGAGACAAGACCATGGCACAACTCCAGAAGAATTGGACATCTTCCAGAAAGCCTGGATTTCAATTTGGATAAGACTTCAGCTCATTCCCTTTATATGGGGAAAAGTAGTTACTTTAGGCTAAGTGCAAGAGAAGGTGTAAACTGATGTTGGGCTGCAAAAGGTTTGACTGATAGAGGACATCTGTGATTCATTTGGCTATATAGCAACCAAGCCCCTTTCTATATTTGGGGAATTCTCCATTTAGGAGTATTAGAGTGGGGCAAAGAGTCTATTGCTATAGAAGCTGAGAATGTTAGATACTTAGCAATTTCCCTTAAAGATAGAACACTCTTGTGAGACTTAAATTCATAGCTGGACTTTGACCAAGTAGTTAGTAATGCAAGAAACCAAGAACAGGAGGCTTTTTTCTGTGTGTTTGTGACCGTGGCAATGACAGCAATAATTTCCTTATGAAAAACAAGACAGACTTAGTTTGGAGATTTTCCTTTGGATTCTTAGCCTGAAATTGGGCTCCCTAGCCCTCCCAGTGTGTCTGTAAACTAGTCAATGTCCTTTTAATAAATTCGTTTTCTACTTAACTCTAGCTGGAATTGTTAGAAATCAAGAGTCCCAACTAATATAGCATCTGTTGAGGTACTTTCCAACATTTTGTCAACCTTATGAATCACTTTTTAAAAATACCTTCGAAACAATCCCTTTTTAAAAAAATCTGTTTTAAAAAGTCAGTCACAGACCTCATATTTTAAAGTATTTTAATATTACGCAAAATGCATTTATTAAGTCTGTGCAACTTTAGCTCAGATGAAATTACACCATTCATCAGTCTAAAAATCCTAAAAATAAGATATATGCCTTCATCACTACTTTTAGATTGAGGATCACCAGGTTGAGATAATGTACACACTATGCAATAAAACCTCGTTAGTTCAAATTAAAAAGGAGGAAGGACTTTCCATGTCAATGTAAAAATACCAATTTTTAAAGTAATGAACTTTTATAATTTCCAAGTATTTACAATAAGTAACTACATCTAAATACCAACAAAGCATTACTAGAGATGATAGAAATCTACTAGAAATTACTAGAAATCTGCCAAGCTAGATTTATAGAATACATAACCATACAATCAAGTTTTGTTGAGCAGGACCTGTATTTTTCAGGATTCTTTCTGTTTCAAATAATAGAAACTCAATTCAACTGGCTTAAATTCAAAAAGGGAACGTGTTTGGCATACAGAACTGAAAAATCCAGTTAGTCTGGCTTCAGACAGCACTGGATGTAGGGGCTAAAAATCACTAGGACTCAGTCTACTCTCCCCATTGTTGGGTTATACTTTCCTCTGTATTGGTTTTATTCCTGGGCAAGCCTTCCCCTACTGCTCGCAAGTTGGCTGCCAGAAGTTCTGGGCCTACATTTTTTTCTTTCAGCAATCTTATCAAAAAAAATTTTTTTCCCCCAATAGTTTCTTAGAAAGTCCTAGGTCTGACACAGATTTACCCAGCATGATCCATGTGCCATTTTTGGCCAAGAATATGGAGGACACTGAATGCCTATATTGGGATCACATTCCCATTGCTAGAACCCTAGGATGACTTCAGCTCTATCAAACCTCAAACCTCGTAGAAGTGGAGAAGTTGTTCAACAAAGAATATTGGGATGCTACTACCAGAAGAAGAAGGAATGGGATGCTGGCCAGGCAGAAATAACAGCCATTTCACTAGAGGACCTTGGATTCTAAGAGCCACCTGGAGCATCAGGCTCCTCTCTAACACCACTGACTGTTACTCAGCTTCCACTTGTACACTCCTTGTGTTGATACATTTTTTTTCTCATTTGGCAATCCATTCTGTTGCCAATAAGTGATAAAGTTCTTCCTTATAATGAATTAAAATTTACTTCCTTGGATTTTAAAACCATCAACCTGTCTACGCTCTGCTCTCTGGAGTATAGCATTTGCCCCTTCCTACCTTAAAATGATGTTCTTGGGCTTCCCTGGTGGCGCAGTGGTTGAGAATCCACCTGCTAATGCAGGGGACACGGGTTCGAAACCTGGTCTGGGAAGATCCCACATGCCGCGGAGCAACTAGGCCCGTGAGCCACAACTACTGAGCCTGCGCGTCTGGAGCCTGTGCTCCGCAACGAGAGGCCGCAATAGTGAGAGGCCCGCGCACTGCGATGAAGAGTGGCCACCACTCGCCGCAACTAGAGAAAGCCCTCGCACAGAAACGAAGACGTAACACAGCAAAAATAAATAAATTAATTAATAAACTCCTACCCCCAACATCTAAAAAAAAAAAAAAAAGATGTTCTTTAAAGTGTAAGAGGTCAGATATGATGCAAATCATGCTTACCACCCGGTATTGTTTCCTCAGCCATTTCTCAAATGACACATTTTCTATGACCTTCATTGTCTTGGACACTTTTCCTCAAGACATTTTCTTATTTCTCTATGTTCCTTTTACTAGGGTATAAAAAATATGCTTCTATAAAAGAATACTTTGGGGAAGGATAAATGAAACAAGAAAACAAGATTACACCATGAAATACAGACTATCATTTTGTTAACTGGGGCCCATCTTTCTACAAGCAGTCCAGTTGGGTTAGGATACCAATCCTTGGATTTAGACATAAAGTGGATGCAATAGGCCACTTTATATTTTGTCTTGACTAGAGTGACCATAGTCTGCATTGCCTAGGACAGCCCCAATTATGCCTTCTGGGCTAGTGTAATTATGATTGGTGCCCTTTTCACTTTCAGAATCTCATGCTGGTCACCCTAGTCTTGAACCACTATCTATTACTGGTGTGACAGGTTATCCCACAGGCACAGGTGCACTAGGCTGTGAGCTACTTGAGGGACTATATTTGACCTTGTATTCCTAGAGCTTAGCTCAGTTCCAGGATATAGCAGATATTTAAATACATGCTTATTGAATAAGGGGGTGGATAAATCTAATCATATTGTTTTTAGCTTAATCACAAAACTTTGCACTTGTCCTTAAAAATACACATATAACTGGCAGATGCATGTTTTAAAACAAGTGATATGTTTTGATATGTTTAAGTGCTTAAAAATAGTTTACTACATATTTTTCAAAATAGTCTAAATATTTCATAGATAATGCCATAGACAGTGAACAATGGCCAAATAAATGAAATTTAATTAGTAAAAACTTAACTAGTAGAGTATCCATGTGCCCAGGACAGAGTTTCACAGATAGTAAATATTAAATAAATATTGCTGGAATCAAGACTAACTTCAAAAATATTTAACTATCACATGTATAGATTATGATGGTAAAGACTGAAAAAGTGAATTCAATAGATTTGGTCTTAGATATCTATGAGCTTAGTTTAAAACAGTGCAGAAGTACAGAACTGGCAAAACATTGGTTAAAATAAAATGCTTAGAGAAAGTAGCAATGTAGACTGTCAGAACTGTCACTCAAAGAATGATAGAGACCACCTAGTTTAATCTACTCTTTTTGCAAAGGAGTAAACTTGATCACAAAGAATAGACTTCTTGTTCAAGGCCACATGGTTAGTTTCTAGCAGAAACAGATAAAGAACGCAGGTTTTAAGCTGGAAAAGTACAGGGTTTTTACTTTCATTTAATGGGATCTTCTGTGTTAATGGAGTTAAACAGGAAAATATTTTAGAAATCTCTATTATTTTGTTTTTAAAGAAGGAATATTGATCAGCTGATTGATATTTCAGTGATCTTACTTTCATGTATAGCTAGAGGAGCATTCTAAATATAAAGGGACCACACTCCAATCATGAGGTTTCCCTATAGTACTTGTAGAGGGAATGCAGATTGAGTGAGTTATATGTAGGGTGACCAGATAATTTATCACCCAAATGGAAACATTTTGAGAATGAGAGAGGGTGCTATCAATAATTATGCTTGAACAATAGGCATAAACCAGGACTGCCCTGGGTAAACCAGGATGTATTGTCACCATAGACAAATATGTACTTGTTTCATAGTTAATTGCTTTTTATTAGGGAGCTGTGGACAAGAATTCTGAAAATGGAAGTTGGGAGTAGGGGCTTTGTTGTATTTGCTATATTAAGAATATACCTTAGGGCTTCCCTGGTGGCACAGTGGTTAAGAATCAGCCTGCCAATGCAGAGGACACGGGTTCGAGCCCTGGTCCGGGAAGATCCCACATGTCGCAGAGCAACTAAGCCCGTGTGCCACAACTACTGAGCTTGAGCTCTAGAGCCCGCGAGCCACAACTACTGAGCCCGTGTGCCACAACTACTGAAGCCCGTGTGCTGCAACTACTGAAGCCTATGCACCTAGAGCCTGTGCTCCGCAACAAGAGAAGCCACAGCAATGAGAAGCCCGCGCACCACAACAAAGAGCAGCCCCCACTCACTGCAACTAGAGAAAGCCCACGCACAGCAACAAAGACCCAATGCAGCCAAAAGTAAATAATAAATTAATTAATTTTAAAAAAAGAATATACCTTAAATAATAAATGAGTTTCTGGATTTGGATTTAGTCCAAGCAAATTACACATCTAGAGTTACATATCCAGAAATTATACATTTGTTATATCATTTGGGAGCATCAAAGTTAGTAAATAACATGAATCAGCTCTCAAATAGGTTGGGAAAATTACAAGTTCTTTTGAGACACCTCAACCCCTCTCCAATATCATTACTAATCACGAAAGCGATGCAAATGTTTTCATTTTGTTCTTAACTTGGGTCACATTCCATTGTGGGATGATGTAAGAGTTTTAACCAAGCATAGAATAGTAATGAGAAATTTGGGAGATCCAGTTCTAAAACCTTGCCTTTGGTCACACAACTAGCACTTAGAATCTAAAAACATGGAACCTTTTGATTTGCAAGGTTAATTGTACACCTGTTTACTTTTGGCATATTTTCTAAGAGGTTAAACTGTAAAAGCAAAGAGTAAGTTATGGTCCACTTGTCCAAGAAAAAAAATAAGCCTATGAGTCTTGTAGTATTTTTCCTAGCTCATTGAATTATACAAGCTTGGCCCTCATATCTCTCCTCTACAAGCAGCTGAGGGCTCTTGACTTTTGCTTGTAGCTGGTGGTTTCCAGCTTGGCTACACATTAGAATTGCCTGGAGGGCTTCTTAGAAATCCTGAGGCACAGGCCACACCTCAGGTCAATGAAATGATCAGCTCTGGTAGCAGAACCCAGGCACCAGTATTTTTAACACTACAGATAATTCCAGTGTGCAGGCAAAGTTGAGAAACACTACTGCAGACCCAGCTCCATCCCTAGCTCTGGAATCATTTAAGGGGTGATTTGAGGAGTGCTAGCACAGTGCTCTGAGGAGTCTGGAGAAGACAAACTCAAGTTACAAAGCTAGAATAACTTACTAGTTCCAGTTACTGATTTCCTAGATTTGCAGGTGGAAGTAAGAAAAAGAGGGATAATTTGCTTTAGACTGTAGTAGGCTTTATTTTTAAACCTGGGATCAGAGACTTAAATTAGCTGTAAGGCTTTGGACATGTTACTTATTCTCACTGAGCCTCAGCTTCCCCATCTGTAAAATGGACCAATAACACCTGTTGCTGATCTGCTACAATTGCTTGTCTTGTTAATGAAACCAAACCTCTTCTCCTGTTTAACCTAGCTTTGGAAGCTTCTATTCCTAAAATATCTAGAGTCCTGTCTTGATCATCTGATATTCTAGGATTTAGCCTCTGCCTTCTTTGTATGGATGCTTTCTCAATGAGTATCTCTCCTTGACACCAGCTTGATGTTCGGATTTTGCTACCTGCTGACAGATTATCCTGATCTTATTTTTCCATGCACATATACATTTGTGTGCTGCCCCTTCTAGATTTCTTGTTTCTGGGCTCGTGCCACTCGACCACTGGCACATTCCAGAGCTACTTTCTGGATATCACTGATACCTGTTGTCTCTAAGTACACATATTTGGCAACAAGTTCCACCGCCCAACTAGACTTCTTCTTAGTACCTCTGATTGGGCGATCACCACAAATACTGCCTCAATCTTAGGGAATGTATTGGATTTATTCATTAAATCAGTATTTGTGGAGCATTTACCAAATCAAATCACTTTGGCTCTGCACTCACAATTTACAGAAACGTGGGGGAAGATGGACACAGAAGGTGTAATAAGGACAGGGACAGGGACAGTTGTAGGCCTTGATCATCCCTATATCCTCTTTTCTCATCATAGCTTAACACTTTCACATTTGTTTATGTCACAAAATAGGATCGTTGTTTAAAAAATTATTTTAAATTTTTGTGGGGGGAGAATGGCAAGGAAAATGGTTATTGGCTATATTAAGTTATGTTGGATTCTCATGTTTTGCTCTACATGATTGGGATGATTTAGATTAAATTTTTATTTTATTTTATTTTATTTTTTTTTTTGTCCACACCATGCAGCATGCAGAACTTCCATGACCAGGGATCGAACCTGCGCCCCCTGCAGTGCGAGCACACCGTCTTAATCACTGGTCCACCAGGGGGAAGTCCAAGGATTAATTTTGTTTTGATAAATTTTCAAAGTTCATTTCCTACTCCTTGACATAGTGCAAGCACACACTCAATTCTATTCTGGGATCATCTTCGTGAATGTAAAGCAAACTCCATACTTTTCCTTAGAAATAATTTAGTATGCCGTGTGGATGAGGTATCCTTTGGCTCTCTAAAAACCAATCTGGCTTTATTTGTCAGTTTCTATAAAGACCTTACAGGTATGTGTGCAAACAGGTCTAAAAGAGAAAAGGAATTTGATGGCCTTTCCAGCAATAGACATTATGGAGCAATCAGCGAGAATGTTATCTAAGCTGCCCTTTGACTATTTTCCCTTGACTGTGCTTATCAGTCCTGACTCCCCTCTATGCCTTAATTATCTTTATGTTTTCTGTGGCTGCCAGCAACTTTATATCACATACCAGAGGAATGAAAATAACTGATTTTACCAGAGGCAATTGAGAAGTTATATATGGCTCACAGGAGTGATGGTGATGATGATGATGATGACTGTTATTATCTTAGCATTTTACAGAATTCAGAAGTGATTGGCTGCCTCCTGACCACTCTACTCATGACCATTTAACCTTGAAGTTGTCCAGTTTGCTTTGTGGTGATCAGGGCTGGCTTAGCAAAAATTACAAAGGAGGAAAAGGTTAGGTTTAGTAAATCTGTCTCCACTACTATATATCTAGTCTCCTTGTGTTGGTTTCCTAGGGTGCCCTCTGCTGGGCTCCAACCAGGAGTTCTAATTCTGGGCAACAGCCCATGAAACCCATGGCTCAACACTCATTAAAAACTTACCATTTTATGTCGTATGTCATCGGAATCTTAGTATTTGTTTTCCAAGCTGACAATTAATCCAGGTAAATTAACCCATGTCAATGACTAATGTATTTTATTGTATAAATGGGAAAAAAAACAACACCCCTCCCAGATCACTTAAGTATATGTTTCCACAGTGACCTCATGGAGATAACACTTCTACTTAGAGTCTAATTTATTGGTGATTAATGGTGGGACTAGAGGCCAGGCATATGGAGAAGGCTGTGTTCTGAGAAATCAAATTAAACTGTGCGGGCAGCTGTGCACTCCAGCTATCTATATGGCCAACCCTCACAGAGGTAATTTTTAATCTGCTAAGCAGGAAAAGATTGAACAACTTTGTTTACTTTTAGTTTTTATGAAGAATATTTTGAGCTCTTTTAGAGGGTATTGTCTAAATACTAATAATAGGTAAGTATGTGGCATTGTTTGGTGGATTAGTTTGTCCATAAAGATGTGTATAGGGTGTACATTCACTGGCATGACCTCTGTTGCCCTATGTACTTTCTTGTCTACTGAAATCAGTTGGGCAATCCCTGTCTGCAAGCACATTTCCCAAGAACCGGTTAGAGCCAGTCTTCATAAGAGGAACCTATTATGAAGCCAGCTCCAGAGGATATTTACTTCGTTGAAGATCTACTGAAAGATACACTTGCTTGAAAATGAAATTGCTTTCTTTTGGCTTCCACCCAGCCCCTTGAAAACCAGAGAACCTTGGGGCTCAATTAGAATTAGATAGAGAGGGGAGACGACAGCCGGACTTGATGTGCTTTTTAAAACTTTCTCATTGTTTAAGCTGGTATTTTCATAACTGTTGAATGCATGTGTTTCATGAAGATCAGCTAAATCCATAACACATTATCAAATTAATAATGTGCCTGAGATTGGGAACCTGGAAAATATAGCTCAAATTTTTTGAAGGCTTACCTTTTTTTAAAAAGTTTAATGTGAAAGTTGTAACTTTCTCTTTAACCTATCTGTGTTTAAGACAAAAATAACATGTAGGTTGCTTTCAGATAAGTTACTAAATCTTCAGTTAAATAAATGTTCCAGTAAGAAACATCACTATTAACTTGTGGCTCCTATGATCTAAAATTGTGTATCCCCAGGGTTATATGTATTCAAATTTGAGAAACACAAACTTAGAAGAATAGTGAGGGAGAGGATCTAGTCAGGGAAGAATGGGTATTAATGATTAATCTGCTGGTAAGGAGGATCAGCCCGAGTTCTGCTGTGGATGACATTCACAGGGGAACAGTGGCTTTTGATGATAAGATCTAGTACATAGTTGTACGGAGACAGGGATGTTAAGAGTATCTAGATAGCACTGGAGTTGAAGAGACAATAAAGTCAAAATACAGAGTCATAAAGATGGATGGGGAAGAGGCAGAAATGTGATTAAACCAGTGCACATTTCCTAGATTCCTTATAGACCTATGGCAATTGTATGAAGTAAATGGCATGGCAAATAAAGGAGAAAATCCTGCATGTTAACTTTTGCATGACAGCATCTGAAATATTAAAGTACATATCTTTTTAATCTTCAAAGTGCTATATAGTTTTTGTCACTAGTGTTTTATATTTATTATCTGGAATATATTTGTTCCAGAAGTTAATTTGTCTATAGGTTATTTGAAACTCAGAGCATGCTTTCCAATACAAAAAATCTTATTAACAGTGAGTTTTTCATGCCAGTTCCCAAAGTATTCAGCACATAGGATATCTGGAATAGATAAGGGGTAAGGGCCTGAGTATCTGTATTTTTTTTTTTTTTGTAAACACACTTTGATGCAAGTGATCTGAACAATACTGTGAGAAACACTATTATAAAAGGTTGAAGACCCTTGTGATAAGAGCAGGAGACTGAGGACACTGGCTGAGAGCTCAAGACAGGGTTACCAGGGGGTACAGAAATATATTAAGTCGACTGCCTTCCCTACTACGATATCCAACAAGAGTAGTTACTTTGGCAATTAGGCGAAAACTGATGGAACCATGGGTGGACACATGACCTAAGGTAAGTCAACCAGATACTTTAACTTAAGAGTTTGCAAGTGGGGACAGATACACCAGTTAACCCCTGCTCGTTATCTGAAATGAAGAGATTTCCAGGGGCTACAAGGGAGCCAGGCATTCCAAAGGAATGGACCAGCAGGGGGCCAGCATCCATGGAAAAAGAATGAGAGACACAGAGAGAGAGAAGAGATGAGGAACCACGTGTTGTGGGTGGGGAAGGAGAGGGAGAAAAAGTAGACAAGGGAGAGAGAAAGAGCAAAAACAAACAAACAAATAAAAAAAATAGAGGGAGAGAGTTTTCCCTGAAACCTGTCAATTTGTTGCTATAGATATCAGTCCCTCCTGTGGTCTGGGTTTTCTATGAAATATCTTTTGTGTCCTTCCAATTAATTCCTCTTTTTCACTTAAGCTAATTTAAATGTGCTCCTGATGACAGGACAACAAGGTTTTGGGAGAAGAGAAGACAAAATTGTCTCTTATTCTCTCTGCTGCCTCCTCCATCTCACTTTTCTTTCTCCCTTTCCTCTTTCTCCAGCTCCTTGATCCTTTTGATGCTCTTCCTTTTCTACTATTAACATTCTTCTGTTCTCCCTTTCAAAGAGCAAGAGGACCTTCTTTCCTTTTCCCACCTCTGTTCTTCTCCAAGTATTGACTCTTTCTGCCCTAAATAGAAATAAATGGCCAGGATGGAGAGGAAAAGAGCAGAGGGACATTCCTAGGACCACTTGGGCACAAATGAGAAAGTGACTGCTTATACTAAAATATAATACGTGGAGTATATTTATTTAAAATAGTCCATTTGTTAAGTACACTGAATTTAAGAAGCAGCTTCAGGCTGGCTTGACAGTTTTTATATGTAGCAACTGAAAATGCTTATTACTATCTTTAAAATTTAACCTTTTGTAATGTTTGACTTGATGAAACACTCCTCTGGCTCAATCAGCTTCAGTGGCACTAACTGGTCTTTAAAAATTAGATGCTCTTCATTGAACTGAGAGAAAAAGAATTGCAGATGAGGAATAAAGGTCTATATTTGTTATTAACTTGAAATATAATAGGTCATCTATAAGATTTATGACTTTACATCATGAAAATCCTCACTATGCTGTGAGGGAGGGGTGAGCTAAAAATGCTCCAGTCACAAGTCCCCTGGGTCTCAATTTTCTCATTTTATAAAGTGTGAAACCCTTTCTTCAAACAAAGCCACAAATAGGTACTTTGTGGATATGATGAAGATAGACTGCCCCGGGTCCAGTCTGGGTGGGGTTGGGCTGACAAGGCCAGGACCCTCTTCCCCTGGCTCCCTTCCCAATGCCCCACTACTCTACCCATGCCCCACCCCCCATCTACCTCCAGTCCTTGGGACTCCCATGGACTCTGACGGTTCTGCTGTGCACACCTGGAAATTCCCCAGACCAGAAAATCTCCACAATTGCTTCAAGCTCATTAATTCTACAATTCTATGAGGTCTTTAATGAAAACCCTACAGAAGAAGAGAAAATATGTCTTTTGTTCCACTTAGTGTTTGTCAAGGCTCTCTGATGACTGTGATATTTATGATTTAAAGGACCAGATGATGTGGGAAATCAGATTTTTATTGAAGCTGTTATTTTAATTGCTAGATATCACTTAGTATATGTGTCTGTTGAAAAGGAAGATTCCTCATATATTTTCATTTAGATGGAACTTCGGGGGAATAAAAAGTACTCATAAAGAACAGTTGACATTGACTTTCCAGTCAAAGCAAAGTACTCTACCTTGGTTTCCAAATATGTCTTTTCTAAGAGCTCAGTATCAGTTGTTGGGAAGGTAGTTTTTTTTTTTTTTTGGTCATAGAATTATTTTATTTATAGTTTTAAGATCCATAAGCATTAAAATAATACAAATTTTCTCTGATAATTCAAAATTATAAAATTTGAATAAGGGCTAAACTCACATTTTCTTGTACTGACTAGTCCTTTCCTTCTTAAATGCTTGAATTAATCCAAGCTACTGATCCATCATCAGAAATGATTCATTGTACTACATAAAAAAAAGAGTGCTTTATATCAGGTCTTCAGTATGTTTTATGCCTCTCTGACCAATTTGAAATTTGTATCAAACTTACAATGGGCATTTAGAGGTTTAATTAGTTCTGTTTCAAAGGAAGAAAGCAATCTGGGAAGGTTAATTCTTAGTATTGTTGTTGCAAGTGGGTCTTGTGCACTTGGTGTCAGGGTTGCCTTCCATCTCATCATCCCTCTTCAGCTAGTAAGGTCCTTTGGAATCACAGTTTGCTCTTTAACAGAAAAGAGTCTAATCCAGATGGGGAGATTCTTTTTAAGTGTTATGTCGAGGTAAGGATAAATTGGGAGGCTAACACATCTGAACTTCACAAATATTACTGTTATCAGTTGAACTATGTCCTTCAAAAATTCATAGGATGAAGTCCTAAGTATCTCAGAGTCCCAGTATCTCAGAGTGTGAACTTATTTGGAGATAGGGTCATTGGTTGCAGATGTAATTAGTTAAGATGAGGTTATATTGGAGTAGGCTGGGTCCTGATCCAATATGACTGGTGTCCTTATTAAAAGGGGAAATCTGGACAAAGGCACGCAGGGAGAATGGCATGCTAAGATGAAGGCAGAGATCAGGGTGATATAGCAGAGGCCAAAGAATGCCAGCAAATCACCAGAGCTAGAGAAGAGGCATGGAACAGATTCTCCCTCACAGCCCTCAGAAGGAAGTGTTACCAAGGCTGTAGCCCCAGAATCATACTCCTGCCCCTCCCTCGAATAGAAACCAATCACTCTTATCTAAGTTTCAGAAGGAGGCTGCAAAGAGAAAAAAACAAGGACTGGGGGCTTCCCTGGTGGCGCAGTGGTTGAGAGTATGCCTGCCGATGCAGGGGACACAGGTTCATGTCCCGGTCTGGGAAGATCCCACATGCCGCGGAGCGGCTGGGCCCGTGAGCCATGTCCGCTGAGCCTGCGCGTCCGGAGCCTGTGCTCCGCAACGGGAGAGGCCACAACAGTGAGAGGCCCACATACCGCAAAAAAAACCAAAAAAAACCAAAAAAAAACAAGGACCAGTTAGAACCAGCTAGGCCCAAGATGGAGGAAGATTTGACTTCCAGTAGACCTTGAGCCTCATTGTATGTTCATTGTAATACATTAGCATGCTGAATGACACACCCACCAGCACCATGACAATTGACTGTTGCCATGACAACAATCAGAAAAGCCCATACAAGGACTGAAAAGGAGAGTTGCCATCAGTTCCAGGTCCAAACCACACCCCTGTTCTCACGAATATTCCTCCCACTCTTTCCAATTCTCTCTCTTTTACCTGGTCCCTCCTATGTATTTGGTGTCTCTACCTGAATTGGGTTGGGAAGTTGATTTGCAGAGAACAAGGTTCCACTTCTTCATTCTTTAGCCGTTGAATAAAGCTCATGTTGTTCTAGTCTCAGCATCAGTTTTGTTACTGGCTGTGTGAATCCGACTGGTAAAAGAACCTACTTGGCCTATAAAGGGGGTCTTGGCCCAGGCTAGGACCCCCGCATGGGTCCGGTTGACCAATTTGGTAACAGAACCAATACTGCCAACATCTTAATCTCACACTTCTAACCTCCAGAACTGTGAGACAATTTTTTGTTTGCTTATTTTAAGCCACTCACTTTGTTATGGCAGTGCCAGCAAATGAATACAACTACCATCACTGTTAATTTTCTAGAGGGGATTTCTTTTTTCTCTTTTTTTTAAAATTTTATTTATTTGTTTATTTATTTTTGGCTGTGTTGGGTCTTGGTTGCTGCACGCGGGCTTTCTCTAGTTGCAGTGAGCGGGGGCTACTCTTCGTTGCGGTGCACGGGCTTCTCTCGTTGTGGAGCACGGGCTCTAGGCATGCGGGCTTCAGTAGTTGTGGCACGTGGGCTCAGTAGTTGTGGCTCACGGGCTCTAGAGCACAGGCTCAGTAGTTGTGGCACACGAGCTTCGTTGCTCCACAGCATGTGGGATCTTCCCGGGCCAGGGATCGAACCCGTGTCCCCTGCATTGGCAGGTGGTTTCTCAACCACTGCGCCACCAGGGAAGCCCCAGAGGGGATTTCTTAAATGTCATTTGAGTAATATTTTCATGACTTTTGCTATAGTAGTACACATTACTGGTATTGTTTATTTTACATTTTCCTTAAAAAACATGTTTTGTTTTGGTTTTCTTTTTTAGGTAATTGGATAGAAGACTTTTAAGTGGACTTGTGGTCTAAGTGTTCTTAAAAAACCATTAGAGGTACTGAGTTAAAATATAATAAATATCCTTTAAAATGCATAATTGAATTCTTAGGGAAATAAGAGAAATTTCCAGGATTCAAAAAGAACTTGTGAATCCATTCACTGTTTTCTATTTCCCCTGCATGCCTCACTTAAGCCACCACCATCTTTCACTCTGGACCACTGTAAAAGGTCCTATCTCCCCCAATGACTCTTGCTTCCTCCAAACCATTCTCCTAGTTGCAGCCAGAATGAGGTAAATTTTTAAAATTTAATTTTCAAAATACAAACACAATGAATTAACTTCCTTGTTTAAATCCTTTCTATGATCTGCCACAGCTATTAGGATAGACAAAAATCTTCTCATGTCCCCTGCCAACCCCTTTAGCATAGCCAGATTCTAGTTATACTGGTTATCTCTGCGTCGTCTCCGAGCAAAGAGGTTCCTCTGCTTGAAACATACCCCACTTTGCTCTCTCCTGCCCCACCTTTCTTAATTCCAGCTCATCCTTCAGAGCTCTGCTCAATGGCACTTCATTAAAGCCTTTCTCTGATCCTCTCAAACCAAGAGCATCTCCGTGATTATATTCTATCAATTTTCTGTACTTCTTCCTAGCATGTCACAATTCCAATTAAACAAATAATTAAGGATTTCATTGTTTCATATATGTCTCTCTTTCTAAAATTTAAGCTCCATGAAGGGAGGGACTGTTTCTATCTTGTTCTGTATAATAGTAACCTGTACCAAGCATGGTATCTTCCATAGGTGATTAAAAGTATGTTGAGTGAATGACCTATATGTACCCAAGTGTAGAATTGATATTAATTTCTCTCCACCTCACTCCTTATATTCCACCCCCTAGACATTTTAAGAGTAACATTAGCTTGTTACAGGTTTTCTTTTAGCCTTTCTTATAATGCCTATATAAAGAAGTTTTACTCCACACTCCCTGACAAAATTTCATCACTCTTCTGCAATTTGAAAGAAATATCCAGGACGATATACTTCACATACTCCTAATTGTGGCCAGGGACCTATTACTTTAAGCTCTTATTACGAGTGAATATCAGTTGAAATATAGAAGTAAATTTAATTATTTAGGTTTTTCTCTGGCTAGTGGTTGTGGTTGATATAATTGATTTTACCTTTACCTGAAGCAAGTGTGGTTGTAACTGAAATATTAATTTTTGCATTATAAGCAGATTGTGTGTGTGTGTGTGTATGTGTGTACCAGCTTCCCAATCTAGCAAAGTCTAATTTACTAAGGATTTCCTTTGCCTATAGTCCTCTTATTTTATCAATTCAGATATAAGATTTGAGATCTTTAAAACTGGAGATAATGGAAAAAAGAATCCTATAGAAACTGAAGCTGAATGCCTGTAAAATTAGCTCTGGAATTAAATGAGCCATTCTTGTGGTTAACAATTACAATTAATGAAAAAGACATTCTTCGGCATTTAAATAACCCATTTTCTCAATGTTATGGTTTTTTCTTTGTGAAAGTGAGAATCAAGTAACCTCTGTCTTGTGAGGTTGTTTACAATTCAGCATTCTTGGGACTTAAAAAAAAAATTTATTTGGTTGCACCAGGTCTTAGTTGAGGCTCATGGGCTCCTTAGTTGTGGCATGCGAACTCTTGGTTGCGGCATGCATGTGGGATCTAGTTCTCTGACCCGGGATTGAACCCAGGTCCCCTGCACTGGGAGTGCAGAGTCTTAACCACTGGACCACCAGGTAAGTCCTCTTGGACACTCTTTCATGCTAAATCATTTGCCCACAAATTAGCATCAGCAGCCAGATAAGTGCAGAATTGTTTTTAATACATATGATCTTAAGTGTATAAGATAGTCAACAAAGGGCTAGGCCCTGAATTTAAAGCTTTATATCCATCATCTCATCTTACTCTCACACAAACTGTTTGCAAGGCAGTGGGTCATTTTATTATACCCTCATTATCCTCATTTCCTGAAGCTTGGAGAGATTAAGTAACTTTCCCAATGTCACACATTTAGTATATGTTAGGGTCAGGAAGTAAACTCAGTTTATTTGATTCCAAAGCCCCATCTTTAACCACTATGCTTTAGTGCTTTTACATGAAAAGCTCTATATTGCCTAGTATTCAGATACATAGGACTTATAACCATGACACTTTTAGATGAATTCAATTTTATACTTATTAGGATTACATTGTTTATGCCAGAACTGGGAGAAGAACTCAGGTGTCCTGATTTCCATACCAATTATTTTCCCATTAGATTACGCTTCTTCCAATTATAGAGCTTATTCATATACATTTTAGTTGATACATAAACTAGAGCAATATTACTGGGCTCTATGCTTAAAGAGCATATACCAAAAATAATTCCTGAGTTAAAGTTTGATGTCTTTGTCTTATATATTTAATTGTCATTCACATGGTTAACAGGAGGCTGATTTTTAAAAGTGCTCCTGTCTAAAACCCTGACCGTGATCTTGAAAAAAGTCATCTTCTGGGACTAAGATTTCAACCTCAGAACTTTAGACCAACTAAAGTATCAGCACTCTCTTCATTTTTTCCTCCTCTCTCTCATGCCAGAGACAAAACTGCTAGTGAGAAGAAAATCACACAGAAATTCTACCCTAGTTCATTATGCCTTTTTTGCTCTTATTGCACACGGTAGAAGCAAGCAGAAAAAAGAATCATTATATAGCACCAACAGAGTGAATTCCTATTCCAGATTTTATTTATTTATTTATTTTTTGCGGTACGCGGGCCTCTCGCTGTTGTGGCCTCTCCCGTTGCGGAGCACAGGCTCCGGACGCGCAGGCTCAGCCGCCATGGCTCACGGGCCCAGCCGCTCCGTGGCATGTGGGATCTTCCCGGACCGGGGCACGAACCCTTGTCCCCTGCATCGGCAGGCGGACTCTCAACCACTGTGCCACCAGGGAAGCCCCAGATTTTATTTTTTAATCTGAAAACTTACTTCTTTTTCTACAATTAAGAAAAAGATAAGTATGTCCCTACCTGGCATTTCCAAATATCCACAGATCAGATGTTACTTGAGATTTATATATCATGACCTTCTTTCAGCAAATCTTATATAACCTGCACATTTTAAAAATTACCAAAGGTATTATCTTTGGTTAGAAATCCTAGTTATATTCCCCAAACTCTTCAACAACCAAGAAACAAAGCTTGGTGGTGGAATGATTAAGTATAATATTTGAAGTACTTTTATTAGACTTTGATAACTTTTAGGAACACAATGAATTTTTTTCTCGGGCTATTTTATTCCATGAATAACAATCCAGAACTTTTCATTGTTCCACAGATACCTATTTTCCAATTGCTGAGTAATCTCTTCTTGTTCTTGTCTGAATCTTTCCAGATTCTCCACGGGCTTCTATTTATGGATTATTGTATTTGTTTGCTCAGGGCTGAGAACTGGAAGCTCTATTACCTTCCAATCACTCACCCATTCAACTTCTACTGTCAGGCCTATGACAAGCACTGGTGATAGAGATAAAAAGCAGTGCCTAACTCCAGCAGAGACTGGATGACTGTTACTCAAGTCATTTGATCTTCTTCCTGGGTGCACAGCTAGACCACTTTTCCCAGCCCCTCTAATTAGGTGTGGTTGTGCGCCCAAGCCCAGTGGCTTGTGGGCACTAGTCAAGTGTGATGCTAGCAGGCCTGATCCATAGCACTTCCTTCCCCTTTCTCAAAGTCAATATATATTGAAACTGGATGAGCCACAAGATAGAACTTAAGACCCTGACTCCTGCTGGGAGAAGAGCCACCTGACAATTAGCAACATCTGTTTTGGACTTCTCATGGGCAAGAAATAAACGTCTATTGCATTAAACTTCTTAGATATAAGAGTTTATCTCCTACAATACCTAGCCGTGCCCTAATTAATACACTGCACCCAAAACCAAACAGGATGATAGATTTTAAAAAACCCACTATATAGTACAGTGCTCTGCTAGTGGTAAAACATGCTCTGATCCAAGAACAGAGGCTGGCCTGGGGAGTCAGGGGTAGAGGAGGTAACATCTGAACTGAATTTTGAAGGCTAAGTAAATGTCAGGCAAGCTAAGTATAGAAAGAGTGTTCAAGACAGACTTGTATGTACAAAGTCCCCCAGGCAAGAAAGAGTAATGTCAAAGGACTAAAAGACATTTGGGATGGGTTAAATGCTGACTTACTTTAAGGAGAATGGTGAGACAGGAGCCTAGAAGGGTAAAGTGGAGCTGGTTAATGAAGGAGGAATAGACATCTGACAGGCAAAGAACAGGTGGGAAGACAACATTCTGGGCAGAAAAAACAGAAAGTACAAAGCCCAGAGTTATTAAAGAGCATAGTGATCTCTAGAGATTTAAACACAAATTAGCAGAGATGGAGTGAGGTAGGAGTGAGAAATAAGGCCGGTAAGAAATTGAGACGGGAGTGGAAGATAAGACCATCTAAGGAGTTTTCAGCAGGGAAGTAATGGAACTTATGTTTACCTTACAAATATTCCTCTGGCAGGGAGTCACGTGGAAAACATTGGTGTTCAGGATGTCCTTCAATATGGCGGGGGTTTTTTTTTCCTATCAAAAATGTTATTGAGATGAGCTTTCCCATTGAATTTTACCTTATCATTTGATAAGAAATAATAGTTTCAGTGTTCATGGACCACCATCGGGATCATCATGCACTGGATTAGGAAAGATTGGAAGTGAGGGGACAATTTAGGAGGCTACCAGGATTGTTCAGAACACTGGTGGTGAGAGTCTGAGCTCAGGTGGGTCAAAGGAAAGAGAGAAGAGGAGAAGAACTTGAAATACAGATTAAACCACTTAAGGAGGGACCTTAGGTGGAAGCAAGTATCGAAGATGACTTAAGTTCTCGATTTTGAATGAACAGGGAGATGGCAATGTTATTCACCGAAGAAGGGCCCAAGACATAGGAAAAGAAAAATTGGGGGGGACAGAAGATTTGATTTTTGGAAAACTGATCCTGAGGTGACCAAGGCACATCCAAGGGGAAATATTGAGCTTTTATTCGGAAAGAAATACAGGCTCAGGCTCGCAAAGATCGGGGGTGGGGGGATAAATTGCAGAGGGTCATCAGTATATAGAAGTCCCCGTGGAAGCCTGCATGAAAGCAAGAGAGATTGTCCAGGGTGAGCAGAAAGAAAGGAGGGCCAAATATGGAGGCTTAGGAGCCACTTACATTTCAGCACCCAACTAAATAAAAGGAGAGACTAAAGGAGAAGGAGGAAAGCAGCTGTGAAGCAAGCCTTCAAGTTCAGAGCAAGGCTGTCATGGCAAGCCATCAAGCGCTTGAAATGCCACAACAGGAAGGACCAGAGGCTTCCATGCTTACTAATACAAAGCCCTTGGAGACCTTTTGGGGAAAAATTAATAGAATGGAGGAAAACCAGATTATGGTGACTGAGAGGGAAGTATAGCTGTGGAAGCATCAGATGTCACTATTCTTTCTAGAAATTTTGCAAAATGGCTGGAGATTGAAAGAAATCTATGATAAAGATGAAAAAGCCTGGGGATAAGGGGCAAACTCTTAAATGAGCCATGAGGTACATGTGAGGTCTCTTTCCATTACTCAGAATCATTTTGGCAGCTTCCAGTACTTAGGCTCTGAAATGAAACCATTTCTCGTGAAGGTTCTACAGAGAAATTCCCTTCTGTACTAACCATTCTGTGCTCTTCAGAGCCAGTGGGACCTCTGGCATAAAACTGAAAGAGGGGAGACGTCACCATAGACAGAGCTGTGAACTCAACATATGCATTAAATGTTGATTTATTGGATATACCTGACTCATCTGAAAAGAAGCATAATATCAAAAGTTTGCAGTTAAATTAGCTTAGTGAGGCACTATTAATGTTGAAAGGATTGTTTTAGAGGCTATAGCACAGTGTTTTTTTGTTGTTGCTGTTTTGTTGTTTTGGTTTTCTTTAATTCTCTAAAATCCCAAAAGACGTGTATCTGAAGTACAAACCAAGTACATTTTATTTGCTTTTTTATCTTGTGAATTAATGGCGGAGAATAGAAGCCATTTCTCATGGGAAAAACAATTCTTTTTTAGACTATCTGTGGATCCATGTTGCTTCATTCCTACTTTTCAACTGTTTCTCTAAGAATTTTTTATTATAATTCATAATTTAAAGAAAATAAAATATTTTGTATTTCAATGCCACTAATTTTGTGTCATTTCAGTCAAGTCAATTAAAAAAACCCTTTTCTCTTTTGTTTCTACTTCTCTAACGCTTATAATAAGTTACTGCTAATTACCTGCTGTGCTAGACAGTTAATAAGATAGTTTTATTCTAGTTTTGAATGCTACATAGAACAGAGGTGACAAGTCTAGAGTCAGAGAAGTCAAGTTTGAGTCCCAGCTCTACCTTACACTAAATGTGCATAGCTTCCCTATCTGTACCATAGGAAGAATAAATACATGTCCTTTTTGGATGATTGTGAGACGTGTGAAAAAGGTCAATACAAATATAGACTTCTAAGAAACTAGTGGGATAATATCCTTATTAAACAGGAAATAACATCATTTCTACAGATAATATCTATTTCATTAGGTAAACAGCAAAAATCACCCAGCAAAGAGAAGTGAGCTTTAAGAAAATGTCCTTTGAAGTTTGCCACAGGGATTGCTGCTATCTGGGCAAATGTAAGGAAAGTAAGATTTGGACAAATAGTCTCTATCCTTCAGTGAAATATTGACGCCGTTGAGAATTTAAAGCCCAAAGATAGAAAATGGACACCCTGATCCAAAATTAAGTGTCTTTGTGGTTTGGCATTTTATATCTTTATGTGGATATATTTTACATAAACAAAAATTTAACTTTCAGTTTGCCTTTATTTCTTCTTCTTTTCATATAAATTTAACACTTGACTCGATTACACCAGCTGCCCTAGAGCTCATTTAGACTTTGATCTTTAAACAGTGTATATGCTTCCTCTCACCTATTTTTTTTATCTACTTATTATCTGTTTCTTCTTTTGCTGCCTGGAATACTGTGTTTTTATTTTCTCTGAAGGCAAGGCAACATCTGTGCTGTAAGCAATCTGATATATATTATAGAGTCTTAATGAACACTTTTTGATTGGTTTTATTTGCTCTGTTAGAAATGTTCACATTTGACTCAGTTAAATAATGATTCTGATTATTATAATAAAAATTCAGAATAGTACATAGGGCATCTCTCCAGGTTTATATGTTTAGGGGCAATCTTTTCTTGAACTAAAATGAGCTCATACTCACACACACTCTCAATATTGGGCTTTCCTGAACTTGTTTTGTTTTTTGTTTTATTTGGGACTGTACCTTAGACTATACCTGAAGATTCCTCAGGTAAGTCCAACCCACATTGGCCTTCCCATACTTTGAATTTTTCCCTAAGAACTATTGTTATCTGTTTTACCTATTAATTGTTTTATCCTTGCCTCTCACATAATCTCACTGAATATAGCTTTTCTTTTTTTCTTTTTTTTGGGTGTTTCCCACAACTTTCAGCTCACTGCTTAGTACATACAGTCAGCAATACATAGTGTGCTTAACCATAAGCATTTAACTGTTTTCCTGCCCACTAGTGCAAGCCTTAAGATTACTACGACTTGATCAGAATGGTCAAACTACAAGGTACGGAGCCCAGATACTAATTCAATGAGGCAGCCAGAAGACTATTTCAGTCAGGATTACCAATGCTGGCAGGTTTAACACAGACTCCTAAAATCTCAGTGGTTTAATACAACAAAGATATTTCTCCCTCACTTTCTGGTCTGATACAGATCTGGTGGCTTCCACCATTGTAGTTTCGCAATTGTACCAGTGCCTCCAAAGGGGAAGGCAGGGAAGAGCTGGAGCCAGGCCTGGAAGTGACTGTGTTCCTCTGCCATTATCCTGTGTGTAGAGCTAGCCACATGGCCCAGATCTACTGTCAGGGAGCCTGGGAAATGTGGAAAGCACATGGATATTTGTTTAGTACTACAGTCTCTAGGCCAAACTGTGATTTTCTTTTTTTTTTTTTTAACTGAAACTGAGAAAAACCTTGGCAACTTTGCCACTGCAGCTCCTTAAAGACTGAGGAGCATTAGGAAAGGTCACATTCTGTGACCTGGAAAACAGAATGGTGGAAATCACTGCTGCACAACAGAATAAAGAACAAACAGTGAAAAGAAATGAAGACAGCCAGAGACCTCTGGGACAAAATTCAACACAACAACATTCGCATTATAGGGGTCCCAGAAGGACAAGAGAGAGAGAAAGGACCCAAGAAAATATTTGAAGAGATTACAGTCGAAAACTTCCCTAACATGGGAAAGGAAATAGCCACCCAAGTCCAGGAAGCACAGGGAGTCCCATACAGGATAAACCCGAGGAGAAATATGCCGAGACACATGGTAATCAAATTGGCAAAAATTAAAGACAAAGAAAAATTATTGAAAGCAGCAAGGGAAAAATGACAAATAACATACAAGGGAACTCCCATAAGGTTAACAGCTGATTTCTCAACAGAAACTCTACAAGCCAGAAGGGAGTGGCATGACATATTTAAAGTGATGAAAGGGAAGAACTTACAACCAAGATTACTCTACCCTGCAAGGATCTCATTCACATTCAATGGAGAAATCAAAAGCTTTACAGACAAGCAAAAGCTAAAAGAATTCAGCACCACCACATCAGCTCTACAACAAATGCTAAAGATACTTCTCTAAGTGGGAAACACAAGAGAAGAAAAGGACCTACAAAAACAAACCCAAAACAATTAAGAAAATGGTAATAGGAACATACATATCAATAATTACCTTAAACGTGAATGTACTAAATGCTCCAACCCAATGACACAGGCTCACTGAGTGGGTAAAAAAATAAGACCAATATATATGCTGTCTACAAGAGACCCACTTCAGACCTAGGGACACATACAGACAGAAAGTGAGGGGATGGAAAAAGATATTCCATGCAAATGGAAATCAAAAGAAAGCTGGAGTAGTAATATTATATTAGATAAAATAGACTTTAAAATAAAGAATGAGGGCCTCCCTGGTGGCGCAGAGGTTGGGAGTCCACCTGCCGATGCAGGGGACATGGGTTCGTGCCCCGGTCCGGGAGGATCCCGCATGCTGCGGAGCGGCTGGGCCCGTGGGCCATGGCCGCTGGGCCTGTGCGTCTGGAGCCTGTGCTCTGCGGCGGGAGAGGCCACAACAGTGAGAGGCCCGCGTACCGCAAAAAAAATAAAAAAATAAATAAAATAAAGAATGTTACAAGAGACAAGGAAGGACACTACATAATGATCAAGGGATCAATCCAAGAAGAAGATATAACAATTATAAATATATATGCACCCAACATAGGAGCACCTCAATACATAGGCAATTGCTAACAGCTCTAAAAGAGTAAATTGACAGTCACACAATAATAGTGGGGGACTTTAACACCTCACTTGCACCAATGGACAGATCATCCAAACAGAAAATTAATAAGGAAACACAATCTTTAAATGACACAATAGACTAGATAGATTTGATATTTATAGGACATTCCATCCAAAAACAGCAGATTACACTTTCTTCTCAAGTGCACACAGAACATTCTCCAGGGTAGATCACATATTGGGTGACAAATCAAGCCTCAGTAAATTTAGGAAAATTGAAATCATATCAAGCATCTTTTCTGACCACAATGCTATGAGATTAGAAATGAGTTATAGGGGAAAAAACATAAAAAACACAAACACATGGAGGCTAAACAATACGTTACTAAATAACCAAGAGATCACTGAAGAAATCAAAGAGGAAATCAAAAAGTACCTAGAGACAGGGCTTCCCTGGTGGTGCGGTAGTTAAGAATCTGCCTGCCAATGCAGAGGACAGGGGTTCGAGCCCTGGTCCAGGAAGATGCCACATGTCGCGGAGCAACTAAGCCCGTGCGCCATGACTACTGAGCCTGTGCTCTAGAGCCCATGAGCCACAGCTACTGAAGCCCGCACGCCTAGAGCCCGTGTTCCGCAACAAGAGAAGCCACTGCAATAAGAAGCCTGTGAACCGCAACCAGACAAAGCTGACATACAGCAACGAAGACGCAACGCAGCCCCCACAAAAAAATTAATTAATTTAAAAAAATATCTAGAGACAAATGAAAATGAAAACACGACAATCCAAAACCTATGGGATGCAGCAAAAGCAGTTCTAAGAGGGAAGTTTATAGCAATACAATCCTACCTCAAGAAACAACAAACATCTCAAATAAACAACCTAACCTTACACCTAAAGGAACTAGAGGAAGAAGAACAAACAAAACCTAAAGTTAACAGAAGGAAAGAAATCATAAAAATCAGAGCAGAAATAAATGAAATAGAAACAAAGAAGACAATGGCAAAGATCAATAAAATGAAAAGCTGGTTATTTGAGAAGATAAACAAAATTGATAAACCCTTAGCCAGACTCATCAAGAAAAAGAGGGAGAGGATTCAAATCAATAAAATTAGAAATGAAAAAGAACTTACAACAGACACAGCAGAAATACAAAGCATCCTAAGAGACTACTACAAGCAACTCTATGCCAATAAAATGGACAACCTGGAAGAAATGGACAAATTCTTAGAAAGGTAAAACCTTCCAAGACTGAACCAGGAAGAAATAGAAAATATGAACAGACAAATCACAAGTAATGGAATTGAAGCTGTGATTAAAATTCTTCCAACAAACAAAAGTCCAGGACCAGATGGCTTCACAGGTGAATTCTAACAAACATTTAGAGAAGAGCTAACACCCATCCTTCTCAAACTGTTCCAAAAAATTGCAGAGGAAGGAACACTCCCAAACTCATTCTATGAGGCCACCATCATCCTGATACCAAAACCAGACAAGGATACTATAAAAAAAGAAAAATACAGACCAATATCACTGATGAATATAGATACAAAAAACCTCAACAAAATACTAGCAAACAGAATCCAACAACACATTAAAAGGATCATACTCCATGATCAAGTGGGATTTATCCCAGGGATGCAAGGATTCTTCAATATATGCAAATCAATCAATGTGATACACCATATTAACAAACTGAAGAAGAAAAACCATATGATCATCTCAATAGATGCAGAAAAAGCTTTTGACAAAATTCAACACCCATTTTTGATAAAAACTCTCTAGAAAGTGGGCATGGAGGGAACCTACCTCAACATAATAAAGGCCATATACAACAAACCCACAGCAAACATCATTCTCAATGGTGAAAAACTGAAAGCATTTCCTCTAAGATCAGGAACAAGACAAGGATGTCCACTCTCACCACAGTTTTGGAAGGCCTAGCCACGGCAATCAGAGAAGAAAAAGAAATAAAAGGAATACAAATTGGAAAAGAAGAAGTAAAACTGTCACTGTTTGCAGATGACATGATAGAGAATCCTAAAGATGCCACCAGACAGCTACTAGAGCTAATCAATGAATTTGGTAAAGTTGCAGGATACAAAATTAATGCACAGAAATCTCTTGCATTCCTATACACTAATGATGAAGAATCTGAAAGAGAAATTAAGGAAACACTCCCATTTACCATTGCAACAAAAAGAATAAAATACCTAGGAATAAACCTACCTAGGGAGACAAAAGACATGTATGCAGAAAACTATAAGACACTGATGAAAGAAATTAAAGATGATACCAACAGATGGAGAGATATACCATGTTCTTGGATTGGAAGAATCAATATTGTGAAAATGACTATACTACCCAAAGCAATCTACAGATTCAATGCAATCACTATCAAATTGCCAATGGTATTTTTTACAGAACTACAACCAAAAATCTTAAAATTTGTATGGAGACATAAAAGACCCCATATAGCCAAGCAGTCTTGAGGGAAAAAAACGAAACTGGAGGAATCAGACTCCTTGACTTCAGACTATACTACAAAGCTACAGTAATCAAGACAATATTGTACTGGCACAAAAACAGAAATATAGATCAATGGAACAGCATAGAACGCCCAGAGATAAACCCACGCACCTATCTTCAACTAACCTATGACAAAGGAGGCAAGGGGCTTCCCTGGTGGCACAGTGGGAGCTTCCCTGGTGGCGCAGTGGTTGAGAGTCCACCTGCCGATACAGGGGACACGGGTTCGTGCCCCAGTCCGGGGGGATCCCACATGCTGTGGAGCGGCTGGGCCCGTGAGCTATGGCCGCTGAGTCTGCGCGTCCAGAGCCTGTGCTCCGCAATGGGAGAGGCCACAGCAGTGAGAGGCCCGCGTACTGCAAAAAAAAAAAAAAAAAAAAAAGGAGGCAAGGATACACAATGGAGAAAAGACAGTCTCTTCAATAAGTGGTGCTGGGAAAACTGGACAGCTACATGTAAAAGAATGAAATTAGAACACTCCCTAACACCATACACAAAAATAAACGCAAAGTGGATTAGAGACCTAAATGTAAGACCGGACACTATAAAACTCTTAGAGGAAAACATAGGAAGAACACTCTTTGACATAAATCACAGCAAGATCTTTTTTGATACATCTCCCAGAGTAATGGAAATAAAAACAAAAATAAACAAATGGGACCTAATGACACTTCAAAGCTTTTGCACAGCAAAGGAAACTACAAACAAGAGGAAAAGACAACCCTCAGAATAGGAGAAAATATTTGCAAACGAATCAACGGACAAAGGATTAATCTCCAAAATATATAAACAGCTCATGCAGCTCAATATTAAAAAAACAAACAGCCCAATCAAAAAATGGGCAGAGGGCTTCCCTGGTGGTGCAGTGGTTGAGAGTCCGCCTGACGACGCAGGGGACACAGGTTCATGCCCCGGTCCAGGAAGATCCCACATGCTGCGGAGCGGCTGGGCCCGTGAGCCATGGCCGCTGAGCCTACGTGGCTGGAGCCTGTGCTCTGCAACGGGAGAGGCCACAACAGTGAGAGGCCTGCGGACTGCAAGAAAAAAAAAAAAAAAAAGGCAGAAGACCTAAAGAGACATTTCTCTAAAGAAGACCTACAGATGGCCAAGAAGCACATGAAATGCTGCTCAACATCACTAATTATTAGAAAAATGCAAATCAAAACTACAATGAGGTATCACCTCACACTAGTTAGAATGGACATCATCAGAAAATCTACAAACAACAAATACTGGAGAGAGTGTAGAGAGAAGGGAACCCTCTTGTACTGTTGATGGGAATGTAAATTGATACAGTCACTATGGAGAACAGTATGGAGGTTCCTTAAAAAACTAAAAATAGAATTACCATATGACCCAGCAATCCCACTACTGGGCATATATCCAGAGAAAACCATAATTCAAAAAGACACATGCACCCCATTGTTCATTGCAGCACTATTTACAATAGTCAGGTCATGGAAGCAACCTAAATGCCCATCGACAGAGGAATGGATAAAGAAGATGTGGTATATATATATATTGGAATATTACTCAGCCATAAAAAGGGATGAACTTGAGTCATTTGTAGAGACGTGGATAGATCTAGAGACTGTCATACAGAGTGAAATATGTCAGAAAGAGAAAAACAAATATCATATTTTAACGCATATATGTGGAACCTAGAAAAATGGTACAGATGAACCGGTTTGCAGGGCAGAAATTGAGACAGATATAGAGAACCAACGTATGTACACCAAGGGGGGAAAGTGGCGGGGGGCGATGAATTGGGAGATTGGGATTGACATATATACAGTAATATGTATAAAATGGATAACTAATAAGAACCTGCTGTATAAAAAAACAAATAAAATTCAAAAAAAAAGGAAAGGTCACTTTCCATCTCCATAGGTTTCCTGAGCAAAAGCTATGGGAGATTGCTTCCATGTCTTGGCTATTGTAAGTAGTGCTGCAATGAACATTGGGGTGCATGTGTCTTTTTGAATTATGGTTTTCTCCAGATATATGCCCAGGAGTGGGATCGCTGGATCATATGCTAGCTCTATTTTTAAGGAACCTCCATACTGTTCTGCATAGTGGCTGTACCAATTTACATTCCCATCAACAGTATAGGCAACCTAAATGTCCATCAACAAATGAATGTTTAAAGAAGATGTGGCATATATATATATACACAATAGAATATTACTCAACCGTGAAAAAGAATGAAATAATGCCACTTGTAGCAACATGGATGGACTTAGAGATTATCATGCTAAGTGAAATAAGCCAAAGACAAATATCATATGATACTGCTTATATGTGGAATCTAAAAAAAAAAATTAAAAAAAAGATAAAAATGAACTTATTTACAAAACAGAAATAGACCCACAGACATAGAAAACAAACTTATGGTTACCAAAGGGGAAAGGGAGGGGAGAGATAAATTAGAAGTTTGGGATTGACATTTACATACTACTATGTATAAAATAACCAACAAGGAACTGTATAGCACAGAGAACTATACTCAGTATTTTGTAATAACCTGTAAGGGAAAAGAATCTGAAAAAGAATATATGTATCTATATACATCTATATATAGATATATGTGAAGCATTGTTGCTATACACCTGAAAATAACACAACATTGTAAATCAACTATACTTCAATTAAAAAAAACACTCAAATTAAAAAAAAAAAGCTGCAGGAGATAACAGAGACACAATGGGGTGGGGATACATTCATGGGTGATGACTATGTAGATCGCATCTAGGACTCTGTGTTTTAGGGCTCCTTCAGGCTTTTCAGAGATTGCACTAGGAGAGCAAAGGCCGGGGTAGAATCCTAGGTTTGGGGCTACTTGTCGGCTTCTCAGCTATCCCAGATCTATGATCAGTTAGCCCATGAATCTAGGCTGCAGGCTTGAAAATCTCTCATTCTTGAGGTCAAAGGGTCGCTTTGATGCAACCCTGGGAAACTGATTAGAAATCAGTTGTCATTCACTTAATATTGCAAGGGTAGGATGCTTTTCTTCGTTAATCTGAACTGAGAAATAAGACTGGACAGATTCAAACATCTGACAAAAAATGAGATTTTTTTTTTTTTTGCATGCCTCTGTGCTCCTCAGAAGGAAAAATAGATACTGAAGGAACTGTGAAACTGGTATCCTAGAAATAGTCTAGAATTAGTAATATTAGGAATAGTGTAGAATAGTAATATAGTAATAGATATATAATAGTAGTATATCTGTGCATCACTACAGCCTCATTACAGCCTGTTGCCCAAAGTATGGCCACAAAATTGGACAGGATAAGTCAGCCTATCTGCAATTTTGCTTCGTTGGGAAATTTAAATAATTTAAAGTTAACTGATTTGATTTTCAGTTGGATTTAAACCCACTGTTACATAGTCCAGCACAGGGAGAGGCAGCTGGCACAGGGCTGTGCAATCGCTCTCCAGGCAGAAATAATCATCACAATATTACCTCTCACTCATAGCAGGTGTCTCCAAGGAGCTCCAGCACCAGAATTCTGTTTAGCAGGTAGAAATACAGCCCTTTAATGTGCTCAGTGCATTGAGAAACAACTGAAACATAACCATGATGATGGTAATCGTTTTATGACATGGCTATTACATTATCTCCATTGTTGTAATGGGGTATCATTGGCTACCATTCATCGGTAGATTCATGTGGTTCACAGTGATCTAATAAATTGCAGTAGATGATGTTTTGAGTCTCCTCGGAGAATTGACTAATCCTACAACCTGTGGAACTGCTCTCTTTACATTATGTCTTGGTCTTTCTCAGAGACCGAAAATGAATATGACAGGGAAACTGACAGAAGGAAAACTAGCTGCCAGAGTGTAGAAGCTGTTCTTTTTTTTTTTTTTCTTCTGTGGTACGCGGGCCTCTCACTGCTGTGGCCTCTCCCATTGCGGAGCACAGGCTCTGGACGCACAGGCTCAGTGGCCATGGCTCATGGGCCCAGCCGCTCCGCGGCATGTGGGATCCTCCTGGACTGGGGCACGAACCCGTGTCCCCTGCATTGACAGGCAGACTCTCAACCACTGCGCCACCAGGGAAGCCCTGTTGTTAACTTTTTAAGTGCTGGCAAGAGACAACATTCAGTTTAGATTTTTGTTTTGTTTTGTTCTGTTTCAGGTGGAGAAAGAAGATGTGAGTGAAGATACTGGATTTAGAAGCAGGCATTGATAGAAATTCGATCAAGTAACAAAAGAACTAGATACGACTATTAGAAGCCATCTGTTTTCCTTCATAGCTCCCTTCCAAGACAAATAATATACGAACGATAAGAAAACAAACAAAAACCAGATCTAATTTAAAATGACCACATATGAACCTCTCTGGAGAAGTTTACACAACTTCCCTTGGATGTTTTTGCTCTCAGTCCCACTGGTGGCAGTGTGCAATTCCCAGGGCAGTGTTTCTCAAAGTATTGGTGCCAGAAGAATCCACTTCACCTGGGAACTTGATAGAAATGCACCATTTTGGGCGTCTTCCTAGACCTGCTGAATCTGAAGCTCTGGGGCCCAGGTCCAGCCCTCCAGGTGATTGCAGGCTTGCTAAAATTTGAGGATCTCTGTTCCAGGGAACAACTGAATTCACACCAGCTATAATTTAAACTGGTCTCAAACACAGGTTGAACTTTTTGGAAAGCAGCAACTTGCTAACGCAAACTACTTTTGGAAAAAAGTTGAATTTGTGAAAGACGATTCTTATTCTAAGCATAGACAGGTTAAGATCAACTTTTTATGGTCACCAAAGCACTTTTCCAATAAGAGCTCAAAAAGTTGTATAAACATTGCCAAACCTTGTTAACCTTCAGAGTCACCTCGTGGGTTGGTCATCTTTTGTTGAAGATTATGTACTCGATGGACATGAATCTGTCAGAAGGAAGAGAACAAGCTGCTCTCACTTTGCAGTTGAATTTTAACTCCAGTCAATCAACTAGGTAAATTAATATCTATTTGGAAAGGATTAAAATACCTCCAAACAAGGAGGAGTTCACCAGTCAAGATTTAGTTAGCAGAAAGAAACCTGTTCCCACAACTAGTGCTTTAGAAGCCAAAAGATAAGAGAACCTGCATACAAATACAAAGACACAGGCAGTGTCCAAGATATGTTCGTCCAGTGAACCATAAAATATGGCCTAGCATGAATTTCTGAACAAAGTGAAGACAGAAAGTTGCTGCCCAGTCCTTTGGGACAGCAGTATTTCCTAAAGGAGACCAAGCGCAACATCGATATAGGCTCTAAGTAGAAATATCTTGAGATTACACTCTGTGTATGAAGGGTTGCTAAACAACAACAAAGGGATAAGAGGCAAATGATTTTCCATTTAGAAAGATTTAAGAAACCAAGGTTAAATTTTGAGTAATGTTTTAAAAAAAAAACAATCTACAGGGTTTAGTGGAAAAGCAGGGAAAGTAAATTCCAAGTGGTGAGAATTTCTTTTTTCCTGTAATTTACATACCATGCATTCATTCATCAGTCTGTCATTTGTTCATTCCTTCCCTTGTCCTCTTCACACTTTGAGCTCTCCTTGCCTAAGGGATTGAAAATCATCATTGGTGGTAAGTATTCTGACTTATTATTGATAACCAAAGAAACACAAAAGGTTTGGTTATTTACAAGTTTGTGGGATATTGAACAAGTTATTTAAGTTCTCAAGAGCCTGTTATTTCTGCAACAAAATTATCATACTTCTTTTATATGGTTCTTGTTAGACATCCCATAAGTCCTACCAACAGGATTTCCTCATAATGAAGTAAAATATTGTAGGGAAGTCCAGCAAACATTCATTTGGGTATTTAGTTTTGCTTTGCGAACAATATCAACATATCAAATATCTTTGTTTATTCTAGATATCCTTTGAATTCAAAACATCCAAAGAGGAGTTATTCCCCCACCCAGCAAAACCTCTACTCTTCAGTAAGACCCTAAATGGTTTAGTAACTAAAATTTGATGTGGGAAATACATTTATCATTTCTGTCTTTTTCTCTCTCGAAAAAAAAAAAGCAGCCTGTAAAACAGTATGAAAATGGTGCAGTCATTTTGGAAAATAGTTTGGAGATATCTCAAAATTTTAAACATAGACTTATTATATGACCAAGCATTTCTGCCCCTAGGTATATATCCAAGGGAATTGAAGACATATTCATAAAAAACTGGTACACGTATTCACAACAGCATTATTCCCAATAGCCAAAAGGTAGAAACAATCCAAGTGTGTAATAACTACTGAATGGATAAGTAAAAAGTGGTATATCCATACAACGGAATTTTATTCAACCAAAAAAGGAATGAAGTGCTGATACATGCTACTCATGGATAAACCTTGAAAACATTATGCTGAGTGAAAAAGTCAGTCACAAAAGTCCACATATTGTATGATTCCATTTATATGAAATGTCCAGAATAAGCAAAGAGACACAAAGTAGATTAGTGGCTTCCAAGGTCTGGGGGAGTGACTGCTAATAGGTACAAGAGTTTCTTTTTGGAGTGATGAAAATGTTTTAAAATTGATTACGATCATAGCTGAACAACTCTGTGAATATACTAAAAACCACTGAATTGTACATTTTAAAGGGTAATGTTATGTTATGAATTTTATGCTAAGTTAAATTATATCTTTAAAAAAAGGCTAAGAAATAAAACATTGTATATGATATGACTCAAAATTTGAAAAAAAAAGTATATGCATGGAATAAAGATTGAAAGGAAATTTACCAGCAAAACAAACAAAAAATCTCTACTCTTTTATCAATGTTTACCAGTTTATCAGTGTCGATTAATTACTATTAATCAAGCTAATCATATCTAGTGCCCTCTTTACAACCTGACAAATCCATGGAACATCACAATCCTACTATTTCTCCCTTTGTAACATTTTCCTTACTGTCAACCCCTTCAATTTGCCTCATCCTCTTGTGTCTGGACTATTGCAATAGTCAGTTACATCATTTTCCTGCTTTCAGTATCTTTTTCTAGTCAATCTAGTCTCGATAGTATAGTGGATGATCAAACAACCTTCACCACTACTTGCAGAGGTTTGACTCACCTCCACCTTTTTATAGTTACATGAACTTGGACAAGTTATTTCAATACAAATAGATGCTATTTTTTCACCTGGAAAATGGATATTATAAAAGTATCTACTTTATATATATTGCTTTGAAAATTTAGTGATATAATCAATATAAGATACTTATTGTGCTCAGTTCAGAGCAAGCACTATGTAAATGTTATTTTATTCACTGCCCGATCTTTCTAAAGCATATTTTATCATGTCATTGCTTGCTCAAAAAAATCCAGAATAGGGCTTCCCTGGTGGTGCAGTGGTTGGGAGTCCGCCTGCCGATGCAGGGGACACAGGTTCGTGCCCCGGTCCGGGAAAATCCCACATGCCGTGGAGCGGCTGGGCCCGTGAGCCATGGCCGTTGAGCATGCGCGTCCGGGGCCTGTGCTCCACAAAGGGAGAGACCACAACAGTGAGAGGCCCGCGTATCGCACACACACACACACACACACACAAATCCAGAATAGCTTCCCAATACCAACAAGTTAGATTCTAGAATGTTCATAAATAACTGATAATTTTATTGGAAAACAGGTATTCCAGAAATCCCTTAGAGTAGTGCCCTTACCTTAAGCAACTATGTCAACTAATGCAAAAATGGAAACTAATATTTGGATGCTAATACAGGGGAGAAAAATAGGTAAATTAAAAACACCTCATAATGCAACATGTGCTAGGAATCCTCTCCATTTCTTGCAGGTACCATGTCATTTTGGCCCCTAACTAGCTATTGCTTAAACCTCTGAATTTACCAGTTCTAAGCCCCCCTGCTTTCACACCCTCTGTCACAACCCTGTGATTGTTTTTTTGTACTCTGCCTAGTTCCAAAGAATTTGAGAAAGCTTACAAAAATGTGTACAGCAGGAGAAAAAATACATAGCACACTGTTAAATAAAATTAAATTAGAAATGTAGCCAAATGAGCCCTCTTAAAATCTAGGATGTTCAAACTGATTTTCCCTGTGTGTTTGTCTGACCTAGGCCCAATAGAATGTATGTATCTGTCTACCAATTTACCTGCGTATCTGTCTTTATATTTCTACATCTACATCTGTATATAAACTAGGCAGGCAAGTGACCCATGGGGCGGGGGCTGGAGAATTAGTTTATAACATTTGATGACCAGTAAATTGCTGATATACTCAGGTACTCAAAGTTCCTCCCAAAGGTGAGTCCATTGCTCTACTAAATATTGAAGCATTTTAGGGAAAAACTGACACTTTACTTCCAAAATAAACTTTGAATTTGTTCAAAATAAAACTAAAAGTCTTTGAATAAATGTTGAAATCAGGGGAAGGACTGCAGGTATTTTAAAATAATCTTCTGAAGGGTTCACAGAAACTTATGTATGTTGGAAACCTACAGCTCAGTTTCACAAAAGTAAATTATACGATGAACAGATTAGCTGAGACTTAGAATGTAGGATTATTTTTCAAGAAATTAGAACAAATCCACTTCTCAGTATAAAAAAGAAAGTGAAGATCCTTGCCACACTCTACTGTAATAAAAATATTATGAGAAACAGAGAAAAACTGTTTTAAATATTCACTGATGGGTGGGTTGACCACATGTCCTGTTTTGCCTGGGACAGTCCAGGTTTATATCTGTTGTCCTGGTATGATTGTTATTAGTGGTCCCTCTTGATCTTAAGTGTCTTGCCTTAAATGATAAATTTTATAATCACTCTATAAGAGTAAATATGTTTTATATATATTACTTTTATTATTATACATTTTATATGTTGACTGATTAAAATGCTTATTTGCCCGATTAGCAGAGCTCTAACTGAAACTACCTGCTTGGGTTGGAAACAAATCAGTTTACCTTTCTAAATGGGTGTCGCTTCTAGGAGCTGTGAGGGCTTCCCAAGTTTGTATTATATATAATGATAAAAATTCTGTGTGCATCTGGAAATTCCAGAGCCTGGTAGGAATTACCATTTGGTTCTTTCCATTGATAAAGCACCTCTAAAAGACCTCTGGGAAGGGCTGGGACTGCTGGCAGGAGTGCAGAGCTGCTGAGAACAGGTAGCTAAACAAAAGTCCCCTTGAGGTAGGGATTAAGGGGAGTGTATTAATCTCATGCCAGTGCCCTTCACAGATCCTGGAGACATCAATATATTGAAAGGTCACAAGCTGACTGTGAAGATTAATTAAACCCTTAGGTTCATTCTCTAAATCCAGTTTCTCAATTTTACATAAAAATAAGTCTTTCCAAGTCTTCATAACTTTAAGATCTCTCCTGTTTATGAGCTATGTAGAAAATCAGTGGAGGGGCTTCCCTCGTGGCGCAATGGTTAAGAATCCACCTGCCAGTGCAGGGTACACGGATTTGAGCCCTGGTCCGGGAAGATCCCACATGCTGTGGAGCTACTAAGCCCACATGCCACAACTACTGAGCCTGTGCACCACAACTACTGAAGCCCACAAGCCTAGAGCCCGTGCTCTGCAATAAGAGAAGCCACCACAGTGAGAAGCCCGTGCACCGCAACAAAGAGCAGTCTCCACTCGCCACAACTAGAGAAAACCCATGTGCAGCGACGAAGACCCAACGCAGCCAAAAATGAAATAAATAAATTTATATTTAAAAAAATCAGTGGAGACTTCTGGGAGGCTGTAGGGAGAGGTCTTACACACAGCCAGTGTATTGAATATTTCAGTGGAATACTGCTGACTTGCATATATGCAGGAATTACCCATAGCTCTTTACACAGATGTCTCCAGAGATAGTTCTCGTTTGTGCCACTAAGTCCTTTCTGTGTTTCATGAAACTGCATCAAAAAACTATTAAAATGGATAATAAAGACAGGATTTTTTTAAAAAATCAAAGTCTCAAGCTATTTTAGGGGAATAACATCCTCACCTTAATCTCAAACTTCACATACACTTTCATGAATAACATATGTAAGTGGGGCTTCCCTGGTGGTGCAGTGGTTGAGAATCCGCCTTCCGATGCAGGGGACGCGGGTTCGTGCCCCAGTCCGGGAGGGTCCCACATGCCTCAGAGCGGCTGGGCCCGTGAGCCATGGCCACTGAGCCTGCACGTCCGGAGCCTGTGCTCCGCAACGGGAGAGGCCACAACAGTGAGAGGCCCACGTACCGCAAAAAAAAAAAAAAAGAAAAAAAAATGTGATGATATGAGATGACATGTGAGGCCATTCTTTGTAAAGAGGTTATACAAATGTAAGGCGTTATTATGGTTAAAATTTCACATATCTGAGTCCTCCAGATTCCTTGGGGTGCATGGCCTCCAGCGTCGAGAGCTGAATCGCAGCTACACCAGTTGAGGTGATGTTTACCCTCCTGCTCTCTGAGTAAGTGGGTGGCAGGTGGGGCAAGTGTTGTAAGGCTCCTGTGCTCACTTCTCCCCCCTTAGCAAACTTGTTTTGGCTGTCAGGTGAGCGAGCCAACTTCTCAAGACAGTAATGGGGGAAGGGCTTGGGTCAGGAGAAAATCCTTGCACTGATGACCTGGCTTCTTCCCCTTCTTTGCACAGCAATTTCACCTCAACTTGGGTTGTACTTATTTTTTTTTTTATGTGACTTCAGCATTTATGCTTCTAAAATTGAACTCCTTGCTCCTGAAGCCCAGAGAATCAAGTGGCAGGGAGAAGAAGAATCAAGGGAAAAAGACAAAAACAAAAACAAAAATTAGCGTGGAACAGAAAGAAAGCTAGAAGAGACAGAGAGGAAAAGATTGAGGTGGAAATTACTATTGGGTAAAGATCTCAATTGTTCTAGGTTTCAGTTTCCTCTTCTCTAACATGGGAATAATCGAGTAAATAGCTTTTAGAAAAGTTAGGAGGATTCTGTAAGATTAAGTATAGAAAAAAACATGAAGCAGTGCACGGTATATTACTAGTAATCAGTAATTATTATATTATGTTATTATAACAAGGGAATTGAAACAAGGAATAATTCTTAAAAATTAGATGTGTATCAATCTATCTTTAGCAAGAGATAGCTCCTTGTTTAAAAAAACAAACAAACCGGGACTTCTCTCGTGGTCCAGAGGTAAAGAATCCACCTTCCAATGCAGGGAACGCAGGTGCGATCCCTGGTCAGGGAACTAAGATCCCACAAGCTGCAGGGCAACTAAGCCCATGCGCCACAACTACTGAGCTTGCACGCCTCAACTAGAACCTGCATGCCGCAAACTAGAGCCCACGCTGCAACTAGAGAAGAAAAAACCCACACGCCACAAATAGAGAGAAGCCCACACACCACAACGAAGAGCCTGCGTGGTGCAACTAAGACCTGACGCAGCCAAAAATAAATAAATAATAAATAAATAGAAAGAAAGAAAGGAACCATAATTCCTACTCTTGCTGAAATGTGTGATATAGATGATCTGACCCTTGCCTTCTGGCCATAATTCTTGGTGCCCCAAACCCAAATATACAGTGAGTATGTACAGATTTTCTTCCTCTGGATCCCAGTTATGAACCTATGATTCTTGTGTGTGTGGCCGTAGGTCTTTTATCACTCTTGGTTTACTTTTCAACAAAAATGACATGATTCATCAAATAAATGAGGGACTTTTGCAATGGAAATAATTAGAAAGTAGCCAGAGATGTCTCATGGGTTATGTCTGATCTCACTGAAGAGTCACACCCTGAGTCCTAAGGGTTGCTGGGTGCCAGGCCTGAACAGCTGCCACCTGGGTTCTGGATTCAGCTGGTTTGATTTTGGATGGTGTAAGAGGCCATAGAAAAAAGATAGATCATAAAAGGATTTAAGAAATCCTTTACAATTATAGGTGTGGTATTTTAAAAATAACCCTGCTTTCAGTGAGCTCAGCTCCACCCAGATGAGAAGTCTGTAGCCAGCAAAAGAGAAATGACTTTGTCAAAGCTCTGTATATAGAAACATGGAAGAAGGAAGCTGATGCCTCTATCTTTACCTTCGGATGCAGTGTTTATATAAAGCAGGCAATTATCTAGTTACACGTTGAGCCAGCAAACTCCAAGAAAAATACCTAAGGCCTACCAAGCCCTCCCTTATGATGAATCTCTGAAGGGTCCTCTCTGGTCTCTTGAATTCCTGTTCCTACCCCAGCTGAAGGAAATTCTGTGCCTCAGTTATAATTAGTTACAATCTAGCTATAGAAGCAGATACAGGTGGTATCCAAGGCATTCTCTCAATCAAAGAAAAGAGTTAGCAATTGGGAATGTGTTTTTCATATATACAAATAGCTAAAGACATACCATATGCCAGGGAATGGAGAAATACCTATTATCTTTTCCTGTACTGTCTCTTGGACCTCCTTGGGTACTATATGCACCCATCTTGTATAGGTCTTGTGTGAGGGACCTGCTATAACGTCAGAAGACCATTATGGAAGAGAATAAATCATGGAAAATTGGAACTGAAAAAGACATCCAAAATTACTGTTGGGTTCAGTGGTTCTTGTTGCTAGCTGTATATTAGAATCACTGGAGAAATTATATAAAACTGCCAATACAAAGTTCTTACTCTAAGAGATTCTGCTTTAATTGTTCTGGGCTAGAGTCTGGGCTTAATAATTGTTTTAAAAGGAAAGGATAGGGCTTCCCTGGTGGCGCAGTGGTTGGGGGTCCACCTGCCGATGCAGGGGACATGCGTTTGTGCCCCGGTCCGGGAAGATCTCACATGCCGCGGAGCGGCTGGGCCCGTGAGCCATGGCCACTGAGCCTGCACGTCCGGAGCCTGTGCTCTACAACGGGAGAGGCCACAACAGTGAGAGGCCCGCGTACCGCAAAAAAAAAAAAAAAAAAAAAGGAAAGGAAAGGATAAATGTATTAATAAATGCATAAGTAATCAATATATTTGATTAAATAACACACATGTAAATTAAACACTTTTCTAGAAAGTTGAAACAAGAGCAGGTATGTTGAGCTGTGATCTTGGTTTACTCCTTTTGGTGTTCTGAGCACCCAGTTTACAATGGGCGTGAGGGGTTGCCCCATACCACCACCAGTTCCCTGGGGATATGAGCTTGGTGTCCTACAAATCAATTCAATTTTGACACTTTATCTACCAGGAGAGAGTATCAGACTCCAGAGGTTAAGGGTTCAGTCCCACAAGACTGTTTCCACACCCCAACCCCTGGACTCCGTTTCAGATGCCATAGCAAAGCCAGGTTGTCACCTGTAGTTCAGACCAACCGGCTACAGACTGGAGGTTCCAATGACCCCCTCCTTCTTGGGTAAAATTAATCTGCTGGAGTGGCTCATAGAACTCAGAGAAATATTTTACTTACTGGATCACAGGTTTGCTGTAGAAGGATATAACTCAGGAACAGCCAGATGGAGAGACTCATAGGGCAAAGTATGGGAAAGGGAGAAGAGCTTCCATACTCTTTCCAGGAGCACAATTCTCCCTGAACCTCCCTGTGCTCGCCAACCCAGAAGCTCTTCCAATCGTCTCCTGTTGGGTTTTTAAAGGAGGCTTAATTACAAGGCAAGGCTAAGTTATTGGCAATTAGTGATTGATTCAACCTGCGGGCCCTCTTCCTTCCCTGTTCTCATCCTTAGGATAAGGGGGTAGTTGTCACCTCATCAACATAACATCGCTCTCATCACTAAAGGAACTCTGTGCCAGAAATGGGATGAAGACAAAATACATATTTCTTATTATAAATCACAATATCACTGTCTTCTACCTCACTTCGGTGAACTGTACAATGCAATCAATCAAAAAAATAAAAATTGAGTACTGGCTCAAAGGTAAACTCTGAAGATCTCATTAGAAAATCCATGGCAGCTTTAAAAACATGTCCACCAATTCTCTGATAGTCCTTCCTTTATGAGGTGGAGCCTAATTTCCCTCCCCTTGAGGATGGATTTAATAACTTGCTTCTAACCAACAAGAATAAAGCAGAAGTTGTGGTGTGTGACTTTGGAGACTTTAGTCATAAAAAGGCCCGGTGGTGCTCTGCCTCCCTCCTTCTCATGAGTGCACGTCACTGGCTCTAGGAAGAACAGCTGAAATTCGTCAGGACACTCAGGCAGCCCTGCGAAGCCCATGTCTTGATGAACAGAGGCTTCTGCCAACAGTAATCTGAGCGAGCCATTTTGGAAGTGGCTCCTCTAGTTCTGGTCAACCCATCAGATGACTTGCACGAGGTTGCAGCTCTGGCTGACAGCTTGACTGCAACCTCTTGAGATCTCTTGAGCCGGAAGCTCCTAGCTAAGCTGCTCCCAGATTCCTGAGAGTCAGAAATTCGGTGAGATAATAAATATGCGTTGTTTCAAGATGGTAAGTTTTTGTGTAATTTGTTAGGCTTCAATACATAACTAATACAGTAATGCATGACCCCTGGCCTCCATAAGTTTGCAATGCAGTTGGAGAAGTAGGTTACAGCACAAAAAACATAACAAAATATGAAAGCCTTTAAATGTTCTGTCACATGAAGAGGACTGCTGTACAGTAGAACCAGAAGATGATATACACATCACAGTCTCTGTGCATTGAGTGCCCTAAAGCTAAACAATTCAGAGCCTGTGTGGCAACACCAAATAGTGGATCAGATAGAGACAGAGACAGAAGACAGAGACAGATAGATGGATAGGTAGATGGATGAGCCATTCCTTGGGAATCTTCCTCGTGGTTGTGAGTTGTCTGAGGAGGCCAGTGATGCAACTAGTACATTAACCTGGCTCTTTAAGCAGCTCACTGAGATTGTGTGTAATATGCTAATAAAGCTGACAGCTAATCAGCCAGATTAATAAATAATTTTAGTTAAGGTGGTTGATTCATCATTGTGCAAGCTTACTTTTCCAGGCTTTAATGCTAAATGTTTAATGTTCTTGCCCTTGTTTATTACTGTATATTGTGTTTTTCTTGAACTGTACAAGCAGTGCACATTTAACCCCCATTTGTATGAAATGACCCAGCTGCTGCCAAAGTTTATTGAATCAGAGGTTGAAACCCTGATTCAAACTGCAACAACCTGAGATTCATTTGCAGGAATTAAGAATTGGGACTTGATTGAAGTACTTTTTTTTTTTTTTAGTTTCTTTATTATTTATTTTTGGCTGTGTTGGGTCTTCGTTTCTGTGCAAGGGCTTTCTCTAGTTGCAGCAAGCGGGGGCCACTCTTCATCGCAATGCGCGGGCCTCTCACTGTCACGGCCTCTCTTGTTGTAGAGTACAGGCTCCAGACGCACAGGCTCAGTAGTTGTGGCTCATGGGCCTAGCTGCTCTGCGGCATGTGGGATCCTCCCAGACCAGGGCTCGAACCCGTGTCCCCTGCATTGGCAGGTGGATTCTTAACCACTGCGCCACCAGGGAAGCCCGAGGTACTTTCTTAAACGGAGGATAGGTTGGTATATTTTGTCAGCCACATTTTCTCTCATAGCTACCCTGGAAGCACAGAAATCTAGTCTGAAGGGAGAGAGACAGAGAGGTAGAGAAAAGAGTTCCATACCATGACCAGTAATTTTATAATAAATTGTCAATTTCCTCTTATCACAGAAGCTGGTTATAGGTGGATCTTTCTGCAACCAAAAGAATCTATCACACTATTCATGATTTTACAGTTTAGGCTTATTAACAATAAAAATGACTCGAACTTTGTCTCTGGCATATTATAATAAAGTCCCAAGAGCAAAGCATCTATTCTCTTGCACTTTAAATGATTTTCTTTTTCCTAAATTGAATAACTTCCCAGAGAAATGGCACAAATGAAAGAATTTATAAACATCTGCCTAGCTCATGTTATTGGTTATTTGTGTAAAAATTTGTCTTATTACTCACACAAGACTGTTTTTTTACCCTTTGGAAAAGAATAATCTATGATTTCCTGTACGTAAAAGAGCCAGGGAAAATCTTTTATTCTGATCTAAGTTGTTTCTTCACTTTTAATTATAATACCTACTATTGCCCCAATCAGCCAAGAAAAATCTGACCTGGTGTAAAGCTTTAGAATAATTTTGATTAAAAAAAAGTTTTAGTAGCAACAAGTCAATCTAAATCAGAAGGACTGTTATACTCCCTTAAGTTATTCAAGACATACAGACAAAGAAGTTAATAAGATAAACCTAAACAAAGTTTGAAAAACTATAAAATGCCTTATAAAGAAAAGTCAAATTTGACTTATTATAAAGTCAAATAGGAACATTTTAATTTTATTGTATATGATTAATTTAATGGATATAAGCAAAGACTAGGAAGTCCCTCAGTACCTCCCTCTATTTATTTTTCCAGCAGTGTTTGTATGATTTTGAATTCCAGAAGAGCTGTGAGGTCTTTTCATCATGTTTTTTTCTTTTGTTTCCGGGGAAGAAAAATATCTGGTTTAGTAGTGACGTCTGGTGTAAGAGATTGTATTTCAGAATATTTCAACTCATCTTTGGGTCATTGACCTCAGGTCTGAAAATTGCAAGATGTTTCCTCATGTAGCTTGTTCTTTGGAGCACTTCTCTTTCATAACTCTAGTTTCTACCCCCAGGCATTCTATTCTGACACTGAGGATTTACCTTTTCATCTCAGGGAATTTTGAAGGATTGTAGACCTGTATCAGAGTATCAAGTAATATTGTGTTAATCTTTTATGAAAAACTCTAAGTTCTTATTTCAGCTTCTCTCTTCTCTAGAATCTTCATCATAGCCACTTTTATTGTTTCTTATTCTTAGTATTAATAGTTTCCTATGGTGGCTGGTGATGATTCTATTGGCTTATTTCTCCATCATTTTTTGTTCTTTACAAACACTGAAAGGATAAACACAAACTGAGGCAAGGATATTAGCTTTGGAAGTGTTTGAATCTTACCCTGGAAATTGAAGTACAGTGGTGAGGGTTGGCCTGAAGTAATTTACTGGGATTGTGGGAAGAATAGCTCTGGGTGAGTTAAAATGATAGTGCCAGAGAGGTAAGACAGAGAAGGCAACAGGGTGGCTAGGATGGTAAGAGGAGGGTGTGCATAAAACATGCCCCAGATAAGGGTTGGTCACCTGAGATGGTGTGATTATGGAAAGAATTGAGTGGTATAGGCTCTTGGTGTTTACCTAGATACATTCCTTCATAGTGCACAGTTCAACATATTTCCTGGCCCCTCTTGTACTCAGTCACGTGACTGAGCTCTGGCCAATGAACTTGTAGTTCTGATCACAACATATCCCATGAAGATTTCCACTCTCTCTTTCCCAGGCCACTCTGCTAAAAATGAAGGATTCTGAGGGTCTGAAAGATGATGCTACCACAAGATAGAAGGAGCTGGGTCTCCTAAGTCGTTGTTTGGAGGGGAGGAATATTGAATTGTGGAAAACAAGAAATAAACTTAAGCCACTGAAAGTTGCTATTTGTTTCTTACAATAGCTAACATTAATTATCCTGATTAACATAGTATCTCTTTGGTTATATTGTCTTTGATATTGTCACAGTAAGAGAATAAAAGAAAGAATAAAGAAGCCGAAAAATATTACTCAGAGAGAGAATATTCAAGGGGAGGGGAGTGGGTTGAAGAGCAGGAGAAAACAGATGGCATTGGGCATGGAGGGCCTCCATAGATAGAAAACACTTTGTGGATGTACTGATCTAATTTTAGAACTGAGCAGGATACCTCTCAATGGACCTCAATTTGTATAAAAGTAGACTGACTTATTTTTGACAACTATAATTAAAATAATATCTATTTCATACAACTGTAAATGAAGCACAATCTATTAAGTTTATTTAAAAATATAAGATAGGAAAAAAATCAAAGAACTATAAAGTTCTTAAATATAAAAAAAGATTTTTTTAAAACAATGCTGAGTTATGCTACATGTATTTCAAAATAGGAGAGGCTGGAAGCTCTGAGCTTGCTGAGTAGAGGGTGATGTGAGGATGGGAATCGTATGAGGAGAAGGTTTGGATTGCATGCAATTAGATATGAAGCATGCTGGGCCTGGGAGTCCAGAGGAAGTGGCAGGAGAGGACCCGTTTTTCCCTTTGCTTTTTAGTACTTAAATACAGTGACTTAAAAGTCAGTTTCTGTGCAACAAAAGAAATATTTAGCGATCAGATTTGGAACAGTTATTTGAAATTTCCAAACATCTGAAGGGTAAAAAATTAGAGCTAACAGTTTCTTTGAAATATAGCACAGTTTTTTTTTTTTTTTTCCTGAAACATGTAAGAAATCCAAACATCTGAAATAATACCCCAAATGTTCACTCTTCGGTGAATAACCACCAAATATATGTCATTATCTTTAAAGTATGCTAACATTGTGGCACCCACTGATTGGGATAAAAGCACTCCTTTGTTCCATCTATAAACTGCCAGTGACAGACCTTTCCTGTGGGTTGGGGCTTCCCTTTTCTTTTCCCCCTTGCTTTCCACACACAAATTCAAGATTTCCTTAGGCTGAGAGGGAAGTCTAAGAGCTTATGAGTAGAGCTCCCCAAGGCTCTAGCACCCATGGCTCCAGTGGTCCCGAGGCTCATGGTGGTCACTGTGAGTCAATCATTGTGGTCTCCTAATATCATCTACGAAGCAGATTATAAAAGCAGGTAATTTCCTCCAGGAACAGGGTGTTCAAGGTCCTCACCTCAGACTCTAAAAATCTCACCAGCCAGGGGTAGGGGTGGGTGGCGGAGAGAGAAATAGGTAGAGCACAGAAGATTTTTAAGGCAGTGAAAATACTGTGTATGAGTTAATAATGATGGATTACATCATTAAACCCAGAGAATTAAAACATCAAGAGTGAACTGTAAGGTAAACTTTGGATATTGGATGATTATGATGTGTCAGCGTAGGTTCCTCAGTCCTAACAAAGTACCATTCTGGGGAGTGGTGTTGATAATAGGGGAGACTATGCAAGTATCAGGGCAGGAGGTATATGGGAAATCTCTGTCCCTTCCTCTCAATTTTATTGTAAACCTAAAACTGCTTTTAAAAATTGTCTTTGGGCTTCCCTGGTGGCGCAGTGGTTGAGAGTCCGCCTGCCGATGCAGGGGACACGGGTTCGTGCCCCGGTCTGGGAAGATCCCACATGCCACGGAGTGGCTGGGCCTGTGAGCCATGGCCGCTGAGCCTGCACATCCAGAGCCTGTGCTCCGCAACGGGAGAGGCCACAACAGTGAGAGGCCCACTTACCACCCAAAAAAAAAAAAAAAAAAAAATTGTCTTTAAAAAATCTCACTAGCTATAATTGTTTCACTAGAAATTGAGCCAAAAAAAAAAAAAAAAAAAAAAAAGAGGTGTCTTAAATACCACCTGTGCTAAATTCAGGGCTAAAATAATTTCGAAAAAGCTATATACTTTCTCTGATTTCAAAGATAATACGTGTTCTTTGTAGAAAACTTGAAAAATACACAAAAACCAAAGAAAAAGTGGAAAATCTCTGAACACTATTAACTTGTTATATATGTATATGTGTGCATGTGTGTGTCTGTGAAGATGTGTATAAATATATACTTACATTGTAAATGTAATATATAAATGTATATGTTATATATTTATATACAAATATGGAAATATATTTTTATATTTATATATTTGCATATATGTAAATATGTAGAATTTTACTGTATATAACTTTGTTAGCTATAAACTTTAGTTTGTATTATAAAAGTTGTCTTATTCATTCATATTTTTTAAAACAAATAAATAAATAAATTTATTTATTTTGGCTGTGTTGGGCCTTTGTCACTGCATGGCGGGCTTTCTCTAGTTGTGGTGAGTGGGGGCTATTCTTCATTGCGGTGCGCGGGCTTCTCATTGCAGTGGCTTTTCTTGTGGCAGAGCAAGGGCTCTAGGCGCATGGGCTTCAGTAGTTGTGGCACATGGGCTCCACAGTTGTGGCTCATGGGCTCTAGAACGCAGGGTCAGCAGTTGTGGCGCACGGGACTAGTTGCTCTGCGGCATGAGGGATCTTCCCGGACTAGGGATCGAACCCGTGTCCCCTGCATTGGCAGGCAGATTCTTAACCACTGTGCCACCAGGGAAGTCCTATTCATTCATTTTGTTTGTTTGTTTGTTTGTTTGCGGTATGCGGGCCTCTCACTGTTGTGACCTCTCCCGTTGCGGAGCACAGGCTCCGGACGCGCAGGCTCAGCGGCCATGGCTCACGGGCCTAGCCGCTCCGCGGCATGTGGGATCTTCCCAGACTGGGGCACGAACCCATGTCCCCTGCATCGGCAGGCGGATTCTCAACCACTGCACCACCAGGGAAGCCCCTATTCATTCATATTTTTAAGACACTCTAAAAATATTCTCTCTCAAGTGACTTCACAAGAGCTTTCTTCCTACATTTATTTCACTGTCCATAAAATTTGTACCGTAGAAGGGCACGTATCGTGTGTAAATTTCTAATCTTACCCCTGTTACATTTTTCTTTAAAACAAATGATGGTCTCTTCTTTGAAATGAAGCTCTAGAGTTATAAGAGAAAACTGAACTAGAGCTCATCAATGTCATCAAAAGGAAGCTTATAAAATCTTTTATTATGTGTACTTCTTCGCATGCCATGAACATATGTACTGCCAAGGTGGTCATTGTAGATGCCATATTTTAAAAAGCCTACCTATTTGGGAATGAATTTAATAGTTTGCACCATTGTCTATGATTCTTTTACAGTCCCTGAAGGGTCAATTATTGCCTGAGGGGAATCAGGGTTCTCCCTGTTTTTCCCATAATAAAAATGATAAACGATAAACCATTTTAATGGTTTCCTATTTTACTGGAAACCTTGGCACTGTCAAAATCTATTTATAAATAATGCTCAGATAAGTCACTTTTAAGTATGTGATGACATGCTGAGCTTAATTTTTACTTTGCCTTGAAGCAGGCAGAGTGTGAGCAATTCCCCACTCTGCTTCACATTACACAGTTTAGTCCTAAAACAGTAATCAACTATTGTGTATTCCAAAAGCCATACAGGGCCTTGGTTTCTACACATTGTACCATATGACAACTGGAATCAAGTTGATGAAATGCATGAAATTTATTATATATCCGATTGGCATTTTTCCACTCTGAAGGTCTAAGTCTTCAGCAACTATGCTTTGGAGAAGGTGTGGATGCAAAGAGAAGTACAAATCACTGAAGTTAAAAGGCTTGTCATCTTTAGAGAGTTTCTAGCTTGTGGTCTCTGTTATTTATTGCGATCTAAGTCCTGCAAAGAATGGCTGCTCTCCAAGGACAGCAAAACAAATAGCTTAAATGCTGGAAAGTGAAGGAATCTTTTAATTCCAAATGGACAACCCTGTGTTCTAGAGATAATATTTGAGCAAAATACAAAACCCACTGAACTTTGCTATAAACTTCTATTGATTGGATGAGATAGGAGTATATAATCTCAAGTACGGTACCATGAAACCAAGAAAAGTAAGCAGCTGTATGTGTTTTAATAGAAAATATAAGCTACTCTCTTGTAGAAATGAAGCAGCAGGCTAAATCCAACAGAATTTTAGAAAATTTGGGGCATTTGCAAAGAGAGCTTTTAATAAGCTTTATTATTATTAATAAGCTTTCTTATTCTTTAATAAGAATAATTCTGTTTCTAAGCTCACCTTTAAGTAAAATAGGCAGACATTAATCTAGAGTTGTACCATTTTCCAACACAAATCTTTTGTGTTCCAAATTTGTCAAATATTTTATAGTGTTTTTGTCTTTTACTCCTTGACTTAAATAATTGTATTGCAAAATAAATCCAATTTACCTTGTCTTTAAGAAGATGTTGGGAAGACGCGGAGATCACCTTCCTCCCCACAGATACACCAGAAATACATCTACACGTGGAACAACTCCTACAGGACACCTACTGAACGCTGGCAGAAGACCTCAAACCTCCCAAAAGGCAAGAAACTCCCCCACATACCTGGGTACGGCAAAAGAAAAAAAGAATAAACAGAGACAAAAGGATAGGGACGGGACCTGCACCAGTGGGAGGGAGCCGTGAAGGAGGAAAGGTTTCCACACACTAGGAAGCCCCTTCGCGGTCGGAGACTGCGGGTGGTGGAGCGGGGAAGCTTCGGAGTGGCGGAGGAGAGCACAGCAACAGGGGTGCGGAGGGCAAAGCGGAGAGATTCCTGCACAGAGGATCAGTGCTGATCAGCACTCATCAGCCCGAGAGGCTTGTCTGCTCACCTGCCGGGGCGGACGGGGGCTGGGAGCTGAGGCTCAGGCTTTGGTCGGAGCGCAGGGAGAGGACTGGGGTTGGCGACGTGAACACAGCCTGAAGGGGCTAGTGCGCCGCAGCTAGCCGGTAGGGAGTCCGGGAAAAGGTCTGGAGCTGCCAAAGAGGCAAGAGACTTTTTCTCCCCTTTGTTTCCTGGTGCGGGAGGAGAGGGGATTAAGAGAGCTGCTTAAAGGAGCTTCAGAGACGGGCGGGAGCCGCGGCTAAAAGCGCGGACGCCAGAGACGGGCATGAGACACTAAGGCTGCTGCTGCCGCCACGAAGAGGCCTGTATGCGAGCGAAGGTCACTGTCCACACCCCACTTCCGGGGAGCCTGTGCAGCCCGCCACTGCCGGGGTCTCGCGATCCAGGGATGGCCTCCCCGGGAGAGCGCACGGCGCTCCTCAGGCTGATGCAACGTCACGCCGGCGCAACGTCAAGCTGGCCTCTCTGCCGCACGCTCGCCCCGCATCTGTGCCCCTCCCTCCACCGCGGCCTGAGTGAGCCAGGGCCCCCGAATCAGCGGCTCCTTTAACCCCGTCCTGTCTGAGCGAAGAACAGACGTCCTCCGGCGACCTAAACGCAGAGGCGGGGCCAAATCCAAAGCTGAGCCCCGGGAGCTGTGCGAACAAAGAAGAGAAAGGGAAATCTCTCCCAGCAGCCTCAGGAGCAGCGGATTAAAGCTCCACAATCAACTTGATGTACCCTCCATCTGTGGAATACATGAATAGACAACGAATCATCCCAAATTGAGGAGGTGGACTTTGAGAGCAAGATTTATGATTTTTTCCCTTTTTCTCTTTCTGTGTGTATGTGTATGCTTCTGTGTGAGATTTTGTCTGTATAGCTTTGCTTCCACCATTTGTCCCAGGGTTCTATCCGTCCGTTTTTATGGTTGGTTTTTCTTAATAATTATTTTTTATTTTAATAACTTTATTATATTTTATCATACTTTATTTTATTTTATTTTATCTTTTCTTTCTTTTTTCCTTCCTTCCCTCCTTCCTCCCTCCCTCCCTCCTTTCTTTCTTTCTACTTCTACTAATTCTTTCTTTCTTTTTCTCCTTTTTATTCTGAGCCGTGCGGATGAAAGGCTCTTGGTGCTGCAGCCAGGAGTCAGTGCTGTGCCTCTGAGGTGGGAGAGCCAACTTCAGGACATTGGTCCACAAGACACCTCCCAGCTCCACATAATATCAAACGGCGAAAATCTTCCAGAGATCTCCATCTCAACACCAGCACCCAGCTTCACTCAACGCCCAGCAAGCTCCAGTGCTGGACACCCTATGCCAAACAACTAGCAAGACATGAACACCACCCCACCCATTAGCAGAGAGGCTGCCTAAAATCATAATAAGTCCACAGACACCCCAAAACACACCACCAGACGTGGACCTGCCCACCAGAAAGACAAGATCCAGCCTCATCCACCAGAACACAGGCACTAGGCCCCTCCACCAGGAAGCCTACACAACCCACTGAACCAACCTTAGCCACTGGGGACAGACACCAAAAACAACGGGAACTACGAACCAGCAGCCTGCAAAAAGGAGACCCCAAACACAGTAACATAAGCAAAATGAGAAGACAGAAAAACACACAGCAGGTGAAGGAGCAAGATAAAAACCCACCAGACCTAACAAATGAAGAGAAAATAGGCAGTGTACCTGAAAAAGAATTCAGAATAATGATAGTAAAGATGATCCAAAATCTTGGAAATAGAATACACAAAATGCAAGAAACATTTAGCAAGGACCTAGAAGAACTAAAGATGGAACAAGCAATGATGAACAACACAATACATGAAATTAAAAATACTCTAGATGGGATCAATAGCAGAATAACTGAGGCAGAAGAACGGATAAGTGAGGTGGAAGATAAAATAGTGGAAATAACTACTGCAGAGCAGAATAATGAAAAGAACTGAGGAGAGTCTCAGAGACCTCTGGGACAACATTAAACACACCAACATTCGAATTATAGGGGTTCCAGAAGAAGAAGAGAAAAAGAAAGGGACTGAGAAAATATTTGAAGAGATTATAGTTGAAAACTTTCCTAATGTGGGAAAGGAAATAGTTAATCAAGTCCAGGAGGCACAGAGAGTCCCATACAGAATAAATCCAAGGAGAAATACGCCAAGACACATACTAATCAAACTGTCAAAAATTAAATACAAAGAAAACATATTAAAAGCAGCAAGGGAAGAACAACAAATAACACACAAGGGAATCCCCATAAGGTTAACATCTGATCTTTCAGCAGAAACTCTGGAAGCCAGAAGGGACTGGCAGGACATATTTAAAGTGATGAAGGAGAAAAACATGCAACCAAGATTACTCTAACCAGCAAGGATCTCATTCAGATTTGATGGAGAAATTAAAACCTTTACAGACAAGCAAAAGCTGAGAGAGTTCAGCACCACCACACCAGCTTTACAACAAATGCTAAAGGAACTTCTCTAGGCAAGAAACACAAGAGAAGGAAAAGACCTACAATAACGAACCCAAAACAATTAAGAAAATGGGAATAGGAACATACATATCAATAATTACCTTAAATGTAAATGGACTAAATGCTCCCACCAAAAGACACAGATTGGCTGAATGGATACAAAAACAAGACCCATATATATGCTGTCTACAAGAGACCCACTTCAGACCTAGGGACACATACAGACTGAAAGTAAGGGGATGGAAGAAGATATTCCATGCAAATGGAAACCAAAAGAAAGCTGGAGTAGCAATTCTCATATCAGACAAAATAGACTTTAAAATAAAGACTATTAGAAGAGACAAAGAAGGACACTACATAATGATCAAGGGATCAATCCAAGAAGAAGATATAACAATTGTAAATATTTATGCACCAAACATAGGAGCACCTCAATACATAAGGCAAATACTAACAGCCATATAAGGGGAAATCGACAGTAACACATTCATAGTAGGGGACTTTAACACCCCACTTTCACCAATGGACAGATCATCCAAAATGAAAATAAATAAGGAAACACAAGCTTTAAATGATACATTAAACAAGATGGACTTAATTGATATTTATAGGACATTCCATCCAAAAACAACAGAATACACATTTTTCTCAAGTGCTCATGGGAGATTCTCCAGGATAGATCATATCTTGGGTCACAAATCAAGCCTTGGTAAATTTAAGAAAATTGAAATTGTATCAAGTATCTTTTCCGACCACAACGCTATGAGACTAGATATCAATTACAGGAAAAGATCTGTAAAAAATACAAACACATGGAGGCTAAACAATACACTACTTAGTAATGACGTGATCACTGAAGAAATCAAAGAGGAAATAAAAAAATACCTAGAAACAAATGACAGTGGAGACACGAAGACACAAAGCCTATGGAATGCAGCAAAAGCAGTTCTAAGAGGGAAGTTTATAGCAATACAATCCCACCTTAAGAAACAGGAAACATCTTGAATAAACAACCTGACCTTGCACCTAATGCAATTAGAGAAAGAAGAAAAAAAACCCCCAAAGTTAGCAGAAGGAAAGAAATCATAAAAATCAGATCAGAAATAATTGAAAAAGAAATGAAGGAAACGATAGCAAAGATCAAGAAAACTAAAAGCTGGTTCTTTGAGAAGATAAACAAAATTGACAAACCATTAGCCAGACTCATCAAGAAAAAAAGGGAGAAGACTCAAATCAATAGAATTAGAAATGAAAAAGGAGAAGTAACAACTGACACTGCAGAAATACAAAAGATCATGAGAGATTACTACAAGCAACTCTATGCCAATAAAATGGACAACCTGGAAGAAATGGACAAATTCTTAGAAATGCACAACCTGCCAAGACTGAATCAGGAAGAAATGGAAAATATGAACTGACCAATCACAAGCACTAAAATTGAAACTGTGATTAAAAATCTTGCAACAAACAAAAGCCAAGGACCAGATGGCTTCACAGGTGAATTCTATCAAACATTTAGAGAAGAGCTAACACCTATCCTTCTCAAACTCTTCCAAAATATAGCAGAGGGAGGAACACTCCCAAACTCATTCTACGAGGCCACCATCACCTTGATAGCAAAACCAGACAAGGATGTCACAAAGAAAGAAAACTACAGGCCAATATCACTGATGAACATAGATGCAAAAATCCTCAACAGAATACTAGCAAACAGAATCCAACAGCACATTAAAAGGATCATACACCATGATCAAGTGAGGTTTATTCCAGGAATGCAAGGATTCTTCAATATATGAAAATCAATCAACATGATACACCATATTAACAAATTGAAGGAGAAAAACCACATGATCATCTCAACAGATGCAGAGAAAGCTTTCGACAAAATTCAACACCCATTTATGATAAAAACCCTCCAGAAAGTAGGCATAGAGGGAACTTTCCTCAACATAATAAAGGCCATATATGACAAACCTACAGCCAACATCGTTCTCAATGGTGAAAAACTGACACCATTTCCACTAAGATCAGGAACAAGACAAGGTTGCCCACTCTCACCACTCTTATGCAACCTAGTTTTGGAAGTTTTAGCCACAGCAATCAGAGAAGAAAAGGAAATAAAAGGAATCCAAATTGGAAAAGAAGAAGTAAAGCTGTCACTGTTTGCAGATGACATGATAATATACATAGAGAATCCTAAAGATGCTACCAGAAAACTACTAGAGCTAATCAATGAATTTGGTAAAGTAGCAGGATACAAAATTAATGTACAGAAATCTCTTGCATTCCTATACACTAATGATGAAAAATCTGAAAGTGAAATCAAGAAAACACTCCCATTTACCACTGCAACAAAAAGAATAAAATATCTAGGAATAAACCTACCTAAGGAGACAAAAGACCTGTATGCAGAAAGTTATAAGACACTGATGAAAGAAATTAAAGATGATACAAATAGATGGAGAGATATACCATGTTCTTGGATTGGAAGAATCAACATTGTGAAAATGACTCTACTACCCAAAGCAATCTAGTTTCAATGCAATCCCTATCAAACTACCACTGGCATTTTTCACAGAACTAGAACAAAAAATTTCACAATTTGTATGGAAACACAAAAGACCCCGAATAGCCAAAGCAATCTTGAGAACAAACAACGGAGCTGGAAGAATCAGGCTCCCTGACTTTGGACTATACTACAAGGTACAGTAATCAAGAAAGCATGGTGCTGGCACAAAAAAAGAAAGATCAATGGAACAGGATAGAAAGCCCAGAGATAAACCCACACACATATGGTCACCTTATCTTTGATAAAGGCAGCAGGAACGTACAGTGGAGAAAGGACAGCCTCTTCAATAAGTGGTGCTGGGAAAACTGGACAGGAACATGTAAATGTATGAGATTAGATCACTCCCTAACACCATACACAAAAATAAGCTCAAAATGGATTAAAGACCTAAATGTAAGGCCAGAAACTATCCAACTCTTAGAGGAAAACACAGGCAGAACACTCTATGACATAAATCACAGCAAGATCCTTTTTGACCCACCTCCTAGAGAAATGGAAATAAAGACAAAAATAAACACATGGGACCTAATGAAACTTCAAAGCTTTTGCACAGCAAAGGAAACCATAAACAAGACCAAAAGACAACCCTCAGAATGGGAGAAAATATTTGCAAATGAGGCAACTGACAAAGGATAATCTCCAAAATTTATAAGCAGCTCATGCAGCTCAATATCAAAAAAAACAAACAACCCAATCCAAAAATGGGCAGAAGACCTAAATAGACATTCTCCAAAGAAGATATACAGACTGCCAACAAACACATGAAAGAATGCTCAACATCATTAATCATTAGAGAAATGCAAATCAAAACTACAATGAGATATCATCTCACACCAGTCAGAATGCCCATCATCAAAAAATCTAGAAACAATAAATGCTGGAGAGGGTGTGGAGAAAAGGGAACATTCTTGCACTGCTGGTGGGAATATGAATTGGTACAGCCACTATGGAGAACAGTATGGAGGTTCCTTAAAAAACTACAAATAGAACTACCATATGAGCAAGCAATCCCACTACTGGGCATATACCCTGAGAAAACCATAATTCAAAAAGAGACATGTACCAAAATGTTCACTGAAGCTCTATTCACAATAGCCCAGAGATGGAAACAACCTAAGTGTCCATCATCGGATGAATGGATAAAGAAGATGTGGCACATATATACAATGGAATATTACTCAGCCATAAAAAGAAACGAAACTGAGCTATTTCTAATGAGGTGGATAGACCCAGAGTCTGTCATACAGAGTGAAGTAAGTCAGAAAGAGAAAGACAAATACCGTATGCTAACACATATATATGGAATTTAAGAAAAAAATGTCATGAAGAACCTAGGGGTAATACAGGAATAAAGACACAGACCTACTTGAGAATGGACTTGAGGATATGGGGAGGGGGAAGGGTAAGCTGTGACAAAGCGAGAGAGAGGCATGGACATATATACACTACCAAACGTAAGGTAGATAGCTAGTGGGAAGCAGCCGCATAGCAGAGGGAGATCAGATTGGTGCATGCCTGGAGGGGTGGCATGGTGGGGGGGAGGGAGGGAGACGCAAGAGGGAAGGGATATGGGAATGATGTATATGTATAACTGATTCACTTTGTTATAAAGCAGAAACTAACACATACACAAAAGACGATGTTGGGGGTAGGAGTTTATTAATTAATATATTTATTTTTGCTGTGTTGGGTCTTCATTTCTGTGTGAGGGCTTTCTCTAGTTGTGGCAAGCGGGGGCCACTCTTCATCGCGGTGCACGGGCCTCTCACTGTCGTGGCCTCTCTTGTTGCGGAGCACAGGCTCCAGAGGCGCAGGCTCAGTAGTTGTGGCTCACGGGCCTAGTTGCTCCGCGGCATGTGGGATCCTCCCAGAACAGGGCTTGAACCTGTGTCCCCTGCATTAGCAGGCAGATTCTCAACCACTGCGCCACCAGGGAAGCCCTATCTTGTCTTTAAAGCATTTTCAATTCCTACTTTATTTCTAATAACTGCATCTACTTGTGACCCTTCAAAAAATAAATTTCTCCACCTCATGGGATTCATTCCTTTTATTGTTTGCTCTATTATTAAAATCCAGTATATGTTCTATACATTTTTCTTTAGTTGTAGGGTATACAATCGGTCATATTTATTTGTATAAGTTCCTTTCAAGTCCAGGAAAGCAATTTCCTTATAGGGTTTCCTAGCTATTAACAAGCAGAGTCTACTAGTCTGAATGTCATAAGGAAACTGATCACTGTTTAAATAAATCATTCTTAAAATTACTATGAATAATTGTTTGGACTTGCTAATTTGTTAACCCCTAACAACTACTTCAGAGAACCTAAAGGGAGGAGGAGGAAGAAAGGAGGGGAGGAGAGGGGAGGGGAAGGGAGGAGAGTATCACAAAACCTCCTGAGCTGAGGAGAGCAAAGAGGTTCATCCCATCTCGCCTCTTGTCTCTATCTTGTATCAAAATAATTCACCCCCATACAGAAAAATCTTGCCTGTCTTTGCCAAAAACACACATTGCATTGAGAACACTTATAGTTAAGTGTCTTTCTGCCTCATCTATGCTGAAAACATATTTAGTTTGTTGGTGAAAATCCTAGAAGGTAGAAAACACCAACTGCTTTTCACTTCCCTAAAGGCAGTAATGGAGTGGGGGTATTTATTAAATGAGTTTCTCAAAATCCAGTGTGGATTACATAACCCATATTTCAACAGTGGGGAGGATATAGGTGGGAACTGTGAAAGGAAAAAATTACCTGGTATTTCCAGCTACAAAGTGGAAGTGATGTGAGGTGAGAAGAACATGCTGACCGTTTTGGTCCTTTACTTGTTCTGACCACGATCAGCACACAAAAGTGGGCCTTTCTGGCTCTCATATATCCCCAAGCACCTGAGGCACAAATGCAGGTGCCCGCATCGGGGCAGCTGAGGTTGGGAGGGGAGAGATTCTCATTCTGGGCTGCAGATCTCCAACCTCAATCTGTTCTCTGGGGACAGAAGACCTTCCTTGCTGTGAAGAAGTTAGTGTGACTGAATACTGTAACAGTGTCTCTAATGCAGTGGCTAATCCAATCTAAGGGTCAACATCTCTGTGTTAAGGAGTAACTGCAACATTTTAGAGCTGCTATCAGCCTTAAGCAAACCCTGACGATAAGATAAAAACACAAAGAGAAACATTTTCTATTGCTCCGCTCTCCCTGTCTGGCTGTCTAGCCTCTAATGCATGCTTTTGTACTTGAGCCTACAGCTCATCTCCAGCAGCTGAATCATGATAAAGTGGTGACTTAGGCTCTCAGAAGAACTGGCTGAACATCACACATCTCCATTTTTTGTTTTTTCTCTTTTCCTTTTGATGAGCAAGCAGGTGCACTTCATCTTAATATAAGCTGAACTTTTATCAGAATCCTTATTTTTTTTTTTGCTTTTAAAAATTGAAGTCTAGTTGATTTCCAATGCTGTGCCAATCTCTGCTGTACAGCAAAGTGACTCAGTTATACACGTAGAGACTTTCTTTTTTCATATTCTTTTCCATTGACTATAGTTCCCTTGCTATACATTAGGACCTTGTTGTTTATCCCTCAGAATCCTTATTTATAATCAAACTTTCTCACATGGAGTGAAAAATGTGATATACTTTATTTAAATACATGATTTTATTTATTTATTTATTTATTTATTTATTTTAATGTTTGGGGTTTTAAAAATAAATTTATTTATTTTTGCCTGCATTGGGTCTTCGTTGCGGTGCGTGGGCTTCTCATTGTGGTGGCTTCTCTTGTTGCAGAACACGGGCTCTAGGTGCGCAGGCTTCAGTAGTTGTGGCGCACAGGCTTAGTTGCTCCATGGCATGTGGGATCTTCCCAGACCAGGGCTCGAACCCGTGTCCGCTGCATTGGCAGGCGGATTCTTAACCACTGCGCCACCAGGGAAGTCCAAAATACATGATTTTAATATAAATTTTAAGAAATTGTTTCTCATATAAAATAAGTGTGCCAGTATGAGGAAAAGGGGAAACGGTAAATAGGAAGACAAAGGGTAAAGATCCAGAACCTTCTTTACTATGTGAGCAGTATTACAAGCTAAGACAAAAAGGGAGATTTTGTAGAATTAAACAAATGTTTTTTCTCTCTTTCAAAATATTTTATACAGTTCTAATTTACAGAGTTTTAAAATACTTCGACCAAAGATAAATTCAAATAAAATCTGTTCCATCTTTCTGTTCATCCTTCCAATCTGGCAATTCTGTTATATAGTCTACAGCATCTACACAGGCAAATTGTGATCTTTGAGCAATTTATCAACTATTTTTGGCTGACTTTAAAATGTTTATTTAAAAAATTAGTTGCTTTCTTCAAACATATTTTTGTCCTTTGCCAGAAAGAAAGTCTACTTTCCACAGATCAGTCTTTATCTTGGATAATGACAAGAAACAATGACTTTTGACTCATAATCTTTTGGGTTGTCTTGAGAAATCACGAAGTGGTTGAATATGGGAAGGTCTTGACTCTTATCCATAATTAGTTCCTAACAGCATGGGGTAAAGGCATGCTCAGTTATGAAGATGATAGTGTGTCCTTCTGAACCTTGGACACTAACAATTAATCTGGTAGACATTGACTTCTTAGCTTCAGAGTACAATTAGTCTTATTCCCTTGGCTCACTAAAATTAGAAATTACATGTTATCTAGGTTTGAGTGTTAAAGTGCAGACCGTTATTTCAAATATATTTAGTACGGGCATAATGAATCAACCATGAAATGACACATATATATTTCTTTGACTTCCTACTGTGGAACCAACTAAGTATGAGAAAGATTGTAGATTATAACCCTTTGGTTACAAAATATTCATGCATATGTAATTTCCCACACAAAGCCCTTATGACTAACAGGTCATGGAATAACAATGAGATATGAAGAGTAAACATCACCTCTTGTTGTCTATTTACTTTTGGTTTGGCCTCCTCTTTGCCTAGTAAGCCTTAAAAAAACTATCCTAGTTTGAAACTTGTTATATAGACTACTGCCAAAATGAAAATGACAAGTTTTTCATAGTCTTCAGTGGTTTTCAAGACTCCTTGGATGACTAGGAAGCAGAATGAATTACATATATATAATTCAACAAATTATAGCTTTGGAAATGAAAGCTGTTGGTAACGCGAAGATGATATGGCATCTGATTTGTGCAATAACTGCCATTCATTTGGATTCTTAAAGGCAAAACATCTGTAACTAAAACTATAAAAGATCAAGAAAAATTATTCTCTAATTAGCTATCCAAATAGGATAATTATTTTTCAGTTGAACAAGTATTTATTGGTCAGCAATTTTGTTCCAGGCATTGTGCTAGGTGCTCAGGATACCAAAACAAGTAAGACGTAGTTCCTGCTCTTTAGGAGCTTACAAGCAAATGTGGGGTTCTCTTTTGGGGCAGATGTCATTAGGGGTTCTGTGAGGTTAACTAGGAGTTCCAGAAGAGACTGGAAAACATTTAAAAAATTGTTTGAACTTCCTTCTCCATGCAATGCTAGCACTTGCAGTGAAGAAAGAATAGTGATCAAGCAGTCCTGCTAACAATTTAAAAAATTGTTTATTTTATTGCGGTAAGAACACTGAACATGAGGTCTACCCTTCTTAAAACTTTAAATGTACAATACAGTGTTGTTGCCTATAGGTACAATATTGAAGAACAGATCTCTAGAGCTTATTCATCTTGCCTAACTGAAGCTTTACGTCTGTTGACTAGTAACTTCCCATGTCTCCCTGCCCTCAGCCCCAGGCAACAACCATTCCACACTTTGATTCTGTGAATTTGACTATTTTAGATACCTTATAAGTGGAATCATGCAGTATTTGTTTTTCTGTCACTGTCTTGTTTCACCCATCAAGAAAGTGAAAAGGCAACCAGTGGAATGGGAGAAAATATTTACAAACCACATATCTGATAAGAAATTAATCTTTAAAATATAAGGAACTTCTAGGGCCTCCCTGGTGGCGCAAGTGGTTGAGAGTCCGCCTGCCGATGCAGGGGATACGGGTTCGTGCCCCGGTCTGGGAGGATCCCATATGCCGCGGAGCGGCTGGGCCCGTGAGCCATGGCCGCTGGGCTTGCGCATCCGGAGCCTGTGCTCCGCAACGGGAGAGGCCACAACAGTGAGAGGCCCGCATACCGCAAAAAGAAAAAAAATATATATATATATATAAGGAACTTCTAAAACTCAATAGCAAAAAAACTAATAACCTAATTTAAAAATGGGCTAAGGATGTAAAGAGATGTTTCTCCAAAGAAGATATACAAGTGGCCAACAGGTATGTGCAAAAATGCTCAATGTCACTAGTCATAAGGAAAATGCAAATCAAGACCACAATGAAAAATTACCTCACACCTGTCAGGATGGCTAATACCAAAAAAACAAAAAAACAAGTATTGGTGAGGATATGGAGTGCACTGTTAATGGGAATGCAAAATAGCATAGCTGCTGTGGAAAACAGTATGGAGGTTCCTCAAAAAAATGAAAAATGATCCAACAATCTCACTTCTGGGTATTTATGAAAAAGGACTGAAATCAGTATCTTGAAGACACTGCACTCCCATCTTCACTGCAGCATTATCCACAATAGCCAAGACATGGAAACAACCCAAATGTCCAACAGATGAACAGATAAAGAACATGCGGTGTACACATTCAATGAAACACCATTCAGCCTTAAAAGAAGAAGGAAATTCTGCAATGATTTTGATGAATGTACAGACTAAGGATATGTACTGTGGAGCAGGATGACGGAGTGTCACATACTTCATGAATCAGCTTTTCAAAATATCTTTTTATCGTGTACTGTAAACTGTAATGGAAATTATTATCTTGATTTTCCTTGCTTTTCTTGCTTTGAATTCCCAGAATTCTTTTATTCTTTTTTCAATCTTTCTTCTTTTTTTTTTTTTTGCGGTACGTGGGCCCCTCATCGCTGCGGAGCACAGGCTCCACGGCCATGGCACATGGGCCCCCCCGCTCCACGGCATGTGGGATCTTCCTAGACCGGGGCACGAACCCGTGTCGCCTGCATTGGCAGGCGGACTCCCAACCGCTGCGCCACCAGGGAAGCCCTCAATCTCTTTTTCTTTTCCTCCTTTCCCTCCCTCCCTTCCTTCTTTTCTTTCTCTCTGTTTCTCTCTCTCACAAGCATACACCCTTAACTTTGAAATAAATATAATCAAATAAGTGATGTTGAAATGATTTGCATTTCCTCTTCCCTTCATTCGTTATAAAACAAATGGTATTAATACATTCTTAAATTTTTTTTAAATATCAAATTTGTGATTTTGCTCAGACTTCTAAAGGCTAATCACAGGGAAGAACATAGTTTACCCTGCTTAAGTTGGAATCCTTTTATCTGTTAGAAAACAGTGAGTACTTATCTTTTCTCACAGGACTAACATACCATTTCATGCCCTGCAAATGCTAACAATTTCCTTGAGCTGAGTCTTTCCAGGGACTTCAGTGCTAACCTTGGAGCTCACAGCACTGTCTAAGCTATTGGGCCCCATTGCTGACTCCCTGGCAGGGGCAGGCTGGGAACTGAACTGAAGCATCCCATAGTGCTCCCAAGGACCATGGCAACGATGTTTGATAACTGCATCCCATTGTCATAGATGACGGGAAACAAAGTTATTTTCCATTTGCTTCTTTTCCTGAAACCATGTAAGTTACTTAAGTAAAAGATGTTTATTAACCATAATTGTTAAACTCTTTTATCTCCAGTGTAGTAATTTTTAATTAAGAGGGTTGCCAAACTTGTCAGGGTGATTTGAATGGTTACAGACCACAACAGAAGTAAAGTTTCTTCCCCCTCAGGGCTATCATTTCTTAAAAATACTGTGCACGTATTCATTGTATGTGCTAGCTAGTATGTGTTATAGTTTAATAAAGCATCTGGGGCTTTCTAAATTTTTGCAAAGGTCAGTTTGGTTTTCTATTATGATGTTGAAATTATTTTTATGAGTAAAAAGTTTAGGTAGGTGAGATGTATTGAATAACAACATCAATGTACCAACTAAATCTTACCAATAAGAATATCACTCACCTTTATTTCACTAGTTAGTCAATTAGACTAAAAGAGATTCAAGATAATGGAAGAGTTCCAAGCCTCAGTCACTTGGTCCATTCTTTAAATATGTTACTTAAAGGCAATGTGGTCCTTTGACTTACATCCTGCTAGAGCAGTACTGGGGAACTGGGTCCATGCCATTAACAATTAAAAACCACATGAAACAGAATTTCCCATGTTGCTTTCTCTGTTCCTATCAAGGTCAGGCTGTCTAGAGGAGATCCACTCTGCCACCCAGCTGCTTTGAAAACTCAACATTACCTACCGATCTGATTGAGACCTACCCTCAAACAGATCTACCCAGAGTACTTAAGGCTAAACTCAAGGCGGATCATAAGTGCTGGTAAACACAAGGCTAAGTTGTTTGGGAGCTATATTCCTGAATGGCATTGTCTTTTTCCAGCCATACCCCCATTGCGTATTTAAACTTCTCTGGTCAGATTTAGGAACCATGGAAAGTATTAATTAAACCCTAAAACACCTCAAGAGGTTGAAAGCCAACACAAAGATACAGTTCCAGAGTGAAATTCGTTCTGTGTTTTGCTTACTAAGATTTTCATTTGCCTAGGCTCCCGTCTTGGTTGGAATTCTGTGGGCTCTACTGCTGCTCCATACCTCAACTGCATACCTGGTCTGCACTTGCATCCAAATTAGGAAAATCCTTCTTTTTTGCCTTAACATTCTAAAAAAAAAAAAAAAAAAAAAAGTTGAGAAAAAAACTAAAGCAACAAGAAAAACAAATTTTAAATAGTTACAAAAATGCAGAAGCAGAGACATTTCCCAAAGAAATGTTAGGTGTCTACTGACAAAGGGAAGGAAATGTCAAAGAGATGGGATGAATACACAGTTTCTGTCTGAGGGTGATAAAAATGTTTTGGAAATAGAGGTAATGATTATACAACATTTTGAGTATAATTAATATCACTGAATTTAAAAACTACATTTAAAGATGGCCAAAATGGCAAATTTGGTGTTACACATATTTTACAACAATTAAAAAAAACCCAAAATGAGAACCTACTGTATAGCACAGGGAACTCTACTTAATGCTCTGTGGTGACCTAAATGGGAAGGAAATTTTTAAAAAGAGGGGATATATGTATACATATAACTCATTCACTTTGCTGTCCAGAAGAAACTAACACAACATTGTAAAGCAACTATACTCCAATGAAAATTAATTGTAAAAACCCCTAATAATGAAATATAATCAAATACTACTGAACTGCACATTTTAAATGGGTGAGTTGTATTGAATGGGAATTCTATCTTAATAAAGCTATTTTTAAAATGTCATGGAGAGGGGCTTCCCTGGTGGCGCAGTGGTTAAGAGTCCGCTTGCCGATGCAGGGGACATGGGTTTGTGCCCCGGTCCAGGAAGATCCCACATGCCGCAGAGCAGCTGGGCCCGTGAGCCATGGCCGCTGAGCCTGCGCTCCGCAACGGGAGAGGCCACAACAGTGAGAGGCCTGTGTACTGCAAAAAAAAAAAAAAAAAAAAAAAAAAAAAAAAAAAAAAAAAAAAAAAAAGTCATGGAGAAAGGGAGCATAAAACCTCCTGAAAAAGAAAGATCACAAAGTGTTATAGTTCTAGTCTTCGAGTTTTCATTTTTAAGACTTTGATTTGATCTGCTTCCTTCTACCTGGTACTATCCTTCCCTGGCTGATGTCCAATCTCACTCTACGTTGAGAGGAAACCGGATGGCAAAATATTGCTGCTGTTGGAATATGAAGCTTATTTGTTTTAGCACTGCGGCTTCTAGAAATCTTGCCCTTTCCTTCTAATGTTTAAAGAATCATGCTGATCAGCGGCAGGAGTTTCTTTTGATTCTTTATCAAGATGGCGTTTTGGATAACAATAGAAATTCAGTAAGCTGCAGTAAGAAAGGTGTCTGTGATTGGTCATGTTTTTGGCCAGATTTTCCCAAATTCTGATGACACGTAGAAATGAAAACAGCTATTGACAGTTGTCTTTGTTAGAGAATTCATTATGGTGTAGTTATAATCCATTTAGGAACTTTAAAAATGCTGATAATAACTTTACCTTAAATGATAAATAGGAATCGAGTTATCTGCAAAAAAAATGTTATAGTAATTATGACTCATGGATTCTACACCATGAAATTTCACATTTCTGTAATCATCATCTAAGCCTCAAATTCATTAAAACCTATCAACAATTTAAAAATGCTTATTACCAATTTCAAAATTTTCATGTTAAATTTTTATTTTATAACCAATTCCATCAATTGCTTCTTATTTTGGAAGAGACTACAGTACAATGCTGTAGGTTGAGAGAGACACTAACTTATTTGTCATGTAACGTAAATTCAATCTTATTAGCACCATTTCTAAACTTCCTAAAAAGGATTGTAACTCTGCCAATGATGCTGCCTTTGTTTTCAGGCTGTTTGATTTTGTTGTGCAGCTTTTGTTTCCTACCTAAAAAGTCACTGATCAAAACTCAATATAGGAGGAGATGGAAATAGGGGAGGACCAACAGGAAGAAGAAAGGAGAGTCATTTTATAATTCAACAAGATCAGTAATGCCACCTCAGGTTTTATAAAAAATAAAGTCATGCTTCACAGTGATGATAGAACACTTGGGTGTTTTAATTATGGTTTTAAGTGAAATGATTAACAGAACAAAATTTTCCCTTAGGCAGATTTTTTTTCAATTTTTAAAGTTTTTCTTGAAATGACTACTGATTTTCCCCCAAATACTTAAGAATTCAAAAATAAAAGGTCAAAAAGGCTTTCTTAGAACAAACTTGTTCTGTTCTTAATGATTCCTCTGGAACCATAGTCAATGAAATCATCTTGAACATAATAGGGTTTGTTCTAGGACAGACTTGCTGATTTCTCATTCCAAGACAAAGACTGAAAAATCCAAACCAAGAAATATTTCTCCCAAACAAACTCTGCACTGTTTGGATGATCCTCTTCTTAGCTGTACTAAAATGCTTGATGGAGTTATTTTTAACTGGGAACAGAACATTCATTCTGGAAAATGTTCAGATCCCTAATTTTATAATGAGCAGAAATACATACTTTTGATGAAAGACTATGCAAACTACAGTACTCCGTCGACACTCAGGTGCAAAATCAACAGACAATACATTTTACGTTTTTTAGGAATGAAGGTGAAGTCTTAAATCTGGATCACCTGTATCAATGCGGGAAGAAATGGGGTGCTGGACATCATCTAGATAGAGTTTGTTTCTTTGCTCAGGCACAATATTTCCTCATAAATAATGAGCCTGGGTCATGCCAAATGGATTCTATGGTTTTTATTGATTGTTATTACTTTTATTAAACAATGTTAGCCATGTAGCATCATTAAAAAACAACTAATAGTCTTGGAATATGTACATTCTATTAACTGATATGCCAATCCTATTAACTGATACAGATCAATCCAGTCTTTCATTATAGCAGTTAATTTTCAGGTTGCACAAAGATAAGTAATTTATATTCCAAACACAACAATCACCTCTGGGTTAGTCATCCAGTACAATTCACAGAGTCCTATTATACGGCTGCATGTACTTAGAAAGTTTTAGCACAGAGCCAACACAAACAGGGAAGTACCCTCATTCTAATGGTTACTGAGGTGCTAGAGGTGGGTGTCGGCGATGGGGATCCTTCTGAGTTCTACGATCTGGGAGTCAGTCAAGGTGCCTCCCTCCTGGCTGCCTTGACCAGATTCATTATCACTGATACTGAGACCAGCACCTGCAATAGAAAAAGAATAAACACAAAACTCCCAACAATTAGTCCAGCAAATTAATGGTCAAGTTACAGTAAGCCAACACACGTTTATTTCTATTAATTAGTAAAAAGTGAGCTACACATTTAGAATAAATATTATTAATACCTAGCAATTATAAAACTGTATTTTAAATTCCTTTTGGTAGTTTTTATAAGTACAAATTAATTACTAAAGACACGAATTTGGCTTCTCAATCTTTTTTTCTGTTTCTACATGGTTGACAGGTATAACTTACTCCAAAGAACAGCATTTCTTAATTGGGGGCTTACTAAAATAAAAAAGATCAGGCAGGTTATTAGAATTTTTCAGCAGGGGGTAGGATTTGCTCTTAGAAAACGTATAACCTCCAACCCTACATGCACCAAACCTAGTAGGTCCTTCAGCTGAGACTCAGTGTGGCAGGGATCCGAGAAGAAAACTGTGCATTGACAACACTTGGTATCATATCAGTGCCCAGAAGACACTGGCTCTCAATGACTCAGATCTGCTCCCAAGATAAAAATAATTATGTAACACAGTGCCACAACAGATCCACACAAGAATCCCACAAAGCTAGCTGTTAACTGGAGATAGCGCCTGGAATCTCTGTTTTGAGGACGCTCCACTGTTTACTACTTTTTTCACAACTCAGAATAATTCAGAAAACTTGACACTATGTTAGACTAACACCTTGTTGTTTTCTTCTGTAATGTGCAGAGGAACACATAAACACACACACACTCTCTCTCACGCACACACACACACACACACACACAGACTAGGGATGTGGTCACAGGGTGTGCTGTTGGCTTAATTACCAGAGATTACAGTTCCCAGCCCCACCCCCTCTGCTGGGCACAAGACTGCAAACAAGAACGGAAGTGAAAAACCAGTTGCCTGGGCAGCTGAGACTTCCCTATCTGAGATGTAGGAAAGGCAATTCTGCAGTTAGTAGCTATGGGAAGATAGTGGATTAGCTTCTTCTTAACCTATTCGGAGATGGAAGCAGGAGCCCACTAATGACCTCTTTCAAGCCAAACTCTCCCTCTTTTGGGTCTCTGTCCTTCCCACCCTCTCTCTGTTAAAGGCTGCTGTTGAAACCCCACTTCCTGGCTTTGTTTCTCTGACACTGCACTGGTCCATCTCATCCACTCATCCACCGACCTGTTGACTCTTTCTTTCCTTTTTTCAATAAATTTATTTATCTATTTTTGGTTGCGTTGGGTCTTCGTTGCTGCGCACAGGCTTCCTCTAGTTGCGGCGAGTGCGGGCTACTCTTCCTTGCAGTGCCTGGGCTTCGCATTGCAGTGGCTTCTCTTGTTGTGGAGCA